>NC_052146.1:183695950-183995950 GCF_902713615.1 Scyliorhinus canicula
CCCCCCTCTTCTCTCCCCCCCCCCCCCCACGCGGGCCAGGAGCGGTGCGGCGGCGGCGGCCCCTCTTCTCTCCCCCCCCCCCCCCACGCGGGCCAGGAGCGGTGCGGCGGCGGCGGCCCCTCTTCTCTCCCCCCCCCCCCCCCCAGCCAGCAGCGGGGACCCCCCCCCCAGCCAGCAGCGGGGACACAACCCCCCCCCCCCCCCCGCCCAGCAGCGGGGACACAACCCCCCCCCCCCCCCCCCCCCCAGCCAGCAGCGGGGACACCCCCCCCCCCCAACCAGCAGCGACCACCCCCCCCCCAACCAGCAGCGACCACCCCCCCCCCCAACGACCACCGGCCCACTCGCCCCTCCCCCCCCCCCCCCAACTGCTGTGACCACCACGTGGCAAAGACAAAGGGACTCTCTCTCCTGGTTGAGTGGGGAAAGAAGACAAAAGAAAAAAGAGACTTGTATTTCTGTTCTTCCCAAAAGAAAACTGGTAAAGAGAAAAGGGGTAGGGGAAATAAATTTTAAAAAAAAAAATATATATATATATATATATATATATATATACATATATAGATATATAATAATAAATAAAATAAAAATAGGGTGCGGAAAAGGGGGAAAAAGAAGAACAAGGAGAGAAGAAAAGATGAAGGGGAAGGGGGAGAAAAAAGTGCCAGAAGGGAGCCAAGAGAAAGGGGGCACCGGAAGTAGACTGGGCAAAGGGAAAGCCAGCTCGGGCGAACGAGTCAACACGCGAAGCGGCGGGAAGGATGCTTCGCCGCATCCAGAAGAGCTGGACGGGCGGGCAACCTCTCCCCTGGGGTTAGAGGGGGGCGTGAATTGGAAGGAAGCCTTTGCCGAGGTGGTGAGGGAGCAGCTGCAGGCATTCAAGGCAGAGTTAAAAGCAGACGCAGAGGCCGCAGCACAGGCAGCAGTGACCAGGGCCATGTCAGGGGTGCAGCAGGTTCTGACCAGATTGGAGAAGAAAGTGGATGCCCAAGGGAAGATACTGGAAGCCCAAGGGAAGATACTGGAAGCCCAGGGGGCAACCATTAAAGAGCTGGAGAAGGCAGCGACTGACGCGAGCGACCGGGTCATATCCCTGGAGAGGGGAATGGTGAAACTGAGTGCAACACAGGGGAGCCTGAAGGGCAGGGTAGACGACCAGGAGATCAGCTCGAGAAGGCAAAATATTAAGATAGTGGGCCTGCCAGAGGGGATAGAGGGTAGAAATCCCACAACATTCGTGGCTGCGATGCTGGGCTCCTTAGTGGGGCGGGAAACTTTTCCCACCCCACCGGAAATGGACAGAGCTCATCGGTCACTGCGCCCGAAGCCCAAGGAAGGGGAAAAACCGAGAGCAGTTATAGCCAGACTGCACCGGTACCGGGATAGGGAGACAATCCTGCGCTGGGCCAAGGAGAATAGAGCCTGCAATTGGGACGGGCACGCCATCCGAATCTACGAGGATTTTGGAGCGGACATAGCTAAGAGACGGGCGGAGTTCAACAGAGCGAAAGCAGCTCTCTATAAGAACAAAGTACGTTTTGGTATGCTGTACCCAGCAAAACTCTGGGTCACATACCAACACAAGGAATATTTCTTTACAGCCCCTGCCGAGGCGAATAGATTCGTCGAGGAGCACGGGCTGGAAAAACGCCATGGGAAGTAGGGACGAGGGGCCCATGGCAAGGAGATACGTCATGCCGACGGGGGGGTGGGGAGGGGCGAGGCAAAGCCAGCCCCCTCCCCCCTGGCAGGAACACCCAGAACGGAAAACAACCCAATGCCCTAGGGCCCGCTCCAGGTGGGAGGCCAGGCCCCGGCACGAGGGAACGGGAGTACTGGAGAGGGGAGAGGGGAAGCGGGACAGCAACCTCCGAGAGGGGAGCCACCGTGCTAGCAGGAAAGCTAGCGAAGGGGGCGCGCAACAGAGCAGGGCCGCAGCGCACCCCCAACAGGGGGGAAGGCGCCAGGCAGGGGAGGGGGGGGATCACCCATCAAAGGTGGGAGAGCAAATGGGGACAGGAATGGGGGAGAGAGGGGCAATGGAGGGGTACACAGGGGTATCCCCGAAAGGGATAGAGCGGGGGGGGGGGGCACCCGGGGGGCGAGAGACCAGGGAGGGGAAACGCAGGGACGAAGGGACAAAAGAGGCCAGTAAGGGAATAGGGCCACAAAGTGCCACAGACAAGGGCTCGAAACAGGGAACTGCTGCAAGCACCCACCCAGTACGGTCTGTGGGTGAAGGGGCCCCCCGGAGTGCAGGGGACTACCCGCGTGGCGGACACAAAGTGGACGGCCATGGCGGGTGTCCCCGGGACAAGGGGGAACCCCGGAGCGCAGGGACCCGACCGCATGGGGAGAGCAGTGATAGTGGACATCCTGGACGGCCCCCTAACATAGGGAAACCCCAGAGGGCAGGGGCGCGTCCACCGGACAAATATGGTTAACCCCACAGGAGCAAGGGGGCAGAAGCCCCCCACCAGAATAGTCACCTGGAACGTAAGGGGACTTAACGGCCCAGTGAAGAGATCTAGAGTCCTCACCCACCTTAGAAACATGAGGGCCGACATAGTCTTCCTCCAAGAGACGCACTTGAGGGAGCAGGACCAACTGCGGGTAAGAAAGGGCTGGGTGGGACAAACCTATCATTCCTGTTATGGGGCAAGGGCCAGGGGGGTGGCGATCCTGATTGGCAAGAGGACAATGTTTAGGGCGACAAAGACGGTTACGGACCCAGGGGGACGGTATGTCATGGTCAGCGGGGCCCTGGATGGGGCGCCGGTAGTTCTAGTTAACGTGTACGCGCCCAACTGGGACGACACGAGCTTCATCCAAAAGACCATGGCAGAAATCCCGGACATAGCGACGCACCGACTAATCATGGGGGGGGACTTCAACTGTGTACAGGACCCAACGACGGACAGATCAAACCCCAGAACGGGGAAAACCTCAAACATGGCAAGGGAACTCAGCCACTATATGGAGCAGATGGGAGCAGTAGACCCCTGGAGATTCGCCCACCCGGGGGAGAAAGAATTCTCTTTCTTCTCCCCAGTACACAACGTGTACACCAGAATTGACTTCTTTGTGGTGGGGAAAACGGTGCTTCCAGAGATAGACAAGGTGGAATACTCCGCAATTGTGATATCAGACCACGCTCCACACTACATGGATGTGCGGCTAGAGACGGGAAGGGCCCAGTGCCCCAAATGGAGGTTGGACGGTGCCTTACTAGCTGACAAGGCCTTCAGCGAAAGGATAGCGCAGGCCATAGCGGAGTACACTGAGATCAACCAAAACGGGGAGGTCTCACCCTCCACGTTCTGGGAAGCGCTTAAGGCCGTACTAAGAGGGGAAATCATAGCCTACAAAGCGCAAAGAGATAGGGAGGAAAGGGTGGCTAGGCAGAAGCTGGTCGACTCCATACTGGAGGTAGACCATAAATACTCCGAGGCCCCGACTGTAGAACTCCTGGCGGAGAGAAAAGAATTACAAAGGAACTTTGACCTGCTCTCCACCAGGAAAGCAGTACACCAACTCCGCCAGGCACGCGGGGCCCTATACGAACACGGAGACAAAGCCAGCCGCCTGTTGGCCCACCAGCTGAGAAAGCAGGCAGCCAGCAGAGAAATTGCGCAAATCAGAGATACCAGAGGCACGTTGGAAACAGAACCAGAGAAGATTAACAAAACCTTCAAGGCCTTCTACCAAGAGCTGTACACCTCAGAGCCCCCAACGGGGAAGGCTGGGATGAACCGGTTCCTTGATGGACTGGACATACCAGTTGTGGGAGAGGGCAGAAAACGGGATCTGGAAGCACCACTAGCACTGGGAGAGATCATGGACAGCATTAGCTCCATGCAGGCGGGGAAGGCGCCGGGACCGGACGGATTCCCGGCGGACTTCTACAAAAAATTTGCGACAGCGCTGGCCCCGCACATGCGGGAGATGTTCACAGACTCGCTAGCTAGGGGCACGTTACCACCCACGTTAGCACAGGCCTCAATCTCGCTGATACCTAAGAAAGACAAAGACCCAACGGAATGTGGGTCATACAGACCCATATCTCTGCTGAATGCAGACGCCAAAATACTGGCCACAATCCTAGCCAAAAGGCTAGAAGACTGTGTACCTGAGGTGGTCACAGAGGACCAGACGGGCTTTGTCAAAGGTAGACAGCTGACCGCGAACATCAGGCGCCTGCTGAACGTGATAATGACCCCCTCCGGGGAGAGAACACAAGAGGTGATCGTCTCCCTGGACGCAGAAAAGGCCTTCGACAGAGTCGAATGGATATACCTCATAGAGGTACTGGAGCGGTTCGGGCTTGGAACAGGGTTCACCGCTTGGGTAAAGCTCCTGTACAACGCTCCCATGGCGAGTGTACAGACCAACAATACCAACTCCCAATACTTCCAGCTGCACAGGGGCACCAGACAAGGATGCCCACTGTCCCCGCTGCTGTTCGCACTAGCAATCGAACCGCTAGCAATCGCGCTCAGGGCAGCAAAAAATTGGAGGGGGATCCGAAGGGGAGGTAGAGAGCACAGAGTCTCACTCTATGCGGATGATCTGCTCCTCTATATCTCGGACCCACAAAGCAGCATGGACGGAATCATCGCGCTCCTGAAAGAGTTTGGAGCCTTCTCGGGCTACAAACTCAACATGAGCAAAAGTGAGATCTTCCCATTACCCCCGCAAGGGGGGGGGGGGGCAGCACTAAAGGGGCTGCCGTTCAAACAAGCCCGACATAAATTCCGCTACCTGGGGATCCAAATAGCCCATGACTGGAAAGGGATCCACAAATGGAACCTCACCAGCCTGACGGAGGAAGTTAAAAAGGACCTGCAAAGATGGAACACACTCCCGCTCTCCCTCGCGGGGAGAGTTCAGACGATCAAAATGAACGTACTGCCCAGGTTCCTCTTCCTGTTTAGATCCATTCCGATCTACATCCCCAAGGCCTTTTTCAAAGCGCTGGACAAACTCATCATGGCGTTCGTATGGGGGGGGTAAAAATGCTAGGATCCCAAAGAAGGTCTTACAAAAAACAAAAACCAGGGGAGGGTTAGCCCTCCCGAATCTACAATTCTACCACTGGGCAGCAACAGCCGAGCGAGTAAGGGGATGGATCCAGGAGCCAGAAGCTGAGTGGGTGCGTGCGGAGGAGGCCTCCTGCATGGGAACCTCCCTCCGGGCCCTCGCCACGGCAGCACTCCCATCCCCACCCAAAAAACACTCCAGCAGCCCAGTGGTGACAGCCACCCTCCAATCCTGGAACCAACTGCGGCAGCAACTTGGCCTGACCAAAATGTCGAACAGGGCTCCCATCTGCAACAACCATAGGTTCAAACCAGCACTGACCGACGCCACCTTCAAAAGGTGGAGGCAGGACGGGGGGACACTGACAGTCAGGGACCTATACACGGACGACAGGATCGCAACACTGGACGAACTGACAGAGAAATTTCAGCTAGCTGGGGGGAACGAGCTACGGTACCTGCAGCTCAAAAACTTCCTACGAAAGGAGACAAGGACGTACCCACAACCGCCACGACAGACACTACTGGAAGACCTACTGGACGCAAGTATCCTAGAGAAAGGGAACTGTAGTGACATGTATGACCGACTGGTAGATAGGGACGACACCGTACTGGACGCAACAAGGAGGAAATGGGAGGACGACCTGGGGATGGAGATCGGGTGGGGACTCTGGAGCGAAGCACTGCATAGGGTCAACTCCACCTCCACGTGCGCAAGGCTCAGCCTGACGCAACTAAAAGTGGTACATAGAGCCCACTTAACAAGAACCCGTATGAGTAGGTTCTTCCCGGAGGTGGAAGACAGATGTGAACGGTGCCAAAGAGGCCCGGCCAACCACGCCCACATGTTCTGGTCTTGCCCCAGACTCGTGGAGTACTGGACAGCCTTCTTCGAGGTAATGTCCAAAGTGGTGGGAGTGAGGGTGGAGCCATGCCCGATAGTGGCGGTCTTCGGGGTTTCAGAACAGCCAGATCTATTCCTGGGGAGGAGGGCGGATGCCCTTGCCTTTGCCTCCCTGATCGCCCGCCGTAGAATCCTGTTTGGCTGGCGGTCAGCAGCACCGCCCAGAGCTGCGGACTGGCTGTCCGACCTCTCGGAATCTCTCCAAATGGAGAAAATCAAATTTGCCATCCGAGGGTCGGACGACGGCTTCCACAGAACGTGGGAGCCATTCATGCAACTGTTCCGGGACCTATTTGTGGCCAATGTACAAGAGGAAGAATAGTCGGGGGAAGGTAGCGGGAGGGGGGGGGGGGGCTACAGGTTTGTTACGGGGGTTCGATGGCTAGCTAAGGCCCAAAACCAAGCTAAATAAACATGTTGAGGGGGGGGGGGGGGGCGCAGTTACTACTACGAAGATGCTTACCTGTAAATATGTATGTTAATTTTTGCGTGTTTGTTTTTGTTTGTTTTTTTTTTTGTTTCTCTCTCCTAACAATTTGTAATTTGTTCAATATAAAATACGAAAACTGAATAAAAACATTTATAAAAAAAAAAAAAAATGGCTGGGATTGTCTGATGCGAGATTCGTGATCAGGTGGAGAATGTTGTGTCAGGCAAAAAATTGGATGGGAGCTCCTGCCAGCAACCCCATTTAACTACGATTAACGGGCTTGTGGGTGCTCCACCCCTCTGCGATGCTCCCACCCCTCTCAGACGGGAGTCATGTGGGCATGAATTGGTGCAAGTATTTACAAGTGGGGCCCAAGTGCCATGGCTATTGAGGGGGAGCAAGGAGGTAAGAAAACTCTCAAAACATTTTGGGTTTGCTGGGGATGTATGCGTGGACCTCAAGGAGTAACGGCGAATGACTTGGTGGCAAGTGCATGGACTTGGGGTGTTCCCCTTGGGATCGGGTTGGCCTGGCTCAGACCCCCGTTGCTGCAGTATTTCATTTAAATCCATCCCTTAGCTGCAACAAGCTCCTGGCTGTTGAGACTGCTGACTGCTCATAGTATCCTGTATAAGCTGTGAGGGCTTCTCATCATGTTGCAATCCACTCAGCCCACCCCTCTGAAAACCCTCAAACCCCAGCAATATCATCAAAGGGATGGGCGTGGCCATGCTCAATCACAGGCACACCAGGAATTGGCACTCCTTAGTGCACATCTCAGAAGCGCAACCCCACAGCCGAGGAAGCAGAATAGCAGAGCTCACCACAAATAAAGGACACTTGCAGCGTGGCCGTTGGACTCCTACCTGGCACACCGTCCCTCTCATTGTAGAAACCTCACCAGCGACACTAATCCATCCCTGAGGCTCATGAGCTATTTCCATGGCCTGCCTGTCCACAGCTTCCTTGATCACATCCATCCTGCTCCAGTCCACAGAGCCAATCGTGAACACTGGTTGCAGCAGCCACTGGTACCCCTGTTAACAGGGACAGGTGGTGAAAATAGAGGATCCCACATCTCAGGCCAGGTGTCAGTTACTGATGGGGACAAGGGTGCAGTGCGGACGACATCATATCGAAGAGCCGAGGAGAGAGGATGAGACATTTTGAGGGTGGCGCAGCAGTACAACTCAGAATTACCTTGTAACTTGGTGGCATTGGATAGTCAAGGGAATCGTCATCTTGCTGACATTCTCTGTCTCTCCCCTATCTACCTGACCCCCCCCTGCTGCTTTTGCAGATGCACGAAGGCTAGAGCACCAGAAGAGCAGGGGCCAGCCAGTGAGGTTCAAGTGCCGGCCATCCAACAGGCCGAGGAAGTGCTAAGGAGGTGCCGCATCAGGCTACATTTATAACCTTTGCACATGTCCTTCGAGGAGCTGCTGGACGGTGTCTGCCAAAACCGATTCTGGTTCACCAGAGAGACTATGTGTCACCTGTGCCAGATGGCGCATCTGGCACCTCAGGGTTTGGAGGGCACCTGTTCCTGGTAGTCGTAAGGTGGCAATCGCCCTGACTTTTTAATGCCTCAGGCTCATTCCAGAGCTGGAGTGGGGACCAGTGTCGGATCGCGTAAATGTCCCCACACAGATACATCCGTTCTGTCATGGATGGCCCGGACATCAGACTACCTTCAGATCATGACATCAGATCATCTTCAACCTGGACCAGGCCCACCAGGATGCCTGGGCAGCAGGATTTGCTGCCATCGCTGGCATGCCGGGGTTCAGGGGTGATTGATGCCATGATGGTCCCTCTACGAGCACTGGTTCATCAGGGGTGCCCTTAATCAATAGGAAGGACTTACTCTCCATGAATGTGCAGTTGGAATGCATCCACTAGCTACATATCAGGCAGCCCCCCCCCCCCCCCCCCCCCAACTGTCCGCTCCACGGGGAGTCCCTGCTTCCACCTGATATGCTGCAGCATGTGTGTGGTGCTCACCAGATGGTGGCCCAGGAGCATGATCACTAACACTACCCACCAAGGTGGGTCGCTGAGATGGTGGATGGAAAGCAGTGTTGAAATGTCAGTGTCTTGCCCGGAGAGGTGATTTGAGGTGTGCTGAGGATCTGGCAGGGGGCATCCACCCCTGACAGCCAGGCTTTGTCTGATGGTGAGCCTGTAAGACAAAAGACAGAGATCTTGGGATGGACTGGTCTGTGGCAGAGGGGTTGTTCACTTGCTGCAGGGACATTTGGCTCTCATTTGTTTGCCGCATGCTGACCTCCATCGCAGCTACTGCCCTTTCCTCAGCCTCCCCCACGGGTTGCAGAGCCCTATCCTCTGTGGGGGTGTAGACCCGAATGTCTGGGGTACTCCACCTGTCTTCTGGCTCTCATGCCGATTAAGAGGCCGCCTTGTCCTTGAGAACACAGAAAGGACAGAGTGAGATACTGGGAGGAGAGTTCTGTTGGGGGGGGGGGGGGGGGGGGGGGGGGGAGTGGGGGGGGGTCTATAGCTGGTGTGCAAGGCTCCTGGCCAAAAAGGGTAATACATGTGTTGAGGTTTGGTGAAGGGTGAGTTGTAAGGGAGCACCAGGCAAGTGGGGTGCTGTTGGCCTCTAAAGGATTGGGGACAAATGTGATGAGTGAGGGACGGGAGTAATGCTAAGAGCACAGAGGTGGTGACTCACCCAAGCTGCCCTAAGGAAGTCACTCATTTTCATAGAATTACAGAATTTACAGTGCAGAAGGAGGCCATTCGACCCATCGAGTCTGCATCGGCTCTTGGAAAGAGCACCCTACCCAAGGTCAACACCTCCACCCTAGCCCCATAACTCAGTAAGCCCACCCAACACGAAGGGCAATTTATCATGGCCAATCCACCTAACCTGCACATCTTTGGACTGTAGGAGGAAACCGGAGCACCCGGAGGAAACCCACGTACACACGGAGAGGATGTGCAGACTCCACACAGACAGTGACCCAAGCCGGAATCGAACCTGGGACCCTGGAGCTGTGAAGCGATTGTGCTATCCACAATGTTACCGTGCTGCCTACATTTTCTTCCTGCATAGTTTACCGGTCCTCCTGGTGAGGCTGCCAGCACTGACAGCCTCTGCCACCTCTTGCTAGATGCTGTTGAGAAGGCGGGTTTCAATTTCTTCTGGGGAAAAAGGTGTCCCTCCTCTCCTCAATGGTATCCAGCAGACGGTCAATCCTGGATTCGTGGAATTGGGGGCAGGTCTTCATACAACCATCTTCTTGGCTGGAGTGACAGCCTGTGCTGAGTGGAGTGACAGCCTGTGCTGAGTGGAGTGACAGCCTGTGCTGAGTGGAGTGCCGTATAAGCAGCTCCACCTTGTGAGACTCTTTAACACGAATCCTGGCCCCAGCGATACAGGTGCCAGCAGGGCTGGGAATCGCTTGGGCTGCACATGGGCAGCATGCTGGCCCATTTACATGACCTGAATTTTAGCTGCAAGCGCTCTCAGCGGGAGTGCAATTTCACTGTGATTCAGTTCCCTGTGATGTAGTCTCCCTGTACACTGAGTTTTTGGAGAGAATATTTGCAATGGACATTAACTAACTGATACTAATTGCTCTCAGCGGGAGTGCAATTTCACTGTGATTCAGTTCCCTGTGATGTAGTCTCCCTGTACACTGAGTTTTTGGAGAGAATATTTGCAATGGACATTAACTAACTGATACTAATTGCCTTTTTCCTCTTCTTAGGCAGTCCCTTGGGGTTGAAGATGACTTGCTTCCACTCCGGTTTGATAGGTTCTGAGATGGCTGATGAGTCCAATGAGAGATCTGCAGATTAAACCACATGAGGGCCAAGTGGTGTTGAAAAAATAAGGTGCTTGGAAATTTGAGCACTTTCTCCCATGCCATGACTTGCCCTCTGCATGTTCCCAATGCAGTCTCTCAATGTGTTTTGTATCTTCCCGAATGAACCTTTTTGTATTTAGATTGATCCAAAACCAGTTACTCCTGAAAGATGACAGGGATGTTTGACCTCTTCAGAGATGCTTTTTGGATATTCCTAAAGCATTTGCACTGTGCTCCTTGGAGTCTCCTCCTGCAACCAGGTTTCTAGTCGAGCAGTTGCTTTGGGAGTCTGGTGTCAGGCATACAGATGACATGCCTTCCCACTGGAACTGGTTTTGAGCAATTAGAGCCTTGATGCTGGGCGTGTTGGCTTGGGAGAGGACAAGAGCCACCTTTCATACTACCAGATTTGGAGAATCTTGCAAAGACACCTCTGAAGGTACTTCTCCAGTGCTTTGAGGTGCCTGCCATATATAGATTGTTCAAGTCTCTGAAACATATTGTAGCAGGGATCACTGTTACCCAGTAAACCATGACCTGAGACTTGGATATGAGATCCTAGTCCTCAATTATTTTTTTCATTAGTCAGCTGAAAACTGAGTTGGCATGTTGGAGGCAATGATAAATTTCATCATCTACATCTGCCTTAATTGAGAGGAGACTACCAAGATATGGAAAATAATCCACAATTTCCACTAATCTTAATCGATGGGAGGGGATGTTGTGCTGTGGGAGTTGGTTGGTAGATGGCTTTAATTTATAGATAGAGAAATACAGCACAGAACAGGCCCTTCGGCCCACGATGTTGCGCCGAACTTTTGTCCTAGGTTAATCATAGAATTTTGGACAATTTGTCATGGCCAATCCACCCAACCTGCACATCTTTGGACTGTGGGAGGAAACCGGAGTACCCGGAGGAAACCCACGCAGTCACGGGGAGGATGTGCAGACTCCACACAGACAGTGACCCAAGTCGAAATCGAACTTGGGACCCTGGAGCTGTGAAGCAATTGTGCTATCCACAATGCTACCGTGCTGCCCTTAAGAAGTTAACCTACACTCCCTTATTCTACCCTAATCCAAGTACCTATCCAATAGCCGCTTGAAGGTCCATAAATTTTCCGACTCAACTACTACCACAGGCAGTGCATTCCATGCCCCCACTACTCTCTGGGTAAAGAACCTACCTCTGACATCCCCTCTATATCTTCCACCATTTATCTTAAATTTATGTCCCCTTGTAATGGTGTGTTCCACCCGGGGAAAAAGTCTCTGACTGTCTACTCTATCTATTCCCCTGATCATCTTATAAACCTCTATCAAGTCGCCCCTCATCCTTCTCCGTTCTAATGAGAAAAGGCCTAGCACCCTCAATCTTTCCTCGTATGACCTACTCTCCATTCCAGGCAACATCCTGGTAAATCTCCTTTGCACCTTTTCCAAAGCTTCCACATCCTTCCTAAAATGAGGTGACCAGAACTGCACACAGTACTCCAAATGTGGCCTGACCAAGGTTTTGTACAGCTGCATCATCACCTCACGGCTCTTAAATTCAATCCCTCTGCTAATGAACGCTAGCACACCATAGGCCTTCTTCACAGCTCTATCCACTTGAGTGGCAACTTTCAAAGATCTATGAACATAGACCCCAAGATCTCTCTGCTCCTCCACATTGCCAAGAACCCTACCATTAACCCTGTATTCCGCATTCAGATTTGTCCTTCCAAAATGGACAACCTCACACTTGTCAGGGTTAAACTCCATCTGCCACTTCTCAGCCCAGCTCTGCATTCTATCTATGTCTCTTTGAAGCCGACAACAGCCCTCCTCACTATCCACAACTCCACCAATCTTCGTATCATCTGCAAATTTACTGACCCACCCTTCAACTCCCTCATCCAAGTCGTTAATGAAAATCACAAACAGCAGAGGACCCAGAACTGATCCCTGCGGTACGCCACTGATAACTGGGCTCCAGGCTGAATATTTGCCATCCACCACAACTCTCTGTCTTCTATCGGTTAGCCAGTTTGTTATCCAACTGGCCAAATTTCCCACTATCCCATGCCTCCTTACTTTCTGCATAAGCCTACCATGGGGAACCTTATCAAATGCCTTACTAAAATCCATGTACACTACATCCACTGCTTTACCTTCATCCACATGCTTGGTCACCTCCTCAAAGAATTCAATAAGACTTGTAAGGCAAGACCTACCCCTCACAAATCCGTGCTGACTATCCCTAATCAAGCAATGCCTTTCCAGATGCTCAGAAATCCTATCCCTCAGTACCCTTTCCATTACTTTGCCTACCACCGAAGTAAGACTAACTGGCCTGTAATTCCCAGGGTTATCCCTATTCCCTTTTTTGAACAGGGGCACGACATTCGCCACTCTCCAATCCTCTGGTACCACCCCTGTTGACAGCGAGGACGAAAAGATCATTGCCAACGGCTCTGCAATTTCATTTCTTGCTTCCCATAGAATCCTTGGATATATCCCGTCAGGCCCGGGGGACTTGTCTATCCTCAAGTTTTTCAAAACGCGCAACACATCTTCCTTCCTGACAAGTATCTCCTCAAGCTTATCAGTCTGCTTCACGCTGTCCTCTCCAACAATATGGCCCCTCTCATTTGTAAATACTGAAGAAAAATACTTGTTCAAGACCTCTCCTATCTCTTCAGACTCAATACACAATCTCCCGCTACTGTCCTTAATCGGACCTACTCTCACTCTAGTCATTCTCATATTTCTCACGTATGTGTAAAAGGCCTTGGGGTTTTCCTTGATCCTACCCGCCAAAGATTTTTCATGCCCTCTCTTAGCTCTCCTAATCCCTTTCTTCAGTTCCCTCCTGGCTATCTTGTATCCCTCCAGCGCACTGTCTGAACCTTGTTTCTTCAGCCTTACATAAGTCTCCTTCTTCCTCTTAACAAGACATTCAACCTCTCTTGTCAACCATGGTTCCCTCACTCGACCATCTCTTCCCTGCCTGACAGGGACATACATATCAAAGACACGCAGTACCTGATCCTTGAACAAGTTCCACATTTCACTTGTGTCCTTCCCTGACAGCCTATGTTCCCAACTTCTGCACTTCAATTCTTGTCTGACAGCATTGTATTTACCCTTCCCCCAATTATAATTATTAATTTACCGGGCGTTTAGTGAAAGGTCAATGTTGGATTTATTCATTGTTTGGTGTCCTTTAAGAAACCAGCTAAACACATACTGGGACAAAATGATTCTTCGAGATACTGGGCAGGATTCTCTGATACTGAGATTAAGTGTTGACGCCATCGTAAACGTCATTGCGCTTCCCGGCGGCATCAACATGGCCTCAGGAGCAGCAATTCTGACCCCTACATGGCCAGCACAGCCCTGGAGCGACCCACGCCATTCCAGCTGCTGATCCCGGCGTCAGATAAGCGCTTTGGGTCCGCGCATGCGCAGTGGGATAGGTGCAATTTCCGCGCATGCATGGTGTTTCCCTTCTCCGCACTGGCCCCGATGCAACATGGCGTAGGCTGTAGGGGCCGGCGCGGAATAAAGTAGTCCTCCAGCCCGAGAAGCCGGTCCGCCGATCGGTGGACCTCGATCGCGGGCCAGGCCACAGCGAAGGCCCTCCCCGGGGTCGGACCCCCCCCCCCCCATCCCCCCACAGGCTGCCCCCAGATCCTTCCACACCGAGATCCCACCGGGTAAGACCAGGTTAGATCGGCACTGGCGAGACTCGGATTTTTTGGTACGGCCGCTCGGCCCATCCTGGGCGGAGAATCGCGGGGAGGGGGAGGCCGTAAAGCGGCCCCCGACCGGCGACACACCAATCACGCCGGCGCCAATGGCTCTGATTCTCCACTGTCCGGATAATCGCGTCCTGGCGGCGGGGCTGCGTGGCACGATTTGCACCAGTCGCGCCGATTCTCCGGCCTGGCCCTGCGGTGAGAGAATCCCGCCCACTTAGTCTGCAAAAAGTA
Organism: Scyliorhinus canicula; assembly: GCF_902713615.1. Lineage (NCBI taxonomy): Eukaryota > Metazoa > Chordata > Chondrichthyes > Carcharhiniformes > Scyliorhinidae > Scyliorhinus > Scyliorhinus canicula. The sequence goes on from NC_052146.1 coordinate 183,710,137, forward strand.
TAATCAACATTATAAAAAATGAGTGGACTATTGAACCCTTAAGGTCATGTCTGCAGATACTAACAATGTTTTGAAGGGTGCTCCACTAAAACCTTACCTAAGGAAACAATATGAAGACACATTTAGCAAATTGCAGCAATCCAGTAACATAGTTAAGCTAGAGACTAGTCATGGCGTAAAGGCTTTAAACCGCGAGGAAGCGCATGGGAAACGACTATATCAGGGAAACATTAATGAATCCTGAGTAAGCAATTCATGTCTAATTAACTAATCACCTGATGAGTGATTGGCATCTTTCTGAATGAATCAGGGGGTCTCAGCTGAGAATAAAAAACAATGAAAAATGATAAACTATAGATAACAATTTCCTGAAGAATATGATCATGTGATCAATTTTTCAGAAGAATTCTAGCCTTCCAGAATTTTTGAAGCATCTGTTGAAAATACTTTTATTCTGAAGTATTTTCTTTACATTTTTTGTGTTTTAATGATTTTTCACTATTTCTTGACAAGTTTTTGTATTATTTTGATCTAAGTTTTGATCCAGTTCTTGTGCAAGTATACAAAAGTGAATTTAAGCAATAAAAGTGTGTTTTGGACCCCTCCAATCAATTTTTGGGAGAAAATAAGATATCCTACGGTCAACAATGACTTGGAGTGCGAAGAGCCGGAATACTCTTGCAGAGAACTCGTATGGACATGATTACCCAAATGGCCACCTTCTCTCCTGCAACCATTCTATGATTTTGTAAAGGTGGCATGTAATTGCAGGCAGCAGCGCCAGTAGGCATGGATGCATGACCTCACACCATTGATGGAAAAGGCTGTGAATTTCAGGGTCTCACAACAGTCTAGCAATGAACAGATTGAGGCACTGCCCCAGGGATGTTGGCAGTGGCTTCATGTTGCACAAATCTGTTGTCGATCCTCAGGTTTCCAGCATTCGTCCTCGATTCATTGCCACTCCATAAATACCTTTGATGTTGCTTGTCAGTCAGCCAACCAGATTGCTGTCGCCTATGTCAAGCTAATGAAGTTAAAGTCAGATCTTCTTAGTCCAAAACTATTCAAAGGCATCCTAATGCGATCATGTTGTCTCCATTACTTAAAATCAGCAGCCTTCTGCCAGCCATGCAGCAGCCATTGGGATAGCACTGCGTAGGAACACCAAGCCAGGCAAGGGTTGCTGAAGACAGGTAGTAAGGCACAAAGGTGATTAGCTAATACTTGCAGAGAATATTGGATGGCTTATCTGATAAAGTTGTTATGGATCGTATGTTCTGTGGTGGCTCTGAATTCAGCATTATGGCCAACAATGGCAGGTGTGAGATTGTTGTAGGAAGTGGGATTATGTTCATCAGTACTACAGTCAGATGAGCCAATTGCAGACAGGCTGGAAAGAAGACATGTTGGTTGTCTCCTCCCTTCCTCCTGTTCTTCTTCTTCCTCTTCAGCTTTTTGCCATGTACATAGTGGCAAGGCCTGTGCCCTCACTGATGTGTTAGGCGGGTTGGTTTGATGTTCAACTGGAAGCAGGGAAGCTAGAAACAAACGTCTAACACCGGAGATGATCCAACACGGTTTTATTTAAACTAAGAACGGCTGTACATGTTCAGCTGTAGGTTGATACTCTACTAATCCTACTGACGCCCTCTTACTGGTTCGACCAGACTTACTAGCTACCACATGGCAATAATGTCCACTGACTTGTGCACTCTGACTGTCTCAGTATCTGGATCCCGAAAAGAGCGGGAGTCTTAATGCCCTGTGAGCTTTATAGTGGTGGTGTCTTGTCTGGTGATTGGTTGTTCTGTATTGTGTGTTCATTGGTCATCCTATGTGTCAATCACTAACTGTCTGCATCTCATTATATACATGAGTGGACATTATGACACTCATGACTTCAAAGATGTGTAGATCATGAGAAATCATGATATGCAGTTGAGTGAGCATTGCAGGGCTTCTCCAGGGCAGTCCAGGCAGTGGAAATGGTCTGCTCTATGATATTTCTTGTGTCAGCATCAGTCTCATTTTCAGTTTCACCTATCCTTCCAAAATGTCAAATACTCTTGACTATTCAGGTCCCAGCCTTGGTTGACATCTCTCTAATGGCTATCACAACATACTCATTTATTTATATTTCTGTTATCAATTCATCTAAGCATTTACGAATTCTGAGAGCATTCAGATAATTGTAACCCTTCAGAGTAACTTGCGGCACAGGAGGCCACTCATTCCATCGAGACCATGCTCCCCTCAGACAATATAATCCCAATGTCAGAAGGACAAATCAGCGAGCTGCACCACTATGATGTTTTCTGATTTTCCGTGACAGCAATTTTTCTGCTTCTCCAAGTAAGATTCTCTTTCTTAAATGTATTTTATTCCAAACTTATTCAAACGGTTACAAAACATAAACAGTCTGGGAAACATATTCCCCAACACACGGTGAAGATCAAGCAGAAATGGGAAGCGGAGTTGGGAGATCAATTGGGGAGCATGGAGTGATGGAGTGAGGCACTGCAGAGGGTAAACGGGACCTTATCTTGTGCAAGGATGAGCCTGATACAGTTTCAGGTGGTGCACAGGGTGCATATGACTCAGACGAGAATGAGTGGGTTCTTTCAGGGGTAGCAGATGAGGTGTGGGCGGGGGCCAGCGAATCACGCACAATGTTTTGGGGTTGCGAAAAATCGGGAAGATTCTGGGCGGGAGTGTTCGCGGTCTTAACCAGGATAGTGGAGGAGGACGTGGACTCGGACCCTTTGGTGGTGATATTTGGGGTTTCAGAGAAGCCGGAGCTCATAGAGAGGAGGAAGTCCAATGTCTTGGCCTTCGCCTCTCTGATTGCACGGTGGCGAATTTTGCTGGAGTGGCGATCAGCATTGCCACCAGGAGTAGTGACTTGGTTGGGTGACCTGTACTCCTTCCTGCGATTAGAGAAGATAAAGAATGAGTTAAGGGGCTCTTCAGGGGGGTCTAAGGAAAGGCGGGGGATGTTTGCGACCGTGTCTGAGGGGCTGTTCGTGCAGGGGTGGAGGGGGTGAAAACGAGGAAAAATCTGTACAGACTGTATAGTTGATTGCTGGGAAGTATGTTTCCCGGGATGTTTGTTCGCTGTAACCTTTTTTGATACATGTTTGTTAGAAAATATATTTTTTTAAATATTCCCCAACACACAGTCATACAAATGTTTTCCCCATTTTCACCCCCCCCCCCAATTTTCACCCCCCCATGATGAACAACTCTTCAAACATGGCCACGAACATTCACCACCTTGCCTCAGAGCACTCGGCGAAACCCCTCAATTTATATTTAATCTTTTCTCGATGGAGAAAGTCACATAAGACTCCCAGCCAGGCCGCCACCCCCGGTGGTGTTGCTGTCATTCCAGTAAGATCCTTCGCCAGGAAGCCAGAGAGGCAAAATCCACAACATCGGCCTTACTTCCTTCCTTCGGCTCCGGTTTCTCGGATATGCCGAATATCGCCACCAAAGGGTCCAGCCCAACTTGCTCCCCACAATCCTCGTCAGTGCTGCGAACACACCTGACCAGTATCTCTCTAGCTTCTCACAGCCCCAGAACATATATATGTGGTTTGCTGGTCCCCACCCACACTTCTTGCACTCATCTGCCACTTCCTGGAAGAGCCCATTCATTCTTGCCTCAGCCATATGCATTCTGTGCACCACCTTGAATTGTATCAGGCTCAGCCTCGCGCACAAGGAAGTGTTACATTTTCTCTTCATAGCACCTCACTCCCCCTTTTAACTCCCCCCCCAACCCACGTCTCCTTAATCTTCACCACCTGCTTGCCTCCCTGCTCTCCCAGCCACTTCCCTAATAGGCCCATAATCCTTCCCATGTTCTCCAGCGGATCCAACACGTACATTAACATTTCTGACATAAATAGTGACATCCAATGCTCCAGATACTCCCCCTCATAATCCCTTTTCTTTCACCATATAAAATGTATTTTATTCCAAACTTTTTGAATGATTACAAAACAAACAGCCTGGGGAACATACCCCCAACACACAATTATACAGTTTGCATAATTTTTTCCGAACAACTATTCAAACATGGCCACAAACATACTCCACCTTGCCTCAAAGCTCTCCGCTGAACCCATCAGTTCATATTTGACATTTTCTCAATGGAGAAAGTTGGACAATTTCCCAGCCAGGCCGCCACCCCTAGTTGCATTGCCGACCACCATTGCATTAAGATCCTTCGCCTGGCAACCAGAGAGGCGAAGGCCACGACACCAGCCTTCCTCCCTTCCATCAGTTCCGGCTTCTCCGATATCCCAAATATCGCTACCAAAAGGTCCGGCCCAATCTCCTCTCCCACTACCCTTGTTAGTGCCGCAATCACGACTGCCCAGAATCTCTCCAACATTTCGCAGTTTCAGAACATATGTTTGTGGTTTGCTGGTCCCTGCCCACACTTCTCGCACTCGTCTGCCTTCGTTGGAAGAACCCACTCATTCTTGTCCGAGTCATATACACCCTTTGTACCACCTTGAACTGTATCAGGCTCATCCTCATGCATGACAAAGTCGCATTTACCCTTCATTGCGCCTCACTCCACATTCCCCAGTTCATTCCCTCTCCCAGCTCCCCCTCCCACTTCTCCTTAATTTTCACCACCTGCACGCCTCCCACCTTTCCTAGTCATCCACGAATGTCTCCAATCCTACCCTCCCCTTCCACCTTCCACGTCCGGAAGCAGCAGTTGCTCCAGCAGGGCATACTTCGGTAGCCTGGGGAACTCCTTCCAAACCATATCTGCACTCTAAACTCAGTATCTAAATTAATTTCCTGTCGGGAGCTATACCGTCTCCTTCAGTTCCTCTATACTAGCAAGCCTCTCTTCCAGGTATACATCCCTTACCTTAACCAGCTCCACTTCTCTCCATTTCCTATACACGCCGTCTGTCCCCACGGCTCGAATCGTGTTTTTCATACAGCGGCGTCAACACCAACGTCCCTCTATCTTAAACTGCCTCCTCAACTGGTTCAAGACCTTCACTGTGGATTGCACCACTGGGCTCTCCATGTATTTCCTTGGCTCCAGTGGCAACGCCGCCGTCACTATAGCCCACAGGCTGGACTCCCTCCAGGATTCCTCCTCCACCCTAACCCATTCTGCCCCCTCTCCTTCCCACGACCGCTTCACCTTTTCCACGTTTGCCACCCAATAATAATGCAGCAGGTTTGACAAAGCCAACCTCCCTTTCTGCCTCTGTCTCTTGACCCTTGGTACCTTCCCTGCCCACACAAACTCTGAGATAATCGTATCCAGTTTCCGGAAAAAAACCTTTGGTGTAAATATTGGAAGCGTCTGAAATATGAAAAAAAACTCGGCAGGACTTTCATCTTCACCACTTGGACCCTCCCTGCCAGAGTCAGATGCAGATCTTCCATCAGCTTTGTTAGATTCCACTTATGCAGCATCGCCCACTCTCCCGTTACCTGAATCCCCAGATATTTAAACTTATTTCTGGCTACTTTAAATGATAAACCACCTAGATTGGCTCACCGACCGAGCTCGTTCACTGGGAACACTTCACTTTTCCCTACATTTAATTTGTATCCCGAAAATGTCCCGAACTTCCCCAATAGGCCCATGATCCTCCCCATGGTCTCCAGGGGGCCAACACGTACATTAACAGGTCGTCCACATATAGCTATACCTGATGCTCCAACTTCCCCTCCTCGTAATCCCTCTCCACTCTGCCGACCCCCTAAGGACCATTCCCAGAGGGTCTAAAGCTAGCGCAAACAACAGTAGCAACTGCGCACACTCCTGCCTTGTTCCCCTCTGTAACCAAAAGTTTTGTGAACCCATATTGTTGGTTGCCACCAGTGCCACATATAACAGGCACAACCAAAGCACAAACCCGAACCTTCCCAGGCCCCAAACGGGTACCGCCACTCCATCTGATCAAATGCCAATGACACCATTGCCTCCGGTACTCAAACTCTCGATGGAGTCATGATCACATTTAACAGTCTCCTTATATTACTAGAGAGCCACCTGCTCTTTACGAAGCCTGCCTGATCCTCCGCAACCACCCCCAGAGCACAGCCTTCCATCCTCGCCACCACCAGTTTAGCCAGCACTTTTAAATCTGTGTTTAACAGCGATATGGGCCTATATGACCCACATTCCAATGGGTCCTTCTCTTTCTTTGGTATAAATGTGATCGTTGCCTGCATTATCATCTCCGGCAGATGCCGCTTCTCCAGCGCCTCACTGAACACCTCCATCAGATGCAGTGCCAATTCCGTTGAAACTCCTCATAAAATTCCATCGGGCAACCATCGGAGCCTGGGGTCTTTCCCGCCTTCATACCCCTTATAATGTCCAATACCTCCCTTAGCCCCAAAGGCCCCTCTAGCACCTGTCTCTTCTCTTCCTCCAACTGCAGAAACTCCAACCCATCCAAAAAAGCCTCATGTCCCCTTCTTAACCCACCCAGGTGCACCCTGTGCAGCTCCTTATAGTATTCCCTACACGTCTCATTTATCCTCCCTGACTCTGTCAACACCTCCCGTCTCTGTCCGTAGCCTCAACATTTCCCTGGACATGGCAGTTGGTAGTTCCATGGACATGGTAGTTCCCTGCCTCCGTAGTTGGTGTGCCACTATTCAACTTGCCTTCTTCCCGTACTCCTACTGCACCTCCCCCCCCCTTGCCCTACGCAGCTGCCACCACCGTCCTTGTCATCAACCTATCAAATTGCCCATGCAACCTTTTCCTTCTCACCAATCACTCCGTGGTGGGCGCCCTCTATAGTGATATCATGGTTGTATTATAATTCACCAACTGACCACTAGGAGTCTATTAGTATACAAGTGAATGTTAGAGTTAGGTGACCTCAGACTGACTAGGGAACTGGGAGAGAGGTTGCTTGTGCATGCTCATACAGTTATTCATCTGTTGGTTTGTATATATTTGACCCACAGTTAATGTTAATAAATTGTTTATAGCTTTAGCTACAAATATTCTTGTAATATAAATCAGGCCATCCGACAAGAACATCACATAGTACCAGGGGTGCGGTATTAAACACTGAAAAAAAAAACCATCACATCATCGAGTGAAGCCTGCTACGAGGTCCAGGGATTTTTCTGACTGCAATAATGAATTACATGGAGTCATTGAAGCCACCAATGAATCTCAGATTTCATGGTAATGTAGATAACAACAGGCATGTGTTTAAACAATAATTTAATCTGTTTCTAACTGCAGTAAATTTAGGAGATCAATCAGATTTGCGTAAGGTGGCGATGCTTCGAACAGCTGCAGTGCCCGAATTGGAGGGGCTGGTTTAGCTCACAAGGCTAAATCGCTGGCTTATAAAGCAGACCAAGCAGGCCAGCAGCACGGTTCGATTCCCGTACCAGCCTCCCCGGACAGGCGCCGGAATGTGGCGACTAGGGGCTTTTCACAGTAACTTCATTGAAGCCTACTCGTGACAATAAGCGATTTTCATTTTCATTTCATTCATTGTCGTGTTCAATACTTTTAAATTTGCAAACAATGAAGATGGTAAAAATTTTAACAAAGCCATTAGAAGATTTGATGAACATTGCACCCGAGAAAGAATTAAATTTATGAGCTATACGTGTTTCGATCACGTTTACAGAAGAGAGGAGAATCCATAGATCATTTCATCAACGATAAAGCTAAAAGCTATAATCTGTAATTTTTCTGCAGTGGAATCTTCCATGATTTGGGACCAAATTGTGTTTAGTGTGAATGAAAATAAGTTGAGGGAACGGTTGCTGAGGGAATTGGAGCTGTCTTTGGAAGAAACAGTTAAGATTTGTCAGGCTCACAAGCTAGCAGTACAGCATTCTAAAATGTTTCTCAGTAATGGTGGTGTCTTCTTGGAGGAAAGAACTCCGGTTGCTGCCCTTTTTCCAAAAAGGATGGAAACTTCCAAAAAGGATGGAAACTTCCAAAAAAAGGTGGGAAAGTTCCTGCAGCTCTTCGCACACAAACAAACAGGTTAGAGATCAGGATTAAGTATTTCTGTGTAAACGATGTGGTCAAAGGCACAAATTAAGGCAGTATCTAGCATTTGGCAAGTTTTGTTCCAGGTGCAAAGAAAAAAATCACTTTGCGCAAAATTGTTACTCAAAGCGCAACCCCAGATCAGTCAGTACAATGGAAGACAAAGTCTCCAGTGATGAAACATCATTCTTTGTTGGATTAATAACAGAGAAGAATGATTTTTAGAGACTTCAAAAGGTTCTCCAGCACTTAAAAAAATGCAAACTGATGTTCCATTTAAAATAAATGCAATTCATGAGGACAAATGGCTGCGACCACTTAAAATGAACGCTACAGTGGTCCAATTGTAGTTAGACACTGGTGCCAAAGCCAATTTAATCAGCATGACTAATTTGAAAAATATAAAAATTCAGCTGATTAAAATAAATCACAAAATATTTCTGGAGATTCTAATGGTTCAAGCATTAAATGCTATTATAAAAGGTGCTTGCGATCTGAGTGTGGTGGTAAAGAACACAATTTATTCTGTCCCATTCTGTATTATTTCTGAGGGCATGGATTCATTATTAGGTTATCAGTCCTGTGAAGAATTAGGTCTTGTGCAGGTATAGAGCATCCACAAAGGATTGGATCAATACACCAATGATTCTGAGAACATTACCAGCAAATTCAGCAATGAGTTCACTGATTTTAGTGCACCACCATTTGCCAAATAGATACAATTTGAACAATTTTAAATAATTGTTATTGAAATTTCTACAAAATACAAAATATAAACATCTTAGCTCTATTAACATACAATTGCGGTAACACGCCATGAACAATACCCCCCCCCCCCCCCCCACCTTCAAGAGCAACTTCAAACAAAAAGAAAGAACAACAACAAAGAAAAAGAACAAAGAAAAAAAAACCAAACAAGAGAGAGGTAGCACCCTCCACAAACTCATGTGCACAGTTCTCCCTCCCCCCAATCCTTACCCCCCCCCCCCCCCCCCCCTCCCGGGTTGCTGCTGCTGTCGGCCTATTTCCCTACCGTTCCGCCAGGAAGTCCAGAAACGGCTGCCACCGCCGAAAAAACCCTTGTACTGATCCCCTCAGGGCAAATTTCACCCTCTCCAATTTAATGAACCCCGCCATATCCGAGATCCAGGCCTCCACGCTTGGGGGCCTCGCATCCTTCCATTGGAGCAAGATCCTCCGCCGGGCTACTAGGGACGCAAAGGCCAGGACCCCGGCCTCTATCGCCTCCTGCACTCCCGGCTCCACTGCAACCCCAAAAATTGCGAGTCCCCAGCCTGCCTCGACCCTGGACCCCACCACCCTCGACACCGTCTTTGCTACCCCCTTCCAAAACTCCCCTAACGCTGGGCACGCCCAAAACATATGGGCGTGGTTCGCTGGTCTCCCCGAGCACCGAGCACACCTGTCCTCGTCCCCAAAAAACCTACTTATCCTCGTCCCAGTCATGTGGGCCCTATGCAGCACCTTGAACTGTACGAGGCTAAGCCTCGCACAGGAAGAGGAGGAATTCACTCTCTCCAGGGCATCCGCCCACGTCCCCTCCTCAATCTCCTCACCCAGCTCCTCTTCCCACTTCCCCTTCAGTTCCTCCACCGAGGCCTCGTTTACCTCCTGCATTACCCGGTATATGTCCGAGATCCTCCCTCCTCCGACCCACACCCCCGAGAGCACCCTATCCCGCACCCCTCGTGGGGGCAGCAAGGGGAACCCCTCCACCTGCTGCCTGGCAAACGCCCTCACCTGGATGTACCTAAACATGTTCCCCGGGGGGAGCCCAAACTTCCCCTCCAACTCCCCCAAGCTCGCAAACCTCCCCTCCACAAACAGGTCCCTCAACCTCCTAACCCCTGCCCTGTGTCAGCCCAGAAATCCGCCATCAATCCTCCCTGGGACAAACCGATGGTTCCCCCGTATCGGGGCCTCCATCGAGCCCCCCATTTCTCCCCTGTGCCGTCTCCATTGCCCCCAAATCTTGAGGGTAGCCGCCACCACCGGGCTCGTGGTATACCTCGTTGGAGGGAGCGGCAACGGCGCCGTTACTAGCGCTTCCAGGCTTGTGCCCACACAAGACGCCGCCTCCATCCTCTTCCACGCTGTCCCCTCCTCGTCCATTACCCACTTACGCACCATTGCTGCGTTGGCCGCCCAGTAGTACCCACAGAGATTGTGCAATGCCAGCCCCCCCCCCCATCAGTGCCTCGCTCCAGGAACACTCTTTGAACCCTCGGAGTCCCATGCGCCCACACAAATCCCGTGATAGTGCTGTTGACCCTCCTGAAAAAGGCCTGCGGGATAAGGATGGGGAGGCACTGGAACAAGAACAAAAACCTCGGGAGCACCGTCATCTTGACGGACTGCACCCTCCCCGCCAGTGGCAGCGGTAACATATCCCATCTCTTAAACTCCTCCTCCATCTGCTTCACCAATCTTGTGAGGTTGAGCTTGTGCAGGGCCCCCCCAGCTCCCCGCCACCTGGACCCCTAGGTACCTAAAACTCTTCCCTGCCTGCTTCAATGGGAGCCTACTAATCCCCTCGGATCCCCCGGATGCACCACAAACACCTCACTCTTGCCCAGGTTCAGCTTATACCCCAAGAAACCCCCGAATTCCCCAAGAATCCTCATCACCTCCGGCATCCCCCCACAGGGTCCGCCACATACAGCAACAGGTCGTCCGCGTACAGCGACACTCGATGGTCCTCCCCACCCCACACCAGGCCCCTTCAGTTCCCTGACTCCCTCAGTGCCATGGCCAGGGGCTCAATCGCCAACGCGAAGAGCAAGGGGGACAGGGGGCACCCCTGTCTCCCCACCCCACACCAGGCCCCTTCAGTTCCCTGACTCCCTCAGTGCCATGGCCAGGGGCTCAATCGCCAACGCGAAGAGCAAGGGGGACAGGGGGCACCCCTGTCTCGTCCCCCGATGCAGCCGAAAGTACTCCGACCTCCTCCTATTCATGGCTACACTTGCCATCGGGGCCTCGTAGAGCAGCCTCACCCACCGGATAAACCCCTCCCCAAACTCAAACCTCTCCAACACCTCTATCAAATACTCCCACTCAACCCTATCGAAGGCCTTCTCCGCGTCCAACGCCACCACTATCTCCGCCTCCCCTTCCACTGCCGGCATCATAATGACATTGAGGAGTCTTCGCACGTTTGTGTTCAGCTGCCTTCCCTTCACAAACCCCGTCTGGTCCTCATGTATGACCCCCGGCACACAATCCTCTATTCTAGTGGCCAGGATCTTTGCCAGCAGCTTAGCATCGGCGTTCAGCAGGGAAATCGGCCTATATGATCCACACTGCAGAGGGTCCTTGTCCCGCTTCAGGATCAAGGAAATCAGCGCCCGTGACATAGTTGGGGGCAGAGCCCCCCCTCCCTTGCCTCGTTAAAGGTCCGGACCAACAGGGGGCCCAACAGGTCCAAATACTTTTTATAGAATTCAGGCGGAAACCCGTCCGGCCCCGGCGCCTTCCCCGACTGCATGCTCCCTATCCCTTTGACCACCTCCTCCAACTCGATCGGCACCCCTAGTCCCTCCACCTGCTCCTCTTCCACCCTCGGGAATCGCAACTTGTCCAGGAAGCGCCCCATTCCACCCTCCTCCACCGGGAGTTCAGACCGGTACAGTTCCCCATAGAAGTCCCTGAAGACCCCATTGACCTCTACCCCCCTCCGCACCACCTTCCCAGCTCTATCCGTCACTCCCCCTATCTCCCTGGCCGCGTCTCGCTTCCGGAGCTGGTGCCCCAGCATTCTGTTCGCCTTCTCCCCGTGTTCATACACCGCCCCCTGTGCTTTCCTCCACTGGGCTTCCGCCTTTCTGGTCGTCAGTAGGTCAAATCTGGCCTGAAGGCTACGTCTCTCCCCCAGCAATCCTTCCTCTGGGGCCTCCGCATATCTCCTATCCACCTGCACCATCTCCACTATCAGTCTTTCCCTTTCCCTCTGCTCCCCCCTCTCCCTATGGGTTCGGATGGAGATCAATTCCCCCCTCATCACCGCCTTCAATGCCTCCCAGACCATCCCCACCCGAACCTCCCCGTTATCATTGGCCTCGAGGTATCTCTCAATACACCCCCGGACCCTCCCGGCCACCTCCTCATCTGCCATCAGCCCCACCTCCATGCGCCAGAGCGGACGTTGGTCCCTCTCTTCCCCCAGCCCAAGGTCCATCCAGTGCGGGGCATGATCCGAAATGACAATGGCGGAGTATTCCACTTCCTCCACCCTCGACACCAACCAGCGCCGGCCCTAGGGTTGCTGGCGCCCCGGGCAAGCTGAACTTCGGCGCCCTTGGGGGGGGCGGGGGCGGGGCCCGAGGGGGGGGGGGGCGGGGGGGGCGGGGCCGAGGGGGGGGGGCGAGGGGGGGGGGGGGCGAGGGGGGGGTGGACCGAGGGGGGGGGGCGGGGGGAGCGGACCGAGGGGGGGGGCGGGGGGAGCGGACCGAGGGGTCGGCGGACCGAGGGGGAGGGCGGCCACCGCGCATGCGCTGGTTGGCACCGGCCCAACTGCGCATGCGCGGGACCCGAGTCTCTGGCGCCCCCAAGCACATGGCGCCCCGGGCGACTGCCCGAGTTGCCGGTGCCTTGAGCCGGCCCTGACACCAACCCCCTGCTCAGCACAAAAAAATCAATCCTTGAGTAGGCCTTATGTACATGGGAGAAAAACGAGTATTCCCTGGCCCTTGGCCTCGCAAACCTCCAAGGATCCACCCCCCCCCAATCTGGTCCATAAATCCCCATAGCACCTTAGCCGCCGCCAACCTCCTGCCCGTCCGGGACTTGGATCGGTCCAATGGGGGATCCAGTACTGTGTTAAAGTCTCCCCCCATGATCAGGCCCCCCGCCTCCAGGTCCGGAATGCGGCCCAACATACGCCGCATGAACCCTGCATCGTCCCAATTTGGGGCATAAACATTCACCAACACTACCCGCTCCCCCTGCAGCTTGCCACTCACCATCACGTACCTCCCGCCACTGTCAGCAACCACCTTCAACGCCTCAAACGACACCTTCTTCCCCACCAGGATCGCCACCCCCTTACTCCTCTCGTCCAGCCCTGAGTGGAATACTTGGCCCACCCACCCCTTTCTCAGCCGGACCTGGTCCACCACTCTCAGGTGTGTCTCCTGGAGCATGGCCACATCCGCCTTCAGTCCCTTCAGGTGCGCAACTACTCGGGTCCTTTTGACCGGCCCATTCAGCCCCCTCACAGTCGGATCCAAGGGCTCCCTGCCCCCTTCCCCTGCCGATTAGCCATACCCCATCCCTTGCCCACCCCCGGCCAGCATCCCACGCTCTGCCAGTTCCCCACGGCGGCAACTCGCCCCCTCCAGCACCCCCTGCGTCCTCCAGCTCCTTCCTGACCGTTTCAGCAGAAACTCGGTATCCCCCCTCCCCCCCCCCCCCCCCCCCCCCCCCAGGCTAGGACCCCTCCTAACCGCGCCCCCCCTCTACAGCACTCCCGTGAGCCAGCTATCTTCTGCTGACCCCGGCGGCTCCCGCCCTACTTTCGGCTCCTCCCAATGTGGGACTGCCCTCCTCCAGGGCCACTCCCATTGTCAGCTCCCCCCCCCACCAGCCCCCCGAACACCCTGTTTGCCCCTCAGTCCGAACCCGTACACCCAACTCCTGCTTGAAAACCCATTTTAAAAAAAACACCCATACGATCTCACCACACCCACCCTAAGGCCACCCCACATCTTACCCTAAACCCCGCAAATACACATACAGTATAAATAAATACAGTATTCTACAGCATCCCCCCTCCGGGGGACCCTCAGTCTGAGTCCAGTTTCTCGGCTTGCACGAAGGCCCACGCCTCCTCCGGGGACTCAAAGTAGTGGTGTCGATCCTTATAGGTGACCCACAGACACGCCGGCTGCAGCATTCCAAACTTCACCTTCCGTCTGTGGAGCACCGCCTTCGTCCGGTTAAACCCGGCCCTCCGCCTCGCCACTTCCGCACTCCAGTCCTGGATGATCCGCACCTCCGTGTTCTCCCATTTGCTGCTCCACTCCTTCTTGGCCCACCGGAGCACACACTCACGATCCACAAACCGGTGGAACCTCACCAACACCGCCCGCGGCGGCTCATTCGGCTTGGGCCTCCTAGCCAGAATTCTGTGGGCCCCCTCCAACTCCAGGGGCCCCTGGAAGGACCTAGCCCCCATCAGCGAGTTCAGCATCACCACCACATAGGCCGCTAGGTCCGACCCCTCCAGCCCCTCCGTGAAGCCCAGGATCGGTAATTTCTTCCTCCTCGACCGGTTGTCCAACTCCTCGAACCGCTCCTGCCATCTTTTATGGAGCGCCTCGTGCACCTCCACCTTCCCCACCACGGCCACGACCTCGTCCTCCCTTTCGGCGGCCTGCTGCTGCAGCTCCCGGATCGCAGCCCCCTGGGCTGTCTGGGTCTCCATCAGTTCCCTGTTGGTTACCTTGATGGACTCCAGCAGCTCCACTTTCAAATCCTGGAAGCAGCGCAGCAGAGTCGTCTGCTGCTCTTGGACCCACTTCTTCAGCTCCTCGAAACTTTTGCCGGCCGCCATTTTGTTTTTTGGGTCCCGATTTTTTCCAAGTGTTTTTTCTCCCGGATCTCTCCCTGCCCCACTCCTCGTCTGCACCATGGAACCACTGGGGCGACTCCTGGCCACTTCCCCCGTCGGGATTTGCCTCCTCAGCTCCGTTGGGGGCCTTTAAAAAAGCCCCGAAGTCCGTTGATCTCAGGAGCTGCCGCACGTGCGGCTCAGCTGTTCATTGCCGCCACCGGAAGTCCCGAACAAGATGCATTATCTAAAGCACCGATATAAACTAATAGTAGTGAAATTGCTGAAGGTGTAGAACTGCATGTCAATCTCATTTCTACCTTACCACCTGTATCAGATATGAAACCACAAGTTATTAAGAAGACAGAAGAAGCTACCAATGGGGTAAATTCCATGGTATGTGTGAAACAAAAAAGTGGTGATACTTGTATAGACATGGATCCCAAAGATCTTAATGCAAAAAAGTGTACATATTGTAAAATAACCATACCAGCAAGTAATGGGCAGCCATTCTGATCCCTATCTCGTGAAATCACATTGCAAAGAGTTTGAATTGTCAAATGGTAGATCACCAGCAGAGTTACTCATAAATAGAAGGTGCGTACCACATGTCTATACTTGGAACAGAAGGAGAAGAATGCAATGGTGCTTCAGGAAATGCAAAACATGAAAGCAAAACAAAAGGAGTTATATGATAGAGTATCTAGAACTCTACCACCTCTGTGTAGTGATGACATTGTGAGAATAGAAAATTCAGGCAATTGGTCAAGAAAAGCCATTGTACTTGAAGAAGTAGCGCCTCATTCCTACAATGTACAGACAGAGAACGGGTTGGTTTTAAGAAGAAATTGTTGCGTGTTCTTGAAAACCAGAGAAGACTTTCACAACAACATGGTGGATGACGTATCTACGTCAGAATCAACATCACCTGCAGTATCAGATAGTTCAGCAGTTCCTGAGCATGAGAATGTCATGGAGAATATTGAATCTACAAGTTCTTGAGCAGCAAGGTCAAACTTTGAGAAGATCAATCAGAGTCAGAAGAAAACCTGATCAGCTCAATTTATAGATGTGGACTATTTTTACATACTATGCTTGCTTTTCTTGTATATATATATATAATTGTTAAACCAGTTTTAAAAAGTAATACTGTTAGACTCACAGACTAATGATATCACATGTAAATATACTGATGATAATGTATTAATTTATTCCTTCAAAGGAAAAGGAATGTCATGATATCATGATTGTGTTGTAATTCACCAATTGACCACTAGGAGTCTCTTTAATATATAAGTGAATGTTAGAGTCAGGTGACCTCAGACTGCTTCGGGAGCTGGGAGAGAGGTTGCTTGTACATGTTCATACTGTTATTCATCTATTGGTTTGTATACATTTGACCCACAGGTAATGTTAAGAAATGGTTACAGCTTCAGCTACAAGTGCTCTTGTAATATAAATCAGGCCATCGGACAAGAACATCACACCCTCAAATACTCCCTGCCTACTTCGACTATCTCGGTAATTACGCACCTATACTCCTCCCTCCTTTCCCCATCCTCATGTGCGTTGAACAAGATAATCTCTCCTTGGACCACTGCCTTCAGTGCCTCCCAAAATATGGCTGCCGACACCCTCCCATTCTGGTTCAACTCTAAAGAGTCTTTGATCACCGACCGCACTTATCACAGAACTCTATCTGCCAACAACCCCAAATTGAGCCTCCATCCTGGCCTCTGCTCCCATCCCGATCTAAGCCGATTCTCCAGCCAGTGGGGCGCACGGTCCAAAATTACTATCCCACCATACTCTGTCCCCTCCACCCCTAAGAACATTCTGGAGTTCACCCTGTAAATATGTGAAAAAAAGGAGTACTCCCCCCTGGGCTCTTAAAGCCCCACAGGTTCACCATGACCATCTTTTCCATGAACCCTCCCAGCTCCTTTGCTATTCATATCCTACCCATTGACCTGGGGCTCGACCTGTCCACCCTCAGCTCGAGAACGCAAGTCTTCTCCTATGATCAACTGGTGCATGGCCAAGTCCAGGATTGCTGCCAGAAACGCCTCATAAACCCTACATCGTACCAATTTGGCGCATATACATTCACCAACACCACCGGCCCCTCCAATACCCCGCTCACCATCACATATCTACCACCCGGGTCCCTCACTTCCTTCGCACTCACAAACCCGTCTTCTTGCTCATCAAGATGGCCAACGCCCACGACTTTGAGTCAACCCCCGCATGAAATACCTGACCCACTCATCCCTTTCTCCACCTGACCTGGTCCTTCATTTGGAATTGCGACTCCTGCAGAAACACCACCTCTGCCTTTAAACTCCTGAAGTGTGCGAAAATCCAAGATCTTTTCCGCTCCCACGATATCATGTTACAAACCTGACCGGTGGCTTACGCCTGCATTCCCCTCCACCGTCCGTGCCTTTTGGCTCTACCCTTTCTAATTTCATCCTGTACTGGGCACATCCAAGATGGCCACCTTCTTCACACCTGACCACGCTTCTTCTCCAACCCAGCCGTATCGTCTCTCCCCCCCCCCCCCCCCCCCCGTATACCCCTCCCCCTCTTCCCCCCTTGGTCATACCTCATGGCCATTTCCCCCACCACATTACCTGTCAGCATGGCAACTCCTGCCCAAAGGATCCTCCGTCTGGCCCCTCACCCCTCCCCCACCTCTTTGTTCTGTACAGAAGGCTCCCCGGAGACTTCCACCTTCCTCCAACCAAGCAAAGACACATCTCGAGCGAGAGGTCACCTCCCCCAAAGACAACAGAAAAGAAAAACACCGCAACAGGCAACAGGTGGGGGGGGGGGGGGGGGGGGGGGGGGGGGGGAAACGGCCATCCCCTTACAAACCTTCCACTCCTGCTACCCATTGTCGATCCAACAGAAAAAAGAAATACCCTCCACCTGGGAGGAAAAGAAAAAAAAGCCCCGCCCTCCAACCACCACTCTACACGTTTCTTCCATTACTTCAAATTCCCGCACTGCCGTCTTCCAATAAAGTTCAGATCTCCCCCAGTTTATGCTCCTTAATAAAGTAGTTGGCCACTTCTGGGGTCTCAAAATAATATTCCCGGCTCTCATATGTCACTCATAATCTTGCCGGGTAGAGTACTCCAAACCTGATCTGCCTTCGATATAGCACCACCTTGGCCCTATTGAATCCAGCACGCCGTTTTGCCAATTCAGCTCCAATGTCATTTCTATGTGTGTCTGGGGTTTGTCATTCAAGATCATTGTGATTTGTGATACATTATTTGGTGCAGTTACATCAATGTTTTGTTTGATATCATTAGGTAGCATATGTAAAATGAATCAATCAAAACACACAAAACATGGTGATTCAGTGAGCAGAAAAGCCAGAATCAGCCCAGCAAGCTGCATGTTAGCAAGGTACAAACAGCAGTCAGCTTTTACAAGTGACTGTCCTATTCATCACCACCAGTCAACCAACAGTTTTTAGCAAGCCCCGCCTTCCAGTTCTGTGTAACATCCAGGCCATGAAATAAAAGGCAAAAACTCAGAAAATGGGGTTGGTAGGTTAGAATTTTCTCTAAGGCTAAAATTATTAATTTGTTGAGTTCCTCCCTACAATATGGCTCAAATGGTCAAACACATGCTCTCTAATTGGTTTAAGACATTGTATGAAACTTTATAAACATGCGACTTCAAAGACTTTTTCAAACAGTGAGGTGAAACATCAGTTCCAAACATTGCCACAAAAAACCTTCTGAAAGTTGTTAATTGGAAAATTAGCTGATGGTATTAAGGAACGACTACTGGATGGTATCCCTCTCGGGCTTAGTTAGTTTCTACAGTTGAAAAATCTAACAACATACTATTGAGAGAATCATAGGCATTGATCTGCGTATATGGCACACCTCTGTCACAGAATTTAATTTGTACTTTTAATGTCCCATTTAACTGCCCTCTGGAGTCCAAGAAAAAAATAATAATAATAATAATATGAAACAATGTTGTATTTAATTAATGTATACATGGATCATATTTACAGAAAGTAAAACAAAGCAAAATAATATTTATGATGCTACTTGTCATATACAGAATCTTTCTTGAATACATTTGTCTAGATGTCTCTGTTGCATTTTGGAACCATATTGAGATTTGATCGGGGTTGTCAGATGGTAGGAAGATGGTCAAGTCGCTGCTGACGAACCTGCTTTCTGGGATCTGGTGCAGATGACCCATTATTACCAGGAAGCTGAGGCAAAAGCTGTTTTTAAAAATTACAAACAGACTAATAAATATGCGACAAAATGTTTTGATGTGAGCCACAGACCTTTGGTGTGATTTTTTGGGCCATTAGCCACGAGCATATATCCTGTTATAGCTGTTAAATCTTGTGAGAGAGCCAAAATAGGATTTACACCTGCGAGATCTCAGTTTGAGATCTCCCCCCTGCCCCTGCCTGTGATGTGATCAGGTTCATGCTCAGAAAGGTGTGAACCTGTTTTCCATAGATTAACATCCATTTAAATATAATTAAATGTCTTTAAGCCATAGCAACCGCTGCAGACGGGGACCCACTTAACACACAATAGTCACTAAATATATTTTTTAAAAACATACAATAGTCACAGCCTGATGACATTATTTGCGCCATGACATAATATTAATATCAAACCAAGGGGAGTTACACAACACACAGGATGAGCCAACTGGCCTGAAAAGACCAAAATAAGTCGTAGAAATTTCCTTCTTTTGAAGGTCTTGGAGGAACAGGAATGCATCTATAAAGCACTCCAAGGAACCTTGAGCAACACCACCCCTGGCCTTTCCACCATGCCAATTGGAAAAATAATCTCCAAACTTGGCATTCCTGATCACAAAGAAATTTCCGCGTCCCACTGACTGTCAGGCAGTCCACAGTGATTTTTCCCGCAACCAAATTCCGCATTGCTTGCAAGAGGGTTCCAGAAAGTTTGATATATATGGGCCCTACTGTTAGGATCAGCCGACCTCCATATCCCCAATCTGTCTGGGTATGCAACCTACTTTCAGACTTCCTTCCCATCACAACTCCCCATAAACCAATAAACATCAATGCCAAAGGGAAAGAACTTGTTACCCTTGGGTCAGTATTTACTGCAACTTAAACAGATTGTGCATTTTGCTCTTGATCAGTCACAGTAATAAGGTAAGTTGAGTGTCTTTAATGATTTGTTTCCCATGCTTTGGCTGATCAAATAGATTATAGTTACATACTCTTAAGTTTTATATTTAATCAGATGAATTGTTTATTTCCATGAGCCCAATTTTCTGAGCCATTAATGTGCGGCAAAATGTCCCATTCTTAAATTGACCATTACTTACAAATGATAACATTGCTGCTGTGTTGGAAAGCAGACTTGTTTGCAGGATTTTGTTGCACTTTAGACTTCGGCCTGATCTCTGGAATGTTGTTTATTACTATCATGCTTAAACTAGCTTAGAAATCCGCTAACTAAAAGGAAGTTTCACTATGGTGGCAACTGGGGACATTTAAAAATAATTTGATTTTTAACTAGCCCAGGACTTGGATCTAGCTCTCCTATAAAGATCTCCTAAACTGTCATTGAAATAAACAATTAAAAATTAAGACTACAATACACAGTTTATGAGCACACACTTACACTTGGTTTTACATTATGTAAGATTTCTTCCAGTTTATTTCCGTTGTTCCCATTTATTTTATTCTATTTTTATTATTTTTGGTCTGTGGACCCATTATCGGGGTTTGCCTTTAAGCAGGAGTCTTGGTTAAAACATCCTGCTTGCCAGGACATTATGATCCCAGGTTTTGTATTTTGGAAGAAGTCAGACTCCTTGGCACGAATGGATTTTAGAGGGACTCGGTTTGATTGGTTAACTGGCAACTAGTGGGTTAGCCAGGGAGAGTGTTCTGCCTGACAATGGTCAGTGATTGGTTCCTGCATAATGCTTTCTGAGAGAACTTAGCAAAAGCATTTAGACCTTGGAAGTGAAAGGAACTCTCTCTCTCCTGCTGGCTTAAGTAAAATAACTGCTCTATTGTTCTGAAAGCAGTGAGTTCCTGGCATATCCTTTGCTGTAAGCCTGAAATACTGCTGAGTCTGTAGTTCACTGGGCTCAATCAAAGAACCTTGCCAGAGAAAACCATCTCAAGCCTAGAAAGAGGAAGTACCAAAACGAAAGCTTGAACATCAGAAAGATATTAACTGGAAGTCATCCCAGTGCATCAAAGATCTTTATCCTTTGACTTTATTAATATTTTCTTTCCCTCTCAACCACCCTTTGCCCTCTGTGTTGTTTGTCTGGTAGTAGAGAGTGGGGGTAGTTAGGAAGGAGGGGAGGGATGGGAAAGGGTAGCAGATAGGCGGTTACATTTTCTGTCTGTTTAATTCTAATACTGTACATAATGATAGGTTACTTGTGTTTTAAAGTTGAAATTCTGGTGACTGTAGTTTACTGGGCTCAATCAAAGACCTTGGGTATTGTAAATAAAATCTAATTTCACCTGTGTTGGGACTCTGGGTCAAATTGGTCTGGAGTTGACTGTGCACTAGCCCATGGTATTATACAATACAAATGACAGGCTGTAACGGTCACGATGCTCCACTTCTCCAGCTTCCATCCTAAACACATTAAAGAAGCCATATCCTCTGGCCAAGCCCTCCGTATACACTGGATCTGCTCAGATGAGGACAAACGTTACAGACATCTACAGACACTGAAAGATGCCCTCGTAAGAATGGGATATGGCGCTCAACTCATCGATTGACAGTTCCAATGCGCCACAGCAAAAAACCGCACCGACCTCCTCAGAAGACAAACACAGGACACACCCGACAAGTATCCTTCATTGTCCAGTACTTCCACGGAGCAGAGAAACTACGACATCTTCTTCGCAGACTTCAACACGTCATTGATGAAGATGAACATCTTGCCAAGGCCAACCCCACACCCCGACTACGTGCCTTCAAATAAACGTGAACTTCAACCAGACCATTGTTTGCAGAAAATTACCCAGTCTTCAGGAGAACAGCGACCACGACACCACACAATCCTGCCATGGCAACCTCTGCAAGACATGCCAGACTTTCAACATGGGCATCACCATTATACGTGAGAACATCACCCACAAGTTACCCGGTGCATACTCATGCGACTCGGCCAACGCTCTCTACCACATACGCTGCAGGAAAGGATGTCCCAAGGTGTGGTACATTGGCGAGACCATGCAGATGAACCGACATTGCGTGACAATCGCCAGGCAGGAATGTTCCCTTCCAATCAGGGACATTTCAGCAGTCAAGGGCATTCAGCCTCTGATCTTCAAGTAAGCGTTCTCCCAGGCGGCCTTCAGGACGCGTGATAACGCAGAATTGCCAAGCAGAAACGATAGCTAAGTTCCGCACGCATGAGTATGGCCTTAACCGGGACCTTGAATTCGTGTCTCATTACATTCACCCCCACCATCTGGCCTGGGCTTGCAAAATCCCACCAACTGTCCTGGCTTGAGACCATTCACACCTCTTTAACCTGTGATTATCCCTCATTCCAGTTGTACCATCTGGACCTGTAAAGACTTAATTACCTGCAAGACTCGCATTCAAAGTATCATTTTCATCATTGAATTTGTCTATATATGTGTTTGTGGAGCCTACCTCTTCATTCACCTGATGAAGGAGCTGCACTCTGAAAGCTAGTGATTCCAAACAAACCTGTTGGACTTTAACCTGGTGTTTTAAGACTTCTTACTGTGCCCACTCCAGTCCAACACCGGCATCTCCACATCAAGTCTGTGAAGCATATTAGGGAATGGACTTTCTGCTCCTCAATGAGGCCACCTTTGATTGGCTTCACATATTTTCCAATCTTACCACCTTTGAGTGAAAATTCCTTTTCAGTATTAGCTGGGCTCAGTTAATTATATTAGAACTTAATAATGGATAGGTGGAAGTTTATTTGAATTCTAGACAAAAGGGAAAAGGCCTCAAGGAGATAGTGAACCAGCTGCGTGCTTATTTTCATCAAATGGTATGCCAAACAATTTACTAAATTCCTCTGGGAAACAATGACCATTCACCTTTTGAATAAGATACATTTATTTGGTTTTGCCAATGCTTTCTGCTCCTGCAACCTCTGGAGTCTCCCAAGGAGACGCCTTTTCACCATCTCCTTTTAATTGTCTACTTGTTGGCCCATGACACATCACCTTGCACTTATATAGCATGTTTAATAAAGCAAAATGTTCCAAGGCACTTACAGGTTATTAATTAATATTTTTGACACTGAACCAGGGAAAGCCAAAAGGTTAGATGGCTAAACATTTGGTCGGGGCAGCACGTGGCACAATGGTTAGCATTGATGCCTACGGCGCTGAGGACCCGGGTTCGAATCCTGGCCCGGTCCTGTCTGTGTGGAGTTTGCATATTCTCCTCGTGTCTGAGTGGGTTTCACCCCCACAACACAAAGATGTCCTGGTTAGGTGGATTGGCCACGCTAAATTGCCCCTTAATTGGAAAAAAATAATTGGGTACTCTAAATTTTAAAAAAAACATTTGGTCAAAGAGGCAGATTTTAACAAGCATCTTAAATGTTAAAGAGGTGAAAAGGTTTAGTAAGGGAATGTCAGAGCTGAGGGCCAATGCAGCTGCAAGCATGGCCAAAGGTGGAGTGATCAAAATCAGGAATGTGTAAAATGGCAGAATTAGAGGCGCAGAGGAATTTTAAATGCTTTTAGGGGTGGAGAAGGTTACACTAATAGGGATATACAAGGATTTGGAGTGATTTCAAAGAATGAAATGTTAAATTTGAAGGATTGCTGGACCAAGAGCTCAGTGAACACAGGGTGACAGGTGAACACAACTCAATGCAAAATAAGAAAAGGGCAGCAGAAATTTGGACAGTACAAATTTATGTCAGGTGGCGGATGAGAAGCTGGCCAGCAGAATATTTAAATAATCCAGTCTAGAAGTAACAAGGAATCAATAAGGGTTTCAGCAGCAGGTGAACTGAGGCAGGATTGGAGTCAGCAAGCAATATGGATATAGGATGTGGTGTACTTAGATTTCCAGAAGACATTTGATAAGGTGTCACATCAATGATTACCCAAAATAAGATCTCATAATGTAAAGGGTAACATATTAAAATGGATAGAAGATTGGTTAGCTTACCAAAAAGCCTACTTCTGTGATGTAATCATTCTTATCTGACTCATAGCCCCGTCCCTCCCCAATCTCTGTAATTTGCTCTAGATCTACAATCCTTTGAGAGCTCTGCATTCTTCTAACACTGGCCCCTTGTACAACGTCCATTCCTTCACCCCACCACAGACTGCCATGCTTTCAGCCAGGTAGATCCTACTGTCTTGCATTTTAACAAATACAACAACTTCACGTGCCAGGAACCCGGGTTCAATTCTCGGCTTGGATCACTGTCTGTGCGAAGTCTGCACATTCCTCCCGCGTCTGTGTGAGATTCCTCTGGGTTTTCTCCCACCAGTCCCTCAAGACATGCTGTTAGGTGAATTGGACATTCTGAAATCATTCTCTGTGGACCCGAACAGGCACCGGAGTGTGATGACTAGGGGCTTTTCAGAGTAACTTCATTGCAGTGTTAAGATAAGTTTACTTGTGACACTAATAAAGATTATTATTATTAGTGTATTATTATTATTAAAAAGAGCAATATTTTTGACATCAAGTTAACAGGACAGATGACCAAAAGCTTGGGAAGGTAAAGTAGTGGAGCAGGGATGACGTTGATTGGAGGTGAGTGGAAGAGGGGGTTAAATCTCAAAATAATCCATTGATGATTTGGCCAATTACATTAGAAGGTAAATTTTTAGGGGCATCTCTAAGGAGAAGCGTTGGAGAGGTTTAAATAGAGAATTCCAGAGCTCGGGACCTACGTAGGTGAAAGTACAGCTACTTATGGTGGAATAATTAAATTCATGAATGTGCAAGGGCAAGGCCCATCTGGTGTAATAATCTGGTAGGCCTTGTTGATTAGACTCCCACATTAATAGTAGCTACTTGGGTGAGGGGATGGAGAGCAGCTGACACCTGCAGAATCATGTGCAATATTAATCGGTGCATTCAGGAGGGAGAAGAGAAAATTAGAAATAAAAAATAATATTACAGAGGTATAGAGAATTTCACTGTACTGGTTTAATGTTCCTATGTGTTTGTGAAAGGTTAAGTAGCGGAGCAGGGAGGGAGTTGATTGGAGAGGAGTGGGAGAGGGGGGTAAATCTCTAAATAATCCATTGATGATTTGGCTAACTAAATTAGAAGACAATAAAATAACTTTCACAAATGCACAAGTTGCAAATGACTCAAAAGGATTAATCTGCACCATATGTTAACTGCAGTGATGTGTGCCAGTTGTCTTGGGTGTTATTTTTTTCACTTTAAGTCCTGACACCTGCTGTCTTATAGGAACAGCTGTACATGTGTGCTCAGGCCTGCACTGAACTGCCGGAGTATGCAATTCATTCCACCAAAGTGATAGCTGCAAGCCACTTCTGGTCCTTGGCCAGTTTAACACTGCAACATTAACAACAGAAATGGAATGTTAACTGTCAGTTTTGAACAATTTCTTTCTTCTGATTTATTGGGTATTCTGGTTCAAAATCGCTTTTCCTCATCTTTTTTTTTTAAATGTAGAGTACCCAATTCATTTTTTCCAATTAAGGGGCAATTTTTTTTTAGTGTGGCCAATCTACCTACCCTGCACATCTTTGGGTTGTGGGGGCGAAACCCACGCAAACAGGGGGAGAATGTGCAAACTCCACACGGACAATGACCCAGAGCCGGGATCGAACCTGGGACCTCGGTCCTGTGAGGCAACAGGGCGCTTTTCCTCATCTTAACAATACAATTACATGACGATGTTACTTCTGAAAATCTGGATTTTATAATGTGAGTGAAAGAATACCAATTACTTTCACCACTTTATGAGCACTGAACTGGTACACAAAGCTATCTGATAGCAAATAATTCATGTGTCTAAGCGTGTAGCGTGTAAAGATTTATAATGTTGATGATCAGGTTGTAAAATGAATTCCTACAGAGCTGACTAGCTCAGCTGATAGATAACAGGACTCTCAATGCCAGGTTTGTGATTTCAAGCCAATATTTTGGGTGATGGATTTTTTCTTAAAAACTACTGTATTCAAAATACATTATTATTGATTTTAGCAACTCATTAAAAGATTAACAATGGAAATTCTAAGGTAGAGTTGAGATCCCTCGATCCCAAGATGGATCGAGACTCCTTTCAAGATTCCTGTTATTGATTTTAAATGACTTTTTACTTCATTATTCACTTTTAAATGTAATTCCGCTGCACTTTTATTCCTCCCAATGGTGCCACATTTAGGGCAGGATTTTCTGGCCATTCCCGCTGGCGGGATCTTCCAGTCTCACCGAAGTCGACCAGCGCCACGGGTTCTCCGGAATCAGGGGAGTTGAGTTATGCAAAATGTTGTAGACTCTGGTGAGACTGAAAGATCTTGCTGACGGCCGAAGGTGTGCCGCCTCCGCCACAGGGAAACCAGCCGGGGGGATTGAAAAGTTCTGGCCTTACTTTTTATTTTAACTTTGAAGAATCGGGAAGGCAATTCCCTAATCCAGCCAGGCAGGATGTTGATGGCCATGATTTCACTAACTGCATCTGCACGTGATGGAAGTGCTCTCCTAGTGTTGAGGCATCAATAAATACAGTCTTCTTTTTTATTGCAGTTCACCACTGTTGCGATCAATTTATCTTGAACATTTTTCCGTTTTATGAATCTGATTCCAAGTTAGAAAATCAAGAAGACAAACTTGCATGACCTTCCCCTTTTCATTACGTTATGTAAATTTAATTCAGTTTCTCCACTTTTCATTTCTTTCATTCCATATCTGGTTCATATGTTAAACTGAGCAAAAGCAGCTCAATCTGTACCTGCTGTCTTTTTCGATTCCGTCCATCAAGCCACTGCCTAGATTTTTCATTTTCATCTTGAAATAAATCGAAGTATGGGCTTTCGATCAAATCTTCACAGCTGCACCTGTTCTCAGGATCCATTTTCAAACAACTCTGAATTAAAATGGACACAAAGAGTTGTTTGATACCAGAATAAACAATTTTGAAAACAGACGAATGCCTTTAAAAGAAACAAAACATAGACAAGTACAGCACATTCCACTGAAGGGAGCAGATATTTCTCACCTTCATGAAAGCCAGAGCATGAGGATTTATGTTTGGAAACTTATCTTCAAGGGGTTCCTAAAAAACAGAAAACTTTGATAATATGCAAGAGTAATTGAATAGTAAGAAAAAAGTATCTATCAATGGTTACAGAAACAATCGTTGCCAGAAGCCTGTTGCAGTTTCCAGAACGTCAATGTCAAATTCTGGATTAAAGCACTTAGGCATGATACCTCAATTAAAAATCCAATTTTCTTCCTTTTCTGTCTGGAGCGTGCTGATTCAGGCTGCAATGAAACATTTGAAATCAATTGTAACAGCTTAGTGATGACAACCTCCCAGGTCTAAACAGTGATGTGTTGGGCAGGCTGGGTCGATGTAGACTGCACTTGATGCAGTGTAGCGAGAGACAGACCTCCAACACTTGATAAGATGCAACACGATTTTATTTAACGTCTTAACTATTATATATGTTCAACTGTGGGGTGACACTATGCTGACTTGACTGGAGACCTAGTGCTAGCCTGACCAGACTTTCTAGCTACCGCATGGTGTTTGCACTGACTAGCTCATCAGAGGCCGGAAGGTTGGAGGCACACAATTGCACCTGCACGTCAATTTGGCAGACAAAGTCAGTTTGTTCACACGGTGTTGTGATAGACCTGGAAAGGGCATCTGCAACAATGAGTTCTTTGCCTGGCGTGTAGACAAGTTCAAAGTCATAGCGGAGTAGCTTGAGAAGGATTCGTTGTAACCGAGGTGTCATGTCATTTAAATCCTTCTGGATGATGAGGACTAATGGCCTGTGGTCCGTCTCAACTGTGATTTTTGGGAGGCCATACACATAGTCGTGAAACTTGTCGATTCCGGTTAGGAGGCCCAGGCATTCCTTCTTAATCTGAGCGTACCGTTGCTCAGTGGGTGTCATGGCTCTGGAGGCATACGCAACTGGAGCCCAGGATGAGGAGTCATCCCGTTGGAGGAGCACCGCCCCAATACCGTCCTGGCTTGCGTCAGTGGATATTTTGGTCTCCTTGGTTGAGTCGAAGAACGCCAGAACCGGGGCTGTGGTGAGTTTTGCCCTCAGTTCACGCCATTCTTTCTCATGAGCGGGCAGCCAATAGGCAGTGCACTGAAGAAAATCAACGAAGTACCCCAAAACCTATTTTTAACTGTAATTTTAAAGCCCAGGTAGATGTAGCTCACTCTTTGAAGATTACATGTCTGCAAATCAAGAAGATGAAATTGCATCACCTTTCCATGTTCGTTGGATGCAATTCTCCAGAAAGATTTCTAAGTGTGGTAGCGAGCGGGAACATACCGCAAGCTTCCTAGCGCTTGGCCTGGCGGTAATTGGTCTACTTAACGAGGCCTCACGGGCTTCATGCCGCAAATGAAGGCTCACCAGCCAATTTGCCAGGACTGCGCTTGCCAGCCCTCCACTAACAAGGTTGAGCAGTACTTAAACAGCACTTGCACAATCAACCCCACTCAGCTTGCAGCCACGGCGCCGAGAGGACCGGCCCCAAGGTTTGACGACAATGACCTGGGGAGTCTCCTAGATGCAGTGAACGCCAGAAGGGATTTCCTGTTCCCACGTGGGTCCCAGAGGGTGATCCACATGGCAGCCAGTGCCGCCTGGGATGAAGTGGCAGTGGCCATCAGCTCAGGCAAGGTGACTAGGAGGACTGGCCTCCAGTGCCACAAGGTCAACGACCTACCGGGCAGCACGGGTGAGCTGACACCATCTCACCCAAAACGTTCCCACCCCCAAAGTGACCAGACCATGGCTGAGCGCCTCAGCAGAATGTCCGACTCACTGGGAGATATGATCCAGTACCAGGCTGACCTTGATGAGGTGCTGCGGGACATGTCCCGCTCTCAAATGGGAATGGCCGAGGCGCTGCGGAGCTTGTTGCAGTCGCAGGTGGGCATTGCTGAGTGACTGCAGAGCATAGCCCAATCACTGAGGAGCATTGCCAAGGGTGTTGACACCATGGTGCAGACATTGGGCAGCCGCCAGGGCTGGCACAGCCAGATGACACAGCTGCCCCCCCATTCCAAGGTGAAACCCAGCATCCTATGGGCAAACCAGACCCTTTCTAAGGACTGGCGACGGTGGCCACCACCACCCCCAAGTTCTTCCCCTCTGATGAGGCCGTGTATTGGAGCCCAGAACAGAGCGGCATGGTTGTGCATGTGCTGCCAACAAGTGCGCCGGGGCTCTCCGGCCCCAGAGGACACCCACCAGAGGCATCAAAGGCCACAGGACATGGTAGGCAGCTGGTTGTCTCCACTTCTGATGTGCAGCCTGGGGACACACCTAGAAATAGGGGTGGGGGAAGGGGGCACAAGGATAGGTGGGGGGGGGGGCTAAGGAGTGGAGTCTGTATTGAGAGTGAGGGGTGGGGATAATGGGGCAGCACCATCGGGATAATGGCTAAGTGGTGTACACTTGCACCTACACCACAACCAATGACGCCTCTGGCTCTTTGTTCCGCGATGCGAGCTGATCACCAATCTCCCCCCCCCCCCCTCCCCCGGACATGCCCCACCTGACACACCCTGCCCATGCACACCTAGCTGTGGACATGTGCCTGGGGCTGGAGCTCATCCCCTGGGTGGTCGAAGGTTGGCCGCTGCGTCTGTGGTGCTGCCTCCCGCAGTGTTCAAGCACAGTGGCCATGCATCAAGGTATGATTGGGATGCCAGGCAACGAGCCCCACATGCTACATGGTCCGCCCACCCACCGGGATCCACTTGGGATGTGTGAAGTACTCACTTAACCATGATTGGCAATTCCCTATTAGCAATAGCCTCCAACCACACGGCCAGAGGCCTCCGTGGTCAGTGGGGCAGACAGACAGGAGCTGGGGTTGGCCGGTACAGGAACACATGGTTCTGGGGTTGGCATGTTGGGCCCATGCACGCACGCACCTCCCCTCCCCCCCTCCCCAACACACACACACACACACACACAGACACACACAGGCCACGGCCTATGTGAAATGGGTTGGGTGAACATGAGGGCCTCCCTTGCCCTCCAGGCTTGCCAACCGCTGCCGCCTGTCCTCCAGCCTCTGGTTCCTCCCCATGATCGTCCTCCAGCCACTCCTGGTCTGACGCCTCCTCTCCCTCCTTGGATGTGGCCACATGTTCCTCCTCCTCCACCTCCAGCACATCGCCCCACTGCTGTGCCAGGTTGTGGAGGACACAGCTGATCACCATAAATAGGGCAACACTCCGGGTGGTGTAATGCAGGGCACCACCAGACGGTTGAGGCATCAGGACTGCATTTTGAGCAGTCCGTTGCACCACTCAATGACAGACCGGGTGGCCACATGGACTTTGTTGTATCGGGTCTCTGCAATGGTCACCGGCCTCCGTAATGGTGTAATTAGCCAGGTCCTCAAAGGGTGCTCCTTATCTCCTTAGAGCCAACCAGCCATCCTGGTGATGTCTGACTGTCCCAGGATGTAACTGTTGTGCACACTCCCTCGGAAGCATGCACACACATGCATTATCTTAAGGTGGTGGTCGCACACGAGTTGGATGTTCAGGGAGTGGAATCCCTTTCTGTTGACATAGGGCACTCCCAGATGGCCCGGTGAGCGAAAGGCGACATAAATACCATGTATAAGCCCTGAACCCTGGAAATCCCGTCAATGGCGGAGAATCCAGCTGTCTGGGTACCTTGTTGGGATTGGTCAGTGTCTAATTTTATATAGTCGGCTGCCCAGGCAAACAGGGCATCCATGACCAGTCGGATGCACCTGTGGGCTGCAGCTTGCGAGATGCCGCACAAATCCCTGATGAGCCCTGGAATGATCCTGAGGCATAGACCTTGATGGCCACCGAGAGTGGGTGTCCTCCTCCTCCACCTGATGCCAAGTCCAGAAGGACATGGCACAGGCGCCGCACCATCTGCTTGTTGAGGCAGAGCGTTCTGCAGCATGTGCTGTCAGTCATTTGCTCGTAACTCCAGCTTGAACACGTTGAGCCGTCGCGGACCTCCCTCTCTGGGTCTCACCCGGGCCTGATGGTCGGCTGGGTCCTCAGGGTATGGGGCGGGGCCCCGCACATGGGCTGCCCCTTGAGTCTCTGTCAACGTTGCTGCTGCTGTCGCATTCTCCAGCGTTTGGCCACCCGGCCTACCAGCAGCACCACTAGGGCATGTTCCGCGGAGTCCAGAATACTATCCATATCATTCAATATCTGTAAGGAATTGGGAGAGGATGTGAAACTGGCAAACAGCGATGTCTTCCACCCTGGGACCCTCCAGTGACCCCATTGACTCCCTCCCCCAACCCCCACACTGGCACGCCCAGCCCATTCCCACCCAGGTCGGGTCCCTGTTCACCGGCCCCCACATCCTGCACCCCAGACACCCTGAAATAACATCACCCGTCCCTAGCGCAGGTCCACTCCCCATTGCACTCACCCACCCTCCGGTCGCAGTCATGTCCCCAGGGCTGAGGCCCATCTCCTGGGGTTCGAATGGTGGTTGCTGTGTCCATGGTGTTGCCTCCCTTAGAGATCACGGTCGGATTGGGATGCTAGGTAACGACTCCCACACGCTATCCACGGGAATTCACTTGGGATGTGTGAAGTGCTCACTTAACTACGATTGCCCATTCCCTATTAGCAGTAGCCTTCAGCCGCAGAGGCCTCCATGGTCGGTTGGGCAGACAGACCTGGGGCTAGGGTTGCCCTGGAATGGGTACATATGGTCCAGGGATTGGTACGGCAGATCCGCGCTCGGTTGCACCCCACCATTCCGATATCCCCACACCCCCATGGCGGCAAACCCTAACTGAGGCTGGACCCCCCTCAGTTTCCTGTGAGCAAAGACGGCTTCTTTCTCATCCTCTCAGATCCCCGCAGCAGCCCTTCCATCAGTTTGATGTTTTTAAAAAAGAATACTAATGGTGCCTGCATGAAAACTTGCTGGGAAGGCGATTAGATCACGGGAGGCCATTGAATAGAACATAGAACATAGAACAGTACAGCACAGAACAGGCCCTTCGGCCCTCAATGTTGTGCCGAGCCATGATCACCCTACTCAAACCCACCCTATACCCGTAACCCAACAACCCCCCCCCCCTTAACCTTACTTTTATTAGGACACTGCGGGCAATTTATCATGGCCAATCCACCTAACCTGCAAATATGGGCTGGCTCCTGCTAATTGTACGGAAATTGGGGTTAAGTGGTACATAGAGTACATAGAACAGTACAGCACAGAACAGGCCCTTCGGCCCTCAATGTTGTGCCGAGCCATGATACTGAAACCCACGTATCCACCCTATACCCGTAACCCAACAACCCCCCCCTTAACCTCACTTTTATTAGGACACTACGGGCAATTTAGCATGGCCAATCCACCTAACCCGCACATCTTTGGACTGTGGGAGGAAACCGGAGCACCCGGAGGAAACCCACGCACACAGGGGGAGGACGTGCAGACTCCACACAGACAGTGACCCAGCCGGGAATCGAACCTGGGACCCTGGAGCTGTGAAGCATTTATGCTAACCACCATGCTACCCTGCTGCCCTGTGATTATTGGTTTCTCGCCACACAATGGCAGGATCCCGATTTTGCCTATGGGACTGGACTGTTTGGTTGCAAACGGTTTGGCGCCTGGTGCGGGTCTCGCTTTTGGTCTTTCTCACTATTAACCATCTTTTGTGCTCTCGCATGAGCTGGATTGTCGGAGGTGCTGTCTTCTGTATGATGGCATGATTTAAAGGGGGGAAAAAAAGAGTCCCATTTTGGGCATGTTTAGCAGGGTGTTTCAGGGTGCCAGGCTGGCAGTGCCAAAGTGTCCGGAGGCATCAGGAGTGCCAGGGTACCAGCCTTTCCAGAGACCGACCACCCAGGGGCCTTTGATTTCCTGGGAGATACCCCAGATGTTGTTGCGCCTGGTCCACATTTGTGTGGACCAGTGCTGAATGGCGAGGTCTCCAAAGCTCAGTCGTTCGATCCCGGTTCTTGGGAAACTGCAGTGCGAACGTATTTAAGTGAGTTTAACTGTACACTTAAATATGCAAATATGGACCCCATGCATTAGATCTCATGAGGCGTACCGAGCATCATAAATCTCAAAAGAAGCCTCTCGCGGGATTTACCAGTCTCGTCGCGTCACCAATTCGGGCTCAATGAGGCCGTATGGTCGCAGCCAGGATGTTAAGCTTTCCCTCCATGGTGGATGTAAAATATCTGATGGCACTATTTTGAAGAACAGCAAGATAATTATCTCTATTGTCCTGGCTGATATTTGTCTCACAATTAACATCACAAGAACAGATTTTCTTGTCATTGTCATATTATTGTTTGTGGGAACTTACTGTATGTGAATTGACTATTGTGCTTCCTATACTACAACAGTGACTACACTTCAAAAGTACTTAATTGGATGTAAAACAATTTGCAATGTCTTGAAACCATGAAAGGCACTACATAAATGCAATAAATGCTGTCTTTCTTCAGAAATGGAAAAACATGTGCAAATTATCAGAGGGCTTCCTGCACCAATTAAATTGGCAGTACCAGTATCTTCAGGTCAGAAAGGGAGAAACAAATTAAAGTACGAAAGTCACTGGATCATTTAAAAAATTATTCATCTCTTACCAAGCACCCTAATGGATTAATCAGATAATGTTCAGTATTAAACCATACTGAATAGGAGGGTCCCATACTTAATCCCTTATTTTTTGCTGAGCTAATCTCGCCCTAGATTGTTTTTAAATATAAATTTAGAGTACCCAATTATTTTTGTTCTCCAGCTAACCTGCACGTCTTTGGGCTGTGGGACGAAACCCATGCAGACAGGGGAGAATGTGCAAACTCCACACATACAGCAACCCATAGCCGGGATTCAAACCTGGGTCCTCAGCGCCGTAGGCAGCAGTGCTAACACTGTGCCGCGTGCCGCCCTTACCCGACCTAGATTATGATGGCAAGCCTCAAGGTTTGATACTGCTCAGGATCAAATAATCTGCTGACAATGAGGGAAAGATTTTCGTGGAGGAGATGAGGAAGTCAAGTCGGGAAACGATTTAGACTTACTAGAAAAGGAAAAATGTACAGGATAACAGGGAGAAGGCATGAGAATGGCACTCAGTGAATTGCTCATTCAAGGGCTGGTACAAATACAATGTGCTGAATGGCCTTATTCTGAACAATAACAATTTGATGGTTCTGTAAAGCTGCCTATCAAAATGTAAACACAGCCCCCGATTAGATAAATGGTTCTGGGCCTTCTGAAATTCAGCCAAGCATGCACACTGGGCTAAATCGCTGGCTTTTAAAGCAGACCAAGGCAGGGCAGCAGCACGGTTCAATTCCCGTACCAGCCTCCCCGAACCAGCCTCCCCGAACAGGCGCCGGAATGTGGCGACTAGGGGCTTTTCACAGTAACTTCATTGAAGCCTACTCGTGACAATAAGCGATCTTCTTCTTCTTCTTCTAATAGTTCCAGCTATCAAAACTAATTCTGGAAAATTTCAAAATGGATTCCATTGAAACTGAAATACTAGATGGCCCTTTCCTACCAGACTAAGCCTGTTCCATGAAAATTGCAGGGGTCAGAAATGTTCACTCAAGGTGAAGGAGGCATTTGTGAGCATGGGCTTGCTATGCACAACCTTAGTCCACAGCCATAATAATCCCGCACAAAGGAATGTGGATGGAAATCCCAGAATCAGTTCCCATCTGCCATTTTAAAATCATTGCACTTCTGTTGTCCAAAGATGTGCGGGTTAGGTGGATTGGCCATGCTAAATTGCCCGTAGTGTCCTAAAAAGTTGGGTTACGGGTATAGGGTGGATACGTGGGTTTGAGTAGGGTGATCATGGCTCGGCACAACATCGAGGGCCGAAGGGCCTGTTCTGTGCTGTACTGTTCTATGTTCTGACACGGACTGAGGCATGAAAATCCAAACCTCACTATCCAAGCTCAAATGGGAAGGATAGTCAATTGAATGTAAGGAACACTGTGTCCATGGAATTTAATCTCTTGAATGAATTACTACCATATGGATAGGAAAATAAAACTGAGAGCATTATTCTTTATTGTCACAAGTAGGCTTACATTGCAATGAAGTTACTGTGAAAAGTCCCTAGTCGCCACACTCCGGCGCCTGTTCGGGTACACAGAGGGAGAATTTAGAATGTCCAAATTACCTCACAGCACGTCTTTCAGGACTAGTGGGAGAAAACCCACGCAGACATGGGGAGAACGTGCTGACTCCACACAGACGGTGACCCAAGCCGAGAATTGAACCGAGAATTTTTTTTTTGGGTGGGGGGAGTTAGAGAGAACTTGGGAGAGAGGTTAGGACTTTGCTAGTCCTTTACTTGGTAGTTGCAACATTCCACACGACTTTGAGGAATACTTTATAGTTAAAATACTCCCTTATCCTTGTGGCGCTAACAATTATACTCAAAGCCGAGAGACTAGTACAATAGAGGCTTTATTGCTGTACGATGTTGTCCCTCCATCCGCAACTGTAGACTGAGGGTCTGAGCAGCTCTCATACATATTTATACACAAGCTCCCTGTGGGCGGAGCTAGCCGACAGGGGCTGACCGGAGGAACCTGTATTACAGGTACAGGCATACATCCCCCTACTGCAGTACACATAACTACATTGGTTATCTCACCACATTCACCCCCTGTAAAAAATGAGTCCGGCGGGGGTGACATATAACTTCTAATACAAAGGATGCTATTTACAAGAGGGTCCAACAAGGAAAATCAAGAGTCCATCCGGTTAGCAGGTTACAGGTTGAGCCGAATCGGTGGTCGGACGTTCCGCTGTGATCGGCGTAGCTGTGGTGGTGACGTCGGCACAGGCGGTGATGGCCCCGATGGTGCAGGTGCTGGCGGTGTTGGTGCTGGCTGCTGGCGGGATGACTCCGAGAGCAAGCCGAAATCTTCCATGTCCTCCAGGGTGGGCAGGGGGATGAGGGATGGACCTGATGGGGACGAATAGGGGGGCGCTGGGGTTGGCGCAGGAAGGGGTGTGGGCATGGGATCGGCACCTGAGGGAGCCAGGTCCCGGAGTGAGACTGTGTCCTGGCAGCCTTCGGGGAACTCCACGTAGGCATACTGAGGGTTGGCGTGGAGAAGGCGTACTTTGTCCACCAGGGGTTCCGCCTTGTGGTGCCGTACATGCCTACGGAGAAGGACTGGGCCCGGAGTCGTGAGCCAAGTCGGGAGAGACACTCCGGATGTGGACTTCCTAGGGAAGGCAAAAACGCGTTCATGGGGTGTACTGTTAGTTGCGGTGCACAGTAGCGACCGAATGGAATGGAGCGCGTCAGGGAGGACCTGCTGCCAGCGAGCGGCTGGGAGGTTCCTGGACCGTAGGGCCAGCTGGACGGCCCTCCATACCGTCCCGTTCTCCCTCTCTACCTGCCCGTTTCCCCGGGGGTTGTAGCTGGTCGTCCTGCTGGAGGCAATACCCCTGCTGAGCAGGAACTGACGCAGCTCATCGCTCATGAATGAGGATCCCCTGTCACTGTGGATATAGTCGGGGAAACCGAACA
The DNA here is from genome assembly GCF_902713615.1 of Scyliorhinus canicula. Lineage (NCBI taxonomy): Eukaryota > Metazoa > Chordata > Chondrichthyes > Carcharhiniformes > Scyliorhinidae > Scyliorhinus > Scyliorhinus canicula. Next base: position 183,746,495 of record NC_052146.1, read on the forward strand.
GGGCGAAAATGGAATCCAGGGCCTTGATGACGGTGGCAGACGTCATATCTGGGCATGGGATGGCAAAGGGGAACCTAGAAAATTCATCGACCACACTAAGGATGTAGGTCTTGCGGTCGGTAGAGGGAAGGGGCCCTTTGAAGTCCACGCTGAGGCGTTCAAAGGGGCGGGATGCTTTCACCAGGCGCGCGCGATCTGGCCGGTAGAAGTGCGGCTTGCACTCCGCACAGATCTGGCAGTCTCTGGTGACTGTCCGTACTTCCTCGACGGAGTAGGGCAGATTGCGGGCTTTGATCAGATGGTACAAGCGGGTGACCCCCGGATGGCAAAGGCTGTCGTGCAAGGCACGGAGCTGGTTCACTTGTGCACTGGCACATGTACCTCGGGAGAGGGCGTCTGGGGGCTCGTTGAGCTTGCCGGGGCGATACAAGATCTCGTAGTTAAAGGTGGAGAGCTCGATTCTCCACCGCAAGATTTTGTCATTCTTGATCTTGCCCCGCTGCGTGTTGTTGAACATGAAGGCTACCGACCGTTGGTCAGTGAGGAAAGTGAATCTCCTGCCGGCCAGGTAATGCCTCCAGTGCCGCACCGCTTCAACGATTGCCTGGGCTTCCTTTTCGACAGAGGAATGCCGAATTTCGGAGGCGTGGAGGGTGCGTGAAAAGAATGCCACGGGTCTGCCGGCCTGATTCAGCGTGGCGGCAAGGGCGACATCTGAAGCGTCGCTCTCTACTTGGAAAGGCAGAGTCTCGTCTACGGCGTGCATCCCCGCCCTGGCTATGTCAGATCGAATGCAGGCGAAGGCCTGTTGTGCCTCGGCCGAGAGGGGAAAATGTGTGGACTGGATAAGTGGCCGGGCCTTGTCTGCGTATTGCGGGACCCACTGGGCGTAATAAGAGAAAAACCCAAGGCAGCGTTTGAGGGCCTTGGGGCAGTGGGGAATTGGGAGCTCCATGAGGGGGCGCATGCGGTCGGGATCGGGCCCCAGTAGTCCGTTTTGGACTACGTAGCCAAGGATGGCTAAGCGGTCTGTGCGGAACACGCATTTCTCCTTGTTGTACGTGAGATTAAGGAGAGATGTGGTGTGGAGGAATTTATAAAGGTTGGCATCATGGTCCTGCTGGTCATGGCCGCAGATGGTGACATTGTCGAGGTACGGGAAGGTGGCCTGCAATCCGTACCGGTCAACCATTCGGTCCATTTCTCGCTGAAAGACCGAGACCCCATTCGTGACGCCGAAGGGAACCCTCAGAAATTGGTACAGACGACCGTCCGCCTCAAAGGCAGTGTAGGGACAGTCCGATTTACGGATGGGGAGCTGGTGGTAGGCGGATTTCAGGTCAATAGTAGAGAAGACCCGGTACTGTGCAATCTGATTGACCATATCAGAAATGCGGGGGAGGGGGTACGCGTCGAGCTGCGTGTACCGGTTGATGGTCTGGCTGTAGTCCACGACCATCCTGTGCTTCTCCCCGGTCTTAACCACTACCACCTGGGCTCTCCAAGGGCTGTTGCTGGCCTCGATGATACCCTCCCGAAGCAGCCGCTGGACTTCGGACCTGATGAAGGCCTTGTCCTGGGTGCTGTACCGTCTGCTCCTGGTGGCGACGGGCTTGCAATCCACAGTCAGATTGGCAAAGAGGGAGGGGGGCTCGACCTTGAGGGTCGCGAGGCCGCAAACGGTGAGGGGAGGTAGGGGTCCACCGAATTTGAGGGTGAGGCTCTGGAGATTGCACTGGAAATCCAGGCCTAGTAGGAGTGAAGTGCAGAGGTCGGGGAGAATGTACAGACGGAAACGGTCGCATTCCACACCCTGTACAGTGAGTTTAACCAGGCAGAAACCCCGGATCGGGACAGAGTGGGAACCGGAGGCAAGGGAGATCTGCCGGTCGGCGGGATGGATCGCAAGGGAATAGCGCCTTACCGTGTCCGGGTGGACACAGCTCTCGGTGCTCCCGGAGTCGATGAGGCAGGAGGTCACATGGCCGTTGACCAGCACCGATGTGGAAGAGGGTGCCAGGTTGCGAGGACGGGACTGGTCGAGCGTAACGGAGGCGAGCAGTGGTTGGTGGGCGGTTGAGTCGGATGAGTCCGACGAGGAGCGGTAGCGACCCGTGTCCCGTGATGGCGGCCCCTGGAGACGAGATGGCGGCATCCGCAGTACCTGTGGGTAAAATGGCGGCGTCCATGGCGCGCACGTTATGAGGTCGGAACAAAATGGCGGCGCCCATGGAACGCACATGGCTGTGGTGGATGAAGATGGCGACGCCCATGGGGCGCACATGGCGGGGGCGGCAAAAGATGGCAGCGCCCACTGATCACACGTGGGGTCAGGGGAAGCGGACGGCGGGGCCCATTGAGGGAGTGGCTGAGGCGTGGGGACCGGCGGCGCGATAGCGGCGACCGTCCGGGACTGACACACCGCTGCAAAGTGGCCTTTCTTTCCACAAGCTTTGCAGGTCGCTGTGCGGGCCGGGCAGCGTTGGCGAGGGTGCTTCTGTTGGCCGCAGATGTAACAGTGGGGACCCCCAGGGGGTGCGGTGCGGCGGGCAGCGCAGGCATAGTGCGCGGGGGCGGCTGCTGGGGGGGCCGTTTGCGGGGTCCACGAGGGGTGGGACGGATGGGCCTGGGGAGCCGTTTGCGGGGTCCACGAGGGGTAGGATGGGTGGGCCGAGTGGCTAGCGGAGTAAGTGTGCGCACTACGGGAGGCGGCCGTCATGGAGAGCGCCAGGGCCTTTGCGGCCGCGAGGTCGGGGGCGACCCCTTCCAGCAGTCGTTGCCGGATGGGGTCCGATGCAATGCCTGTAACAAAGGCATCGCGCATGAGTAAGTCCGAATGTTCCGCGGCTGTGAGGGCCCGGCAGTCGCAGTCTCGTACCAGAGGTATAAGGGCCCTCCAGAAGTCCTCAATCGACTCACCCGGCTGCTGGACGCGAGTAGAAAGTTGATGCCTCGCAAACAGGGTGTTCGTCGATGGTGCATAATTCTCCTTGAGCAGTTCCATAGCTGCGGTGTAGTCGGTCGCATCTCGAATGAGCGGAAAGACGCTGGAGCTAAGTCTGGAGTACAGGAGTTGCTTTTTCTGAGCCTCCGTCGGGGGAGGGTGTGCTGAAGAGATGTAGGCCTCTAAGACTGCGAGCCAGTGATCAAGGTCTTTTCTGGCGTGAGGCGAATGTGGATCCAGCTGCAGACGGTCAGGCTTGACTCTGATGTCCATGGTGACTGGGAAATCGTACAGCAATAAATTGTGGCGCTAACAATTATACTCAAAGCCGAGAGACTAGTACAATAGATGCTTTATTGCTGTACGATGTTGTCCCTCCATCCGCAACTGTAGACTGAGGGTCTGAGCAGCTCTCATACATATTTATACACAAGCTCCCTGTGGGCGGAGCTAGCCGGCAGGGGCTGACCGGAGGAACCTGTATTACAGGTACAGGCATACATCCCCCTACTGCAGTACACATAACTACAGTGGTTATCTCACCACAATCCTCAAAAATGATAATATTTATACTAGTATTCTGTGATTCACAAACAAGTTCACATATATTGTCAAAAAGATGTAATAGTGTTACATTATCTCCTGTACTGCACAATTTACCATGTCCTCAGACTCTGGCTCAGGTATGGTAACACCCAGGAAAAATTGGTTAGTCCTGAATACATGCTCGTGTCTTGGGATAAGTTTACCTAAAAGAAAAAAAAAATTATGCAATAAATATATGTACCAAAGACATGTTAATGAAAGTGAATGGTTTACAAGATGATAAACTAGTTTACCCAGAGTCCTTATTATCAAATAGATTTGGTCCACATCTGATTTCCCAGGCCATAAGGCCTGTCCGGACATCAGCTCTGCAAAGACAGTACCTACAGCCCAGATATCTACTGCAGCCCCATACTGTGTATCTCCCACAAGCAGCTCAGGTGCTCGGTACCACCGGGTTGCTACGTAGTCTGTGTAATCGTCTCCTGGACTTGCTGTTGGGGGAAAATAAAATTGATATAATTTCACACGGTATAATGTCTCTTTAGACCATGTGTGATCTGAATATCACTACTGACCGCTGGTATGTTCATAAAGGCTGGGAAATACTTTTTTGCACAAATCATGTAAACCAAAAATTAATTTATATACAAACATATTTTAAATCATTTGATTATAAGATGATAATATTCCAATTCAAAGGCTATTTCTGTGCAAGTAAATACATTATAAGTTCACAAAATAATATTTGGTATCTTACTTTAAGATCCAATGCTTAGGTAGGCTTTTAAAGGTCATGTTATCTCCATTTTCAGTGGTGGTACGGTGACACAGTGGTTAGCACTGCTGCCTCACAGCACCAGAGACCTGGGTTCGATTCTGGCCTCGGGTAAATGTCTGTATGAAGTTTGTACATTCTTCCTGTGTCTACATGGGTTTCCTCCGGGAGCTCTGGTTTCCTTCCACAGTCAAAAGATGTGCAGTTTAGGTAGATTTGCCATGCTGAATTGCTCCTGAGGGTAAGGCTGCAGGAATAGGATGGGGGATTGGGCCTAGGTAACGTGGTCGTTCAAAGGCTCAATGCAGACCCGATGGACCGAATGGCCTCCTTCTGCACTCTGCATAGTAGGGATACTATGACTTATTTTTTACCTTGTTGGGTAATTGAAAATGCACAGAGCTAACCTGGCTTCTAGGCCAGTGCTGTTCAAAAGCTGGGTACAGGTGAGTCTCCAGCAATTAGATAGATTTTATTTGATTGCTTTTGTTTTCAAAAAATGGACTTCAAAGGTAAATTAGAAAACCATTTTAACTTGAAAATTTACAGCAAATGCAATAAAATTCATGCTATCTCCATACAGCATGTTCTAAATACAACTATAATATTCTCAATATCTGTAATATACATTCCACGTAAGCATAAAGCCTGAGGGCAAAACATTTCAAATTGGACATTACAGGAAATGCAATAGAGTTCAACCTTCCTCTGAGCAGCATGTTCTATTCCAGAGTGCCTCAATACAATTTATTGATATTCACAATGTTTATTCGATGTCAGGAATAAAGCCCAAGGGATTTTACACTGATTGTCAAACTCGGGGGCGCGACCCGCGGATGGGTCGCGGGCGGGTGTCGGGAGGGTCGCGCAGCCGTCCTTCGTGGCGCTCCCAATCGCGCAAATCCGGGCGCAGCTGCCGGCTTTTAATAACGCCGCTGCAAGCGGCCTTCAAAATGGCCACAAACATGTAAAAAAAATGCACCCGCATTGCTCATGTGCGCCCGATCATCGGTGCGCATGCACAAAACTATGTGCATGTGCACCGATGATCTGGCACGTATACGCAGTGCGGCCGCTTTTGATTTTAAACGGTCGCAGCTTTTTGTTTTACAATTTTGGGGGTGTTTTATTCATTTATTTTATTCATTTAATTTTTATGTTTTTCATTTATTTTATTCATTTTATTTTTATTTTGTTTTACAAGTTCGGGAGGGTTTTATTTGATAAAATTTTACAGGAAAAAAATGCAGAACATTGGACAGATGGAGACTCCATACTTTCCGACACCGGAAGGCTTCACCTTCATCCAACAGGTTCCATTGGATGAGTGTGTACGAGGGCCAAAGGGACCCAAAACCATTTCCTCCATTTTTGTCAGCAGCAAACAAGGTAAGAGAAAATGGTGGGTCGCACAGATCGGCCGGCGTGGTTCACGAAGGTCAGCCGGCGTGGGTCGCGAAGGTCGGCCGGGCTGGGTCCCAAAGGTTGGCCGGTTGGTAAAAATGGGTCCCTGGAATAAAAGTTTGAAGAACACTGTTCTAGACCCTTGGTGTACTATGGCTGAAAGGTTTTGTGGTGGCTGGCTCAAGCTTTAGTGCGTCCCTCAGCATATAATCCTAGACCTTGAATGTACCAATCTGTACCATTTGACCAAGGAAGGTACTCCTACCGCAGTTAATGTGCATCCCTGGGAATAGTCTGCAGAGCAGAGTCCTTCATGAAGCTGCTCAGGATGAACCTCGACAAGAACCATTGCATCTCTTTCCAGACTTTCTTTGAAAATTTGCTTTCCAATAGCAATGCTCTAATGTGTATGTGTCGACATTGAATGAGGACATGATTAAGCTAGGCTGTAATGCTGACACTTACCTTTCAGACTCACATGAAAATGGACAAGTTGGAGTCTTACACCCCAGAACAAGTCCCAACTTCAGGTAAAAGGGGATTATAAGCAACAGAAATTGAGTGGAAAAGATTAAAGAAAGGAATGAACTCGCAACATTTTTATACATGTACAATACTTTATCAATGTAAAATGTCATATTAATCTATAACATTCAAAGTAAAAAATGGCATACTTAGTATCCTAGCAAATCCAAAGTCACAGAGTTTAATGACTCCTTGTTTAGTAATTAGAATGTTTTCTGGCTTGACATCTCTGTGAATACACTAGAAGGCGAGATCAAATTAAAAAGTAAAATCTGCTTAGTTTATCCACATAAAACTTTAATTCAAGGGTGTAAAAACACAGTTTTATCACATTTATGGCCTTGAATAAATCCCACTTGAATATTAATATTATTTTAAAATTAGGCACAATTACAATATACGACCATAAGACATAGGAGCAGAATTAGGCCACTTGGCCCATCGATTCTGCTCCGCCATTCAATCATGGATGATATTTTTCTCATTCCCACTCTCCTGCCTTCTCCCAATAACCCCTGATCCCCTTATTAATCAAGAACCTATCTATCGCTGTTTTAAAGACACTCAGATTTGACCTCTACAGCCTTCTGCGGCAAAGAGTTCCATAGATTCACCACCCTCTGGCTGACGAAAGTCCTCCTCATCTCTGTTTTAAAGGATCGTCCCTTTAGTTTGACATGGGGCGAAATACTCCGACCCCCAGCAGGGTTGGAGAATCGCCTGGGGCCGCCGGAAATCCCGTCCCCGCCGTGGCAGAGATTATCCGCCACCCGGGAAGTGGCGACGGCGGGAATCACGCCACTCCGATCGGCGAGGCCCCTGCGGTGATTCTCCGGCCCAGATGGGCCGAAGTCCCGCCGCTGGGAGGCCTCTCCCGCCGCCGAGGTTTGAACCACCTCTGGTGTCGGCGGGATCGGCGGCGCGAGCGGGCCCCCGGGGTCCTGGGGGGGGGGGCGGGGGGCGATCGGACCCCGGGGGTGTCCCCACGGTGGCCAGGCCCGCGATTGGGGCCCCCCGCTCAGACTCCGGGCCAGTGCCCTGGGTGCACTCTTTCTCCTCCGCGGCCGCCACGGCCTCCGCCATGGAGGAAGCGGAAGAGAAACCCACATCGCGCATGCGCCGGTGGTGACATCAGCGGCAGCTGGCCGCTGACGTCACCGCCGGCGCATGCGCCGACTGGCGAAAGCCTTTCGGCCAGCCCCGCTGCCAGGGGCCCCGGTTTTTTGCGCCAGTCTTCTGGTGCCAACCGCTCCGGCGCGGGGCTAGCCCCCAAAGGTGCGGAGAATTCTCCACCTTTGAGGAGGCCAGACCCCGGAGTGGTTGGCGCCACTCACCTACGCCGGGACCCCCCGTCACGTCGGGTAGGGGAGAATCCCGCCCATGGTGTCCTCTGGTTCTACTTTTTCCTACAAGTGGAAACATCCTCTCCACATCCACTCTATCCAGGCCTCGCAGTATATAAAACAAGTTGATTGTTACACCGCACAACATTTGTTGTGGTAACTGATATGTTATGTACTCTGGGTAACACAGGCTGCAACTCGATGCAGCTTTGACCAAAAGATACTCCAGACTTTGAAGTAAGTTCAATGTGATTTATTGAACCATTAGCGCAGTTCTCTATGAGTTCAACTCTCCTGCTAATCTTGCTATAGTAACTCAGTCTAACTAACAAGTCTGCTCTAAGCCACATGGTGGGTGTGATGCTTCTGATCTGCCCCTGTCATACTCTCTAAGTGTCGCCTGTGGAAAGAGACAGAGCATGTGTGCCCTGTCCTTTTATATGTGGGTTGTGTAATGCCCCCTTGTGGGTCTATTGACTGCCCATTGGTTGTGTCCTATTCTATGGGCGCGAATCTCTGATCCCCCCGCCGGGTCGGAGAATCACCGGGGGCGGCGTGAATCCTGCCCCCGCCGGCTGCCGAATTCACCGGCACCGGAGATTCGGCAGGGGCAGGAATCGCGCCGTGCCAGTCGGCGGCCGCTCGCAGAGGCCCCCCGGCAATTCTCCGACCTGAGATGGGCCGAAGTCCCGCTCGTTCTATGCATGTCCCGCCGGCGTAAATTAGACTAGGTCCCTTACCGGCGGGACCTGGCGGTGCAGCCGGGCTCCGAGGTCCTTGGGGGGGGGGGGGGGGGGGGGGGGCGCGGGGCGATCTGGTGCCCCCAGTGTGGCCTGGCCTACGATTGGGGCCCACCGATCCGCGGGCGGGCCTGTGCCGTGGGGGCACTCTTTTCCTACGCGCTGGCCGTGTGGTCCTCCGCGATGGCCGGCGTGAAGGTGAACACCCCCCCCTTGCGCATGCGAGGACCCACGCCAGCCGGCGGAGTCCATTCGGCCCTGACTGGCGCGGCTCCAAAAGTCTTCCACGTCGGACGGCCAGCGGGGAACAAACCACTCCGCCGCCTGCCTAGCCCCTGAAGGAGCGGAAGATTCCGCACCTTTAGAGCGGGCCGACGCCAGAGTGGTTCACGCCACTCCGTCCCGCCGGGAACCCCCCGCCCATCGGGTACGGGAGAATTCCGCCCTATGTGTTCATTAGCTGTATGTCTGCATTTCATGACATCTCTGGTGCTCTCTCTAGTGTATACTTAGTTGTAGTGTATTTACATTAACCCCTTGTGTATTTACAGTGATGCATATCACCACAGTAACCTTACACAGTTCTCACATTCTCTTTTGTCAGGGGTTAAAACTGCTAAGTTGAACATTTAAATATTTTTTGTATTTTCTTTCCAAGAATTACATTGGCAAATCTAGCCTTATACAGAAAAAAATAATCAGTATAATAATTACTTACATTATGTTTGTGACAAAAGTTAATAGCTTGAAGCATCTGCCACATGATGTTTTTAACCATTGCTTCTGGTAACCTAAACCAGAGAGACATGTAGTCATCATCATTGGAACTTGTGAATATTTTCAAATATATTTAAAAACTGTATGAAATACAAAATATTTTAGTTTTTGAATTTTATCCTTTGCTTTGTTGGAAAACTCAATTCCTAAAAAACGATCTTCATAGGAAAATTATAAAGCAAAAATTGACACCGCGTTATATGAGGAGATATTGGGAACAAAGTTCCTGAGCATGCACGTTTAGCTGCGTGTTTCCCGCCACTCACAGTGCCGAGAAACACATAGCCATCCAACGCGACTCGCGTTGAATAGGGGACCTAAACGGGGAACGCGTGGCCGAGGCCACACATAGCCCTGGTTTTTACAATGGCTCCCGAACTCCAAGGGTCACAAAAAAATCCTCGACCTCCCCCCAGCCCGAACGCAACTTGGGAGGGTCCCCCCCCCTCAACACTCACAGCGGACAACCCCAGCCCGATCACACGAGCGGAAAACAATTCCAGGGTGGCACCTTAGCTGTGCTATTTGGCACCTTGGCAGTGCCTCTACCAGCTGGCAGTGCCTCCTTGGTAGTGTCACACTGGCACCCCAGGTAGCACTGCCAGGGTGCCAGGCTGGCAGTGCCAGGGTGCCAGGCTGGCAGTGCCAGGGTGCCAGGCTGGCAGTGCCAGGATACCCAGGTGGCATCTGCAGTGCCAGGGCACCACCCTGCCCAAAGGGCTTGCAGCTGGGAGACTCCAATCCCCTTAGCAGACCCCCAGAAGTGTCGTTCCACGAAATGGGGACCAGATCCAAACAGTGGTTGCCCAAGGTCCCTGAGGCGAAGGGATTGGATCCCAAAGCCGTAGGTACCTTGGGAATCTGAACATTAGAGTGTGGCTTATTCCTCACTCTAATATGCAGCTTTGCAAACATTGTTGGTGGCATTCCCCATGCAACATCTCGCGAGATTGCACTGAATGTCGTGAGGCGTTGCGAGCCGGATAGACCCCGGGAGCAGGTCTCCCGGCTTTCATCGGCAACGCTGTGCTGCTGCGAGATGCTATTCCGGCGCATCTTGGCCGGAAGATTACGCCCTATAGGTCAGATGAGCAAAAGCTTGATCATAGATTGGTTTTAAGGAGCATGTTAAAAGAGGAAAGAGAAGTGGAGGGAAAGAGAGGTTTAGGGAGGGAATTCCAGAAATAGAGGCAAGCAACTGAAGGTGCAGCCACCAATAGTGAAGCTGAAAATCAGGAATACATAAGAGGTCAGAATAGGAGATATCTTGGAAGGTTGTGGAGACAGAGGTTAAAGATCAGGAGGACGAAGGATATGGAGGGATTTGAAAACAAGGATGTGAATTTTTAATCAAGGTATTGCTTACTGGAAACCACTGTAGGTCAGTAAGCACAGGGTGGATAAATAAATGGAACTTGGTGTGACTAAGGAGATAGGCATCAGAGTTTTAGATAACTGCAATTTTACAGAAGGTAGAATGTCTGAGATTGGCTGGGAGTGTGCTGGAATAGTCAAGTCTAGAGGTAACAACGGCATGGTAACAATAGCAGCATATGAGATGAGGAGGGAGTGTAGTCAGGAAATATTGCTGAGGTGGAAATGAGCAGTCTTAGTGCACATGTGGTCAGAGGTTCATTGGGGTCAATAATGACATCAAGATTCTGAACAATTTGGATCAGCCTCAGGCCATTGTCAGGAGAGAGCTGGTGTTAATGGCGAGTAAATGAAGTATGTGGGCAGGACCAACAATGGTTTCAGTCTTCCTGATATTTAATTGGGGGAAATTTCTGCTTCCCTAATATCGCACGTTGGATAAGCAGTCTGATAATTTAGAGGCAATGGGGTGTTACGACACCTTGGGTCAGTGCGCAGTCAATTCCAGCCCACTTGACCCAGAGTTGCAACACAATTGAAATTAACAATTTTTTCTCAGAAAATACCCAAAGTCTCTGGTCTTTGGCTGCCCAATAACTCAAGTCACCAGGTTTGTAAATTTAATCACAATTAATTTTTATTAATAACAATAAGTTGAGGAAAAGGGAGGCGACCAGGAAGATAGGAAGAGTGAAGGACAGAGGAGGAAATACGGTCATGGACCCAGCAGGGGTGAACGGGGTTTTTAAGGAGTTTTATAGTCGGCTGTATGAGCCGGAATCCCCAGCTGGTTTGGAGGCAACGAGGCAATTCTTGGAGGGTTTGGAATTTCCGAAGGTGAAGGAGGGGTTGGTGGAGGGGTTGGGAGCCCTGATCGGGATTGCAGACGTAGTAGAGGGATTGGAGGCAATCCAGTCGGGCAAGGTCTCAGGCCCGGACGGATACACTGTGGAATTTTATAAGAAGTTTTCTGGGATGCTGGGCCCGCTGCTGGTGAGGGCATTTTAAAAAAAATTTTCTTTATTCTCCTTTTTCGCATTTTCTCCCAAACCCTCTGCCTGCCTTCCCCTCTGCAGTAGCACCTTTCTAACTCTGGCCACCTTCCCTCCCCATTTGAACAACGTAATCATTCCCTCAATCTCTCTGAAAAAAGCCTTTGGCAGGAAAATTGGCAGGCATTGAAAAATAAACAGAAATCGTGGCAACACATTTATTTTAACCGCCTGTACCCGACCCGCCAGTGACAGAGGGAGACCATCCCACCTTGCCAGAACTGCTTTCACTCTCCCCAACAAACTAGAAATGTTGTACCTGCGGAGCCCCCCCCCCCCCCCACCCCGGGCAACCTGCACCCCCAGGTACCTAAAGTGAGTCCCTGCCCTACGGAATGGCAGCTCCCCAGCCCTGCCCCCACACCCGGCCGAGATACCACAAAATACTCACTCTTGTCTAGATTCAGCTTGTACCCCGAGAAAGACCCAAACACCCGAAGCAGCTCCAATATTCCCCCTATAGACACACTCGGTTACGACACGTATAACAGCAAGTCATCGGCATATAGGAACACCCTATGCTCTTACCACCCCCCCCCCCCCCCGCCGCACTATTCCTTTCCATACGCCCAAACTTCTTAATGTGATGGCCAACGGCTCAATCACAAGTGCAAACAGCAGGGGGGACATAGGACATCCCTGCCTAGTCCCACAGTGGAGAGAAAAGTATCTCGAGCTGATGTTGTTTGTGTGGACACTCACCCTCGGCTCCTTATATAGTAGCTTTACCCAATTCACCAATCATGGTCCAATCCCAAAACGCTCCAGAACTGCCATCAAGTACCCCCATTTGACCAGGACAAACGCCTTCTCAGCATCCAATGCCACAACTACCTCTGTTTCCTTCCCCTCTGCCGGTGCCATAATGACGTTCAATACCCTTCTAATGTTTGAAAATAGCTGCCTCCTTCTCACGAACCCCGTCTGATCTTCACTAATCACCTTCGGGAGTCACTCCTCCAGTCTACTCGCCAGTACCTTCGCCAATATTTTTGCGTCCACATTCAGAAGTGATATGGGCCTATACCACCCGCACTCCGTCGGATCCTTATCTTTTTTTAGCAACAGGGAGATCGATGCCTGCCCCAAGGTTTGTGGCAACACCCCCTTCTCTATCGCCTCTTCAAACATCCCCACCATCAGGGGTGTCAGCTTATCCTTGAATTTTTTCTAATATTCCACTGGAAACCCATCCGGCCCTGCCACCTTCCCCGACTGCATCCTCCCAATGGCATCCTTTATCTCCTGCTCCCCTATCACTCCTTCTAATGTAGCCCTGTCCCCCTCCCCTAACTTCGGGTACTCCAACCCATCTAGAAATTCCTGCATCTCACAATCTCCCCCGGGTGGCTCTGACCTGTACACCCTCTCATAAAGTTCCTCAAAAATCTTGTTAATCAGATCCGGCTCCACCACCAACTTCCCTGCCCTATCCCTTCCCTGTACAATTTCCCTTGCCACTGCTTCCCTCCGGAACTGACCTGTTAACAGTCAGCCTTATCTCCATGTTCGTAAACTGCACCCCTTGCTCGCCTCAGTTGGCAAACGCCTTCCTGGTAGATGGTCGGTCAAAGCTTGCCTGCAGTTCCTTCCTGTTTTCCAGCTTTACTGGGTCCCCATCCTCTGCATAACTCCTTTCTACCTCCAATATCTCATCTATTACCCTCTGCTGCTCCAACCTCTCCTCCTTGTCCACCCTGGCATTAAACGCGATCACCTCCCCTTCACCACCGCCTTTAGAGCCTCCCAGACGACCGCCTTCGACATCTCACCCGTACAGTTGAAACCTACATATTCCTTAATTACCTTTTCAATTTTGTCACAGAACACTTGGTCCCCCAAAAATCCCACATCTAATTTCCACCCTGGTCTCTGCGCTACCCCCTTCTCCTGCACCATATCCACCCAATGCGGGGCATGATCTGACACTGCAATTGCCGAGTACTCCGACCCCTTAACTCCAGCCAACAAAGCCTTCCCCACCACAAAAAGGTCGATCCGCGAATATACCTTGTGGACTGCCGAGAAAAATGAGTACTCCCGCTCCCTCGGGTGCAGAAACCTCCAAGGGTCCACCCCTCCCATTTCCACCATTAGCCCAGCCTCCCCTGATGGGGCCAGCAAGCGCAGCCGTGACCTGTCCAACCTTGGCTCCTGCACCAAGTTCCAGTCCCCCCCTCCCCCCACTATCAGTTCATGTGTGTCCAAGTCGGGGATGGCCCCAAACACCTTCTTTGCGAATCCCACATCGTCCCAATTGGGGCCATATACACTTAACAGCGCCACTAGCCTCCCCTCCAGCGACCCTATCACAATTGCATATCTACCCCCCTGATCTGCCACCACCTTCTCCGTCTGGAAGTGTACTCTTTTGCTGACCATTACCGCTACCCCTCGAACCCTTCCATCAAGTCCAGAGTGAAACACCTGACTCACCCAGCACTTTTTAAGTCTCGCCTGGTCCTTCACCCTCAAGTGAGTCTCCTGCAACAATGCCACATCGGCTTTCGAACTTTTAAGATGCGCATGTTCCACGCGACTATCTTAACTGGGGGTCTCTCACCCCCCCTCGCACCCATCTTATCCACCATCATCATACACCGACCCAGAGTCCTCAACCGTTCCTCATAGGACAAGTTCTTCATTCCAGGATCATTCTTGTGAACCTCCTCTGGACACTTTCCAAGGCCATCACATCCTTCCTTAGATACGGGGCCCAAAACTGCTCACAATACTCCAATGGGGTCTGATGAGAGCCTTATACAGCCTCAGAACTACATCCCTGCTCTTGTAATCTAGCCCTCTCGACATGAATGCTAACATTGCATTTGCCTTCTTAACTGCCAACTGAACCTGCACATTAACCTTAAGAGAATCGTGAACAAGGTCTCCCAAGTCCCTTTGAGCTTCTGATTTCCTCAGCATTTCCCCATTTATAAAATAGTCTATACCTAAATTCCTCCTTCCAAAGTGCATAACCTCACACTTTTCCACATTGTATTTAATTTGCTACTTCTTTGCCCACTCTTCTAGCTTGTCCAAATCCTTCTGCAGCCTCCTTGCTTCCTCAATACTACCTGTCCCTCTACAGATCTTTGTATCATCTGCAAACTTAGCAACAGTGCCTTTGTTTCCTTCTTCCAGATCATTAATGTATATTGTGAAAAGTTGTAGTCCCAGCACAGACCACTACTAGTCACTGGCTGCCATGCTTAAAAAGACCCCTTTATCCTCACTCTCCGCCTTCTGCCAGTCAGCCAATCCTCTATCCATGCCAGGATCTTACCCTTAACACCATAGGCTTTTAACTTATTTAACAGTCTTCTCTGCGGCACCTTATCAAAGGCCTTCTGGAAATCTAAATAAATCATGTCCACTGGTTCTCCTTTGCCTAACTTCCTTATTACCTCCTCAAAGAACTCTAACAGATTTGTCATACATGACCTCCTTTTGACAAAGCCGTGCTGACTCAGTCCTATTTTACCATGCACATCCAAGTACTTTGCGATTTCATCTTTAATAACAGACTCTAAAATCTTATCAATGACCGAAGTCAGGTTAACCGGCCTATAATTTCCCGCCTTCTGCCTCCCTCCCTTCTTAAACAATGGTGTTACATTAGCCACTTTCCAGTCCGCTGGGACTCTTCCTGCCTCCAGTGATTCCTGAAAGATCATCACCAATGCCTCCACAACTTTCTCAGCCATCTCTTTTTGGACCCTGGGGTGTAGTCCATCCAGTCCAGGTGACATATCCACCATTAGACCTTTCAGTTTCCCCAGAACCTTCTCCTTAGTAATGGTCACTGCACTCACTTCTGCCCCCCTGGTTCCTGTGGAGCTCTGGCATCCCACCGGTGTCTTCCGCCATCAAGACTGATACAAAGTAATTCAGTTTGTCTGGGGAGAGGCTTTGGGGGAGGATGTTATGATCAACGCGGTCGAGTCTAGATGGGTTACCCTGTTCCTCCGAGGGGGTCAGCCACAGGTCAGCCAGTGCCTCCTTGGAGTACAATCAGTCCAGGAGTACCCCCATCCAGTGCCATAAGAAGCTCAACGACCTCCACGGGACTGCACGGATGAGTTGGCATTGGCCCCCTGGCACCAGTCCCGCCTCCCCCCCCCCCCCATGACCCTGCACCTGGCACCCACTAGCACACCCACCCATGCCTATCCCCTGCCATAGCACCCTTTCTCCCACCCTCAGGCCCCCAGGGGAAGTTGTCCCACATCAGACGGGAAAGGGACCAGATGAGCGGCGGGATGCCGGACCTCAGGGTCTGCACGCCCTGTGAGGAACGGGTCCTGGAGGTTCCAGGCTGGCCGACAACAGATTGGTCACTGATGTCAAGCTTGTCCTGCGCCGTAGAGGTGAGAATCCACCAGCCTCCACCCAGATGACCTGTCAAACATGAGTTGCTCATGCCAGCATGATGACCCTGCCCTCTCACTGACCACAGGATCTCCATCAGATGGTGCCAGGCCATCTGGGGTTGCCCCCCTGGCATCCAAGGGAACACCTCAGAGGTGAACTCCCAGGATGCCACCATCAATGCCTCACAGCTGTCATCCCAACCCTGCACCAGCGTAGACACACCTCACCTTGCTGGGTGAAAGTGGTGGAAAGGCTTCTGGGGCACAATCGGCTGAGCACCACAGTCGCAGAGGCTCATCAGGTGGAGGCAGGAACCTCCGGGGGGGGAGGGGGGAGGGGGTGGCAGCAGCCGGGGGTCCGCTGGATCCCAGGACCTAGCAGAGTCTCAGTCAGATGCTGAGTCTCTGGGCCAAGCTATCCCAGAGATGATGCAGTCGATAGGGTGCAGCCGTGAGATTCAGAGGGAAATGTCAGCGCCACTCCAGTAGGTCCAAAGCAAATTGGAGGAGTCCGAAAGGCTATGGGGACAGGTGATAGCACCGGAAATGCGTGGCACCAAATGAAATGAAAATCGCTTATTGTCATGAGTAGGCTTCAATTAAGTTACTGTGAAAAGCCCCTAGTCGCCACATTCCGGCGCCTGTCCGGGGAGGCTGGTACGGGAATCGAACCGTGCTGCTGGCCTCTTGATCTGCTTTAAAAGCCAGCGATTTAGCCAAGTGAGCTAAACCAGCCCCTCTTCACGGAAGGCCAACAATGCAACGGTGGCGACTGCAGTGGAAAGCCTGGAGAACGATGTTAGCACCATGAGTGGTGGTGTCCAAGGTGTTGCTCAGTCAGTGACGGCCATGGCTGAGCATCTTGACAGCATATCTGAGTCACTGAGGGACGTGTCCCTGATGCAGGTGGATCTTTCCGAGGGGCTGCAGAGCAAGGCCTGCTCACAGAGCGGCATCGCTGAGAGCATCAACACCACAGTCGACCCATAGCCTCCTTATGATGGTCACCAGCTCTCCCGAGTCCATCCCGCTGACAATGGTGCGTCCCGAGATCCGCATGCGTAACAGGGTGGCACAGTGAAGTATGTGCCACCGCCAAATTAGGCGGGACCCTCCGGCCCCACAAAGATCTTGTAAAAATAACAATTAACTCCCCCCCACCCCCAGCCCATGCTTCCTAACAAGAGAATCAGCCTCCTCCAGTCCATCAAAATAATAGTCCTTTGCATCATAAGTCACTCGGAGGAGTGCAGGGCATATCACCCCAAACTAAACTCCACTCTTATCTCACGTGGCCTTGGCCTGCCTGCCTTTTAGCTAGTTTGCTCCCACATCTTGATAGAGCATGATAGCGAGGCCCACTGATTTATAGTCTCGGTGATCCTTCGCTTACCTCAGGACTCGTTCCTTCTTCTGATTCCTCTGGAACCTCACAATGATTTCCCATGGTGGCTCGCCGGAACCTGACATCTGCCTGAGTAAGCGGTGGGCTCAATCCAGCTCGGGAGGGGACAATGATTCATCCTTATCACACCATCTTCCCAACATCTTTGAGATATAGTCTGTCGGGTTCGGGCCCTTCACTCCCTCCGGCAGTCCCATGATTCTAAGGTTCTGACTCCTGGCATAATTCTCCAGATTTGGCCCGCAGTACTTTATCATCACCAGCCAACATTGCCATCTGAGCTTCCAAGGAACAATCTGATCGCTCTGCTTCAAGTGGGCCAATGCCACACTCTGTAACACCCTGCCATGTGCCTTTACCGTTTAGAACATAGAACATAGAACAGTACAGCACAGAACAGGCCCTTCGGCCCTCAATGTTGTGCCAAGCCATGATCACCCTACTCAAACCCACGTATCCACCCTATACCCGTAACTGAACAACCCCCCCGTTAATCTTACTTTTTTATTAGGACACTACGGGCAATTTAGCATGGCCAATCCACCTAACCCGCACATCTTTGGACTGTGGGAGGAAACCGGAGCACCCGGAGGAAACCCACGCACACAGGGGGAGGACGTGCAGACTCCACACAGACAGTGACCCAGCCGGGAATCGAACCTGGGACCCTGGAGCTGTGAAGCATTTATGCTAACCACCATGCTACCCTGCTGCCCCAAAGTTTCTTCAGTCTTCACCCAACACCAACTGAATGAGAGCCACTTCTATTGATTTATAAAGGTCCTCGGACACAGCCGCCGCTGTTTCTGAAATACCGCTGCCAAGATGCCTGTAAGCATCTCAGCAGCAGTGGAGTGGCCAAAGCCATGGTAGAGGCTTCTGCCATTTTCTCAGCAGAAGAGCCTCGAGAGACTTCTGAATCTGTCGATGACTCTTTACTTGCTGGCTTTCTTTAAGTGGACTTTAAGGGCATTTCTGTTAGGTGGGAACCTTATCCCATTGAATTAGTTAAGTTTTAACCCAAACAACCCAAAAAACTGAGTGAAAAGGAATAAAAATAAAGTACCCTGGCAGGAGCCACCTTGTGTGTGACTCCTCCCTACATGCCGTCACCAGAAGTCCCCATCGTGCTAGCCTATCCAGTAACAAATCTTTATTATACTTTGCCATACTAACAATTTTGCACCATTTTCAAATTTCTAAATTTTCCGTAATCCTAAATCCAGATCATTTATGTACATAACAAATTGTTAAACCCTGTTCACCCCATCTTCTAGTATGAGCAACTTCCATTTAGCCCAAGCATCTGTTTTCTGCCCTCCAGCCTGTGGTGATTGTAGATCTGAGTAGATGCAATACAACTGAGCAAGCACTAGAGGGAGCATGGGAGAGCTATATATACACAGGGACAGGAAGTGACGAGACACTTCACGGAAGGCAGAACTCGTAGCAGGACACAGACACTCTAGCAGGCAGCATTTGAGGTAGCCGTAAATTAAGCTCTGAAGACAGAACAATTCACAATAAAGCACCTTCTCCACCTTTGAGACTACGAGCTTTATTAAGACACGAGGAACAACACATGGTACCAAGAGTGGCTTCAGACGCTTACTACAGGACAACTCAGCTGCAGACACAGAAAGAACAAAATGGCATGGAAATCTCCTACTGGACATTCGACTTGGGAAGACATCGCTTATTCGAGAATGTGGCTTGGAACTCCACCTCAGCTGGACATGACTGGCAATGTAAGAAATGTCCGGAAAATATTTAAATAAATGTTCGATTTATATATCATAGCTAATGAAGTAGCAGCAGCCTCAGACAAAATTAAAATAGCAATGCTCATCGCAGGGCATGAAGCTAGGAAAGTATATAATGGATTTAAATACTCAAAAGATGAAGACAGCAACAACTTACAAACAATACTAAACAAATTTGAAGAGTACTGTAAGGAATTTGAACAGCACGGTATGCTCAGAGGCCAAACTGCACAGAGACTGAGTGATGCAAAACTCTACAAACAGAAAGGCTTCAGTCAAGAAATCGCGAGTGAAAAGTACAGATCAAAAAGAAGAAATAACTTGAATTTTCCACAAAGCCAAAACGCTGAAATCCAGTCCAGATCGAAAGGAAAAGGTAACTTACAACTTTCAGAAAGAAAAAATGCTGAAATCCGAGATAAAATGGCATCGGAGCACATTTTACAGTCTGTGGCAGACAAAGAACTAAAATCTGCGTCTGCGCATGCGTAGGAAACAGAAGCCGCGCATGCGCAGTTACAATCACCCGTTTATCGTTCTGCGCATGCGCAAGCCACGCATGCGCAGTCTCAAAACGTTTTGGTCGCGGATCGTTATACACATGCGCAAGCCGCGCATGCGCAGTGGACACAAAACCGCACAGTGAAGGAATGCCGATTTGCGCATGCGCAATTGATTCCTACGCATGACGTCACAAGCGTCATGACGTCTGAGCATCCGGACCATGCCTACTTAAAAAGGAAATGCCCGATAATTGAAACCAAGATACTTAAAGCGGTAAAACCAAACTTTCTTGCCTCAGAAGACAAAAAAATGCCTGAACTTAAACCAGCAGTTGAAAACAACTCGCACAACACCCTGGAAAAAGCAGTCTGCACCACCCAAAGTGAAGAGAACAAAAATAAATCCGAAACCAAAAAAGATGATTTGTTTTTCGAAGAATACTACTCAGACATGGCTGAGTTATTCGAATATGCTGATCACAGCATCAGCGACACGGTCGCAAAGCTCAACATGAATCTACTCATGGTAGATGAATCCAACCAAGATGATTTGGTTTTCGAAGAATACTACTCAGACATGGCTGAGTTATTCGGATATGCTGATCACAGCATCAGCGACACGGTCGCAAAGCTCAACACGAATCTACTCATGGTAGATCAATCCAACACCATAGTGCCATGGCAGATCGTCGATACATTGGATGACAGCAATACCCAGGACGAAGACGACGCCACACAGAGAGCACAGAAAGACTCCACAGAGAGAGCGATGACAGGCTCCACAGTGAGAGTGATGAAAGACTCCAAAAGGGAAGCAAGCAAACACTCCCTGGCGAACACCATTCATGAACAAGTCCATGAAGGTCAACCCGCCGTATCTGAGCAACCGCAAGCAGACTATGAAAGTCTACCAAGCTCACATAATCAAGAAAAAGACAATGTACATCTACCCACTGCATCCGAAAACAGTGACAAGGTGATCACACTCGACATACAGGAGGTACAGGATCACAGCGAGACTGACAGTTCTCAGCTTGTCTGTACAGAAGCACAGAGTAGGGCCACCTTAAAGTCCAGAGAGACCACGCCAATAGAAACCATGAAAATTTTGACTCCAGAAGAGGAGCGCCAAGAGTCCAGAGAGACCACGTCAATTGAAATCATGAAGATTTTGACTCCGGAAGAGGAGCACCAAGAGTCCAGAGAGACCGCATCAAATGAAATCGTGAAGAATTTGACTCCAGAAGAGGAGCACCAAGAAAGCAAAGATGACAAATCTAATCCACAACAAATGACTGATGTCACCAGCATCAATGCAACATCAGATCATTCTCACCATTCTCGAGACGAAACGTTCAATGACTCAAATTATCCACACGGGACACTCATTGAGCATAACAAGAAAAACAAAAGCCAAAAGAAGCACAGCAGAAATGAATACAACAACAGCAAGAACAAAAGCAACATGAAGCGCGACAAGAACAAAAATCGCAAGAAGCACTGCAGAAACAAGAATAACAACAGCACCAACAAAAACTACAAGCACAACGACAAAAACTACAAGAAGAACAACAAAACCAACAAGAAGCGTAACAAAGATAGCGACAACAACAAAGACAGAAACGACAAAAACAGCAACAAGAACGGCAACGAAAACAACAAAGACAGGAACGACAGAAACAACAGCAATGAAACAACGACTTGTACAAAATGGTACAACTCTGCACATGAAGGACAATGCCACAGCACACTGCAAAACAATGACAAGACTACAAACATGCCATGGGATGACGAATCGCACAAACTCACATCTGCTCTAGAACAAGCAAGCACATCAGCTTTCAAGGCAGATGACATAATAAATCGATACCACAAGCACAGAAAAAAGTCCATGTCAGTCAACATCAGTGGTTCGACCATGCAAACACCTCGGGATGACGCATTGGTTACTTAAAATAACAAGAACACCGACAACATTCACCACGTCAACAACAACAAAAGAAAAAACTCAGTGAACAAATTCATCAAGTTTGGACTCCTAAATGTTTTTATTAAGAGTGGACTCATAAATATAAATTGGCTTTGTAAAATATGCAATAGCACCATCACTTGTATAGATACACATATCATAAGTAACTGTTTTGTACAATTTTCTTTAACGATGTACAGAAATATGTAAAGAAAAAAGGGGGGATGTGGTGATTGTAGATCTGAGTAGATGCAATACAACTGAGCAAGCACTAGAGGGAGCACGGGAGAGCTATATATACACAGGGACAGGAAGTGACGAGACACTTCACGGAAGGTAGAACTCGTAGCAGGACACAGACACACAAGCAGGCAGCATTTGAGGTAGCCGTAAGTTAAGCTCTGAAGACAGAACAAATTCACAATAAAGCATCTTCTCCTCCTTTGAGACTACGAGCTTTATTAAGACACGAGGAACAACACACAGCCATCTCTTATAGGTGAATAAGTACTTTACATTCAAAATCTGTTTCATTTCATTTCATTTTCAAGACGTTGAAAATCTAAGCAATGGGCAAGAATGATTGTAATTGTAGTGTTCTATGTATTTATGTTTCATCGAGTTTGTATGTTAAATCTGTTTTCAAGACAGTCACATGGGTTTCTGATCTGGTGTATAATGATGCAGAGGGACTGTAATGATCCTCAGATTCTGGGCTGCGCAAAGGCAAAGCTATAACCCCATTGAGAAGGGAAGGGGAGAAATAGCAAAAGGTGAACATAAAAAGGACAATCCAGAGGTTTATGCGGCGGGACACAGAAGGCAAAGCACAGTTAAATATTTATATCACTGTTACTGGTTTTGGTGAATAAATCCAGCATGCAGCTTTCTCTGACAGAAGGTAAGGTAAAGACCTTGTCATCTGCTGCTTAGTTTGTAGGTCAATGAAAACAAAATCCTTGCTCTCACTCTCAGCGCACAAGCAAACACAGAAAGGATTGTCATTATACATTCTTGACATTAGTGGAACCCTTGCTACTGGATATTATCTATATCAGAACAACAGTATACGCTAACAAATCATTGAGCAAATTTCTTTTGAAGGATGGCAAATGGAATAAATCTAAACTTCCATCTTAATTTTACAATCTTTCTCATCTGTATGCAGTGTTTTCAGTAATTAGACATTAAATTTAAGCACTCTTACCCTCTGGGATACCTCTCCAGCTCATTTAATACAGTGTGATCACAGTACTCAAGCACAAGATGCAATTTATGTTTTCTTCTGAATACTTCGAGTAGGTTCACTAGGTTATTGTGCTTTAACTGCTGTAACAAAGATATAGAAAATGTTGTTTAAATTCCTTACACTCAACATTCTCTTCAGTTTTTAAAAATTGGATACCATTTTGGCATTTTACACTCTTCTCTGCACTGAATAAATTAATCTTTTTCAAAACACAGGCTATGAAACACTGAGGACTGGATAGGTCTGGGAGTGTAAAGCTGAAATGTGTTAATTAAAACAGTGAAAGGGGCTTCCGGTGGTGGCCATGGTGTGAGTGGTCGCACATTTGGCAGCACTTGCTTGTGGCGGTGTTTTTGGACTTTTTCCCCATTTTACGGGCGGATGTTTTCATGCAAAAAGTTGCAGGAGTGGGGGAGGAAGAGTTTATTCCACTGGTGGATGGATTTGTGGACCAGAAATGGTTTTAGGCGAAAGGAGCTGTCGGAGCGAGAAACATTTCCTGCGACACGGGAAGATGGCAGAGGGTAAGGGTTCAGCTCTACCATCTCAGTGGTCAATTGAGCAGCTGGTGGACTTCTTGAATAAGATGTACAGTCAGCAGAGGAAGGAGTCTCTGGAGGACCTTTTTAAAAATAAATTTAGAGTACTCAATTCATTTTTCCAATTAATGTAGTGTGGCCAATCAACCTACCCTGCACATCTATGGGTTGTGGGAGCAAAACCCACCCAAACACGGGCAGAAGGTGCAAACTCCACACGGACAGTGTCCCAGAGCCAGGATCGAACCTGGGACCTCGGCACCGTGAGGCATGCTAACCACTGCACCATTGTGCTGTCCTGTCTCTGGAGGACCTGGCGAAGAGGTGGATCCGCTTAAGGCGGGGATCGACCGTGTGGAGCTGAGGCTGGAGTCTCAAAGCCAGGAAATCTTAAGGTGAGGGAGCACGAGGTTGCTTACTTCGTTGGCAGCCGAGATGGGGGTGATGCGAGATACCCCGAAGTAGCTTCAGGAGAAGGTGGAAGATCTGGAGAATATCTCTTTGAGACAGAACCTGAGGATTGTGGGGTTGCCAGCGGTCATTGAGGGAGTGAACGCTGGCTTGTATGTAGCCAAGATGCTTGAGATGTTGCTGGGAGGGGGGGGTCTTCAAGCAGCCCCTGGAGGTGGACCAGGCGCACAGGGAGCTGATGAGGAACCGCAGGGTAATGAGCCAACGAGGGCAATGGTGGTGCGGTTGCACTGGTTCCTTGGTAAGGAACGGATCCTGAGGTGGGCCAGGCAGATGAGGCAATGTACCTGGGAGGGCAGCGAATTTCGAGTATACCAGGACCTGGATGCGGAGCTGGCCTAGAGGAGAGTGGGTTTTAACAGAGTGAAGGCTGCCCTCTTTAAGGAGGGGTGAAGTTCGGGGTGCTGTCTCTGGCCTGCCTCTGGGTGACCTACAATGGTTGGGGACACTATTTTGGTACACCAGAGGAACCAGTAGAGTTTGTGAGAGACAATGGACTGGCAGGAGAAGGATGAAATTGGATGAAGGATGAAGGAGGGGCTGGTTTAGCTCACTCAGCTAAATCACTGGCTTTTAAAGCAGACCAAGCAGGCCAGCAGCACGGTTCGATTCCCGTACCAGCCTCCCCGGACAGGCGCCGGAATGTGGCGACTAGGGGCTTTTCACAGTAACTTCATTGAAGCCTACTCGTGACAATAAGCAATTTTCATTTCAAATTGAACTTTGGAGGTGGTGTTTGGGGAGGTTGATTCTCCCTGTCATTCTGTCTGGGGAGGTGGGGCTTTTTGTTTGGTGGGGAGAGGGGACTCTTTTGTTTCTTGTTTTTTTTTCTCTCCTGGGGGGGCTGTTGGGGATTTTTTTGGGAGGATGGGGAAGGGTAATGGGTGAGTGCATTGGGCTCTGTTTTTTCTCTGGGGGGCCCTTGTCCTTTGTTCTTCTGTTTGTGCTTTTTCTTTCTGTCTTTGATTGTTGATATTGTTGCTTGCACCAAGATTGTGTTTGAGTGGGGGGGGGGGGGGGGGAGCGGAATCAGAGGTGGTAGGATGCTGGGCACCATGGGTGGGGGCTGCCAGGCTAACTGGTTGGGCTAGCTCACGGAAGCACAGTGGGGGGTGAGCAGATGGTTAGAGTATTAATTGGATTTGGGTCTGTTGTTTTGTCGGTGGGGGGGCGGGTGGACTGCTGACAGGGGAGAGGTTTTTAAAATATGGTATGGGGGGGTTGAAGACGGTGGACATCCGAGGACAGGCCTGATGGTGTGGGGGGTCTGGGCTGGAGGCAGGCCCAGGAGGGGGTATGCTTGATTTGGGGGAAAGAGTCCCCCGAACATGCTGATCACATGGAATGTGTGAGGGTTGAATGGGCCAGTCAAGGGGGCCCACGTGTTTGCGCATTTGAGGAGCTTGAAGGCGGATGTGGCATTCTTGCAGGAAACACACCTGAAGATCGGGGATCAAACTCGGCTCAGGAAAGAGTGGGTAGGGCACGTCTTCATTCAGGATTGGATTTGAAGATGAGGGGGTTGACGGTCTGACAAATAAACAAGTAGCTTATGAAGTGGGAAACACAGCGGCAGACTCCGGGGGTGGTTCGTTATGGTGAGTGGGAAATTGGAGGGGATGCCGGTGGTGCTGGTGAATGTTTATGCCCCGAACTGGGATGATGTAGAGTTTATGAGGCAGGTACTGGGGGAGATCCCGCACCTGGACTCGCACCAGTTGATAATGGGGAGGGATTTTAACGCAGTTCTTGAGCCAAAATTGGATCGGTCGAGTCCAAGGTCGGGGAGGGTATCAGCGGTGGCAAGGGAATTAAAGGGTTTATGGAGCGTATGGGGGGAGTGGACTCGTGGGGGTTTGGGAGGCCGAGGACAAATTAATTTTTGTTTTTCTTCCAGGTACATAAGGTGTACTCCCAAATCGACTATTTTGTGATGGACAGGATGGTGTTGGCAGGGGTGGTCGGTTAGGAGTACTCAGCGATTGTAGTTTTGGACCACATGTCGCTTTGGGGGGTCTTGCAGGTGAATTGGGATGGAGGGGAACAGCGCCCACAGTGGAGGTTGGACGTGGGGCTGTTGGCAGATGAGGAGGTTTGTGAGTGGGTGAAGGCTGCTATTTGGGGATATGTGGAGCTGAATGACATCGGTGAGGTTTTGCCCGCCACATTAAGGGAGGCACTGAAGGCAGTGGTAAGGTGTGAACTTTATTTCAATACGGGCACATAGAGACAAGACTGGGCAGGCGGAGATGGCGAGGTTAGTGGATGAGATTCTGCAGGTGGATAGCAGGTATTCGGAGGCCCCGAGATGGGGTTGTTGAGAGAGTGGCAGAAACTCCAGATGGAGTTTGGACTGATATCTACAGGTAAGGTGGTAGGGCAGTTGAGAAGGGCTAAGGGATCAGTCTATGAATACGGGGAAAAGGCGAGTAGGATGTTGGCACATCAATTGAAGAAGCAGGAGGCAGCGAGGGAGATCGGAAAGGTGAAGGATAGGAGGGGGGAAATGGTCTTGGACCGGGTGGGGGTGAATGGGGTGTTCGGGGACTTTTATAAGAGACTGTATGAGTCAGAACCTTCAGCCGGGGTGGAGGAATGAGGCATTTTTTGGATGAGTTGGAGTTCCCTAGGGTGGAGGAGACCTGGTGGCGAGATCGGGAGCCCCCATTGGGCTGGTGGTGGTGTTGGAGGATATGGTGGCGATGCAGATGGGAAAGGCCCCGGGCTCGGATGGGTTCCTGGTGGAATTCTATAAAACGTTTTTGGGGGTATTGGGGCCCCTGCTGGTAAGGGCATTCAATGAGGCGAGGAGTAAGGGGTGCTCCCCACTATGCTGTCGCAGGCCTGGATCTCCTTAATTTTAAACAGGGATAAGTATCCGGAGCAGTGTGGGTCTTACCGGCCAATTTAATTATTAACTGTGGATGCCAAGTTGTTGGTTTAGATCTTGGCCTCAAGGATTCAGGATTGTGTGCTGGGGGTGATAGGGGGGACCAGATGGGGTTTGTTAAGGGGAGGCATCTGTCAGCTAACATCAGGCTGTTGTTAAATGCTATAATGATGCCCCCGGAGGGAAGAAGTAGGGAGGTGGTTGTCGCCATGGATGCAGGGAAGGCCTTCGACCAGGTGAAGTGGGACTATTTGTGGGAGGTGCTGGGATGGTTTGGGTTTGGGCAGGGGTTTGTGGATTGGGTCTGGCTGTTATACCGGGCGCCGACAGCGAGTGTGCGAACAAACCAGGTAAGTTTGGAGTATTGCACCGGGGGACGAGGTAGGGATGCCCATTCTCCCCATTGGGAGGGATTGGCAGGGGATAGATCAGGGGAGGTGGAGCATAGGGTCTTGTTGTACGCGGACGATTTACTGCTCTATATATCAAATCCTGTGGAAATTATTGGGGGGATAATGGGCATATGAGAAGAATTTGGTCAGTTTTCGGGGTACAAATTAAATATGGGGAAGAGCGAGGTTTTTCCAATCCAAGCAAGGGGGCAGGAGAGGAGCTGGGGGAGTTGCCGTTTAGAGTAGTGGGGGTGAGCTTTTGTTATTTGGGCGCAGGGGTAGGAGCAGTTGCATAAACTGAATCTGGCTTGGTTGGTGGAACAGATAAAGAGGGATTTTAGGAGGTAGGACGTGCTCCCGCTGTCGCTGGTGGGACGCATGTAATCAGTGAAGATGACGTTTCTCCCGAGGTCCTTATTTGTTTTCCAGAATTTCACGATCTTCATTCCAAAGGCTTTTTTTAAGAGGGCGAATGCACTGATATCGGGGTTTGTTTGGGTGGGCAAAGCCCTGCGGGTGAAGAAGGTGCTGCTGAAGCGGGGTCGGCTGGAGCTGGAGCGTCTGGCTCTCCAAAACTTGATGAATTATTACTGGGCAGCAAATATAGCCATGGTCAGGAAGTGGGGAGTGGAGGAGGTGTCGGTAAAGGAGCAGATTGAGGCAACCTCCTGTAAGGACTTGAGTTTAGGGGCACTGTTGACGGTGCCTCTACCATTCTCGCCGGCCAGGTACTCCACAAGCCAGGTAGTGGTAGTGGCCCGAAGGGTGTGGGGACAATGACGGCAGCACCTGAGGCTAGAGGGGGCCTTGGTTTGGGCATCGATAAGCAGGAATCATAGGTTTCTTCCAGGTTGCTGGATGGGGGGTTTCGGGGGTGGAAATGGGTGAGAATTGAGAGGTTTGGGATTCCATTCGTGGGGGGCAGCTATCGAGCTTGGAGGGGTTGGTGGAGGAATTTGAGTTGCCCGCCGGGAATGGGTTCAGGTACGTACAGTGAGGGATTTTGCAGGAAGCAGGTGCCGACCTTTCCCCACCTGTTGCCCCATGGATTGCAGGAATAGGTGCTGTCAAAAACAGGGGTAGGTGAGGGTAATGTTTCGGAAATTTATAAGGAGTTGATGAACTAGGAGGGAGCCCCGATTGAGGTAGTGTAGTGTAAGTGGGAAGAAGAGTTAGGGAGGGATGTGGAGACTGGGCTGTGGGAGGAGGCGTTGAGGAGGGTAAACGCAACCTCATTGCGTGCTAGGCTTAGCCTTATTCAGTTCAAAGTGGTTCACAGGGTACACATGTCTGTGGCTAGGATGAGCAAGTTTTTTCAAGGGGCGGAGGAGAGATGCAAACAGTGTCTGGGTGGGCCCGTGAATCATGTCCACATCTTTTGGGCCTGTCCGAAACTTGGAGGATTCGGGCAGGGGTTTGCCGATGTTATGTCAGAGGTCTTGGGGGTGAAGGTGGTCCCGAGCCCAAAGACCCGGGAATCCAGGGTGTAAAAGAGATCGACATTTTGGCCTTTGCCTCCCTGGTAGCCCGGAGACGGATTTTATTGGAATGCCGGGACCTGGGGCCACCAAAACCAGAGGTTTGGGTGAACGACCTGGCAGAGTTCTTCAGGCTGGAGAAGATAAAGTTTGCCTTGAGAGGGTCTATGGAGGGGTTTACTGGAGATGGCAGCCATTCATCGACTTCTTTGAAAATAGTTAAGGGGCTGGTTTCTCCTTTTTTGGGACTAAGTCCCCACGGCATTGTGAAAAATGTGTTATTTTATGCCATGAAAACTGGTGTAAAAAGGCCACAGATTCACTGTTTTGCTGAGGGCTAGCAGGCAGCCGTCATACACCTCTTCTGAGTCAGAGGCCGCGCATGCGCACGGTGGTGGCCTGCAGGAGCTGCGCCATGCTCCATGGCACACTCAGCTGGCGGACCTGGACCGCCAAACTGGTGCCCCGAATCAGCCACTTACGCGCCCCGGACCGCCTGCCCACATTGCCCCCAGCCCCGAATGAAGCCCCCCTGCCCACCGATCGGCCCTGCCCCGACTGTGGCGGCCCCGGACTGAGTCCACAGCCGCCACGTGAAGATCCTGGACGGTGAGACCACACGAGTCCCACGCTGTCGGGAATTCGGCTGGTCAGCAACGGAGCAGCGCGGGGCGGGCCTCAGGCAATGGCCTGAGGCGGTGGATACTTGGCGTGGCGTACTCCACGAGTATGCTGATTTTCGGGGGGGGGCGGAGAATTTAAAAGTCAGCGCTGCTCCTGATTTCGGTGCCAAAACGGATCCCCTGCCCCCTCGCCGAACGCGATTTTGGTGTCGGGGAGCGGGGAATCCAGCCCAAGTTGTCAGCGGGGGAGGCGGGGGGGGGGGACGAGTTAAAAAAGGTCGGGGAGTTGGGGAGCGGGAGGTGGGACAATGGGGTTTTAGACATTTATTTGTTTTGAGTATTTGTATTCCTGTTTGCTTGCTATTTTAAATAATAAATAAATAATCTTTATTGCCACAAGTAGGCTTACATTAACAGTGCAATGAAGTTACTGTGAAAAGCCCCGAGTTGCCGCATTCCAGCGCCTGTTTGGATAAACAGAGGGAGAATTCAGAATTCTCAGCTGGTACAGGAATTGAACCCACACTGCTGGCCATGTTGTGCATCACAAACGAGTTGTCTAGCCTACTGAGCTAAACCAGCCTACAAAGGTTGTGTTTGATGTATATACAGAAATGCCTCAATAAAATGTTTTTCAAAAACAGTGAAAGGCAAAGAAATTTTGGGTGGGATCAACTGGTAGCATTGCGCCCAAAAATCAGCATGGCGCAACATGACCGGTGGATTCTGGGACCTGCTGTCCCCTTCTGCAGTATCACCTTCCTTATCCTGGCCACCTTCCCCTCCCAGACAAACGAAGAGATCAGCCTCTCCACCCCCTTGAAAAATGCTTCAGGCAAAAAAACCGGCAGGCACTGAAACAAAAACAAGAATTGCGATAAGATATTCATCTGCAACGACAGAAGGCGATTATCCCACCTCAACAAATCAGCCCTCCCTACGAAGTTAGAGAAATTGAACTTCTGAAGACCTGCCAATCCCGGGCCACCTGCACCCCCAGATACCTAAAGTGAGATGCTGCCAGACAGAATGGCAGCCCCCCCCCCCCCCCCAGCTCACACCCCTGTAGAGGAAACCACAAAGTACTCATTTTACCCCAAATCCAGCTTATATCCAGAGAATGTCCCAAATTTTTGAAGCAAGCCCATTATGTCCCCCATTGAGGAACCCAGCTCCGAAATAAATAACAAATCATCCGCATACAAGGACATCCTAAGCTCCATCCCCTCCCAGATCATCCATGTGAACATTACCATCACATGAGAACACCACAACCAGGTACACGGTACATACTCATGTGACTCGACCAACATTGTCTACCCCATATGTTGCAGGAAAGGGTGTACCAAGATACATTGGTGAGACCGTGGAGGTGCTACAACAACGGATGAATGGTCACCACGCAACAATTGCCAGGCAGGAGCGGTCCCGTCCAGTCAGGGAACACCTCAGGAGTCAAGGACATTCAGCCTCTGACCTTCAGGTAAACATTATCCAAGGTGGCTGGCAAGACACACAATGCAGAATTGCCGAGCGGCAACTGGTAGTCAAGTTCCGCACGCATGAGGACGGCCTCAACTGGGATCTCAGGTTCATGTCACATTACATGTAACCCCCACCATACTACCCGGGTTCATAAGATATAGGAGCAAAATTAGGCCATTCAGCTCATGAAGTCTGCCCCACCATTCTGTCATGGCTGGTATGTTCCTCATCTGTTGGCTACAATGCTACAGACCAAGAGATGGATTGCAAAATCAACCAGAGCATCTCCTCCCTAGAACACATGACCTCGGAGCAGAAGTAGGCAATTTAGCCTCCCGAGCCTAAACACCTTCAATGTTTGTTTCAAATCACTAGCTTTCGGAGCACTGCTCCTTCCTCAGGTGAATGAAGAGGTAGGTTCCAGAAACATATATATAGACAAAGCCAAAGATTCAAGACAATGCTTTGAATGCGAATGAACCAACCCCTTCATTCACCTGAGGAAGGTGCAGTGCTCTGAAAGCTAGTGATTTGAAACAAACCTGTTGGACTTTAACCTGGTGCTGTAAGACTTCTTACTGTGCTCACACCAGCATCTTCACAGCAAAGAAACTAAAATCAGTGGGTATTGAAGTGAATAAGTTAACAGATGTATCTGTATGAACGGCAATGACTGGCTTAAGGAACGGTACTACTTTACCCAACCTGTGACAAATATAGGAATGCAGGAAAAGATAAAAACAAAAGGAGAGAAATATAATGAGAAAAAAGGGGGAAGCGGAGTATAACGAAACATAAGGAAAACAAAGTCAATCTGTCTTTTAACTGTGAAACAGCCCCACAGAAGCAGGGCCACAAAAAATTAATTAAAACTCTGAGTGTTCCTCTCCACGGAAATCTTTAGTAAAAGGCGAAAGATTTATACGATCTGAAGAGAAACCAGAGTGTATTGAATATTGTATCCAGTTCCTGGCACCCAAGCGACGGTATACCTCTTTACCATTGTACTAACCCACTAACACCAACATTCAGAGAAAATATCCTACTACAAATCAGACATCCTAAGGAAGATAAACTGGAATATTTAATCTCAGTGAAAACCACTTTCACAATCTAAAATTCTATTGCTTTCCTTTTGCAAAGTACGTTGTAGAAGATTATGAGTATGTAAATGAGCTCTCGTGTGGGCTGAGTTTAATGACGTGTGCAACTCAAATTTGTACGTTTGCCCTCTGTGTGTTTGAAAATTCAGCCAGATTTAAATTATGCATTGGTGCAGTGAACTAACAGTATTTCAAATCATACAAGGATCATTAACACAATGCAGAGCAGCTTCAGAATTCAGAGCCGTGCATAGAAAGCAAATGTTGCGTTTAAATATATGCTATCATATTTATGTTTACATTTGACCATATGAGCTGCGTCAATGGTCATAATTTTAAAGATATAAATATCTTTCATTCCCTCATCATACAGTACAAATAGTATACGTACAGGAGTCATGAGTTTCTGTTGCAATCGGGGCGCTGGCAACAAATTTGCTAAAAGACTGCGAAAGTTTGCGCGTTACGCACAAACGCCGTCAAACGTTTAGGGCTGTCAATCAATTCTCCACCCGATTTTATCTCCACCCATAAAACTGCCTATGCCCCAAAGTTGCAGCGTGTTCTGTAAGAGTTTCCTGTGCTTGCTTAGAGGCACTCTTAGTTCAGGCTGCTTTAATTAAAGCAGGAAACAGTCATTTCGAAGTATTTTACTTCCACTTTTGCAGCACTTTAAAAAAAACACTGATCATCTCTGACACAAGCATTGTGTCTTCTGCTTATTTCAATGTATTTTATACAGTTCGTCACGTTAACAATTAAAACGATTCCCAGATTGCAGGTTCTTAAACATGCACGACTAATGTACATAAATGACGGAAATCAGTGAAACTTTTAAGTGCTTCAGGGGATCAGCATTCCCTTGGGCCCTGCCTGTGCTTTCTTTACTGAAGTAGGAAAATACCCAAAGCACAACAGTTACTTTTATATCAGTGAAACAACCAACGATATTTAAAATATTTCTGATGTGATATACATTTACAATATTCATAATTCAAATTAGCATGTAGAAACGCTTTTAAAATAACAAAAACAAAAAGTGCTGGAAAATCTCAGGGGGTCTGACAGCACATGCAGAGAGAGAACAGAGCTAACGTTTTGAGTCTGGATGAGGTTTCGTCAGACTCAGAGCTAGGGAGAACTGAAAATAGGATGAAAATTATACTGTTGTGGAGAGGCTGGTGGTGCAGTCGGACTGAATAGAAGGCTAGCCATAGATGGAGGCTGCGGAGAGATTGACAGGGTTGTCATAGACTGAAAGACAAAGGGAATGTAAATGGTGATCGTGGCTGAAAAGGGTGCTGATAGTGGCACATTAAGAGTGGCACATTCGTCAGACCTGCTGAGATTTTCCATTTGTTTCAAATTCCAGCATCCGAAGTAGCCTAGCTTTAAAATTAATTTGGTGCTCTATGTTGTTTAATGCTCCAGTGAAGTGACTTTGGATGTTTTACAATGTTAAATATAAGTTGCTGCTTTTCTCATAAGTTTAAAAATGACCTAATGTAGGTCTTTAGAATCTTGAAGATGTTTGGTAAGGTAGATGGGTGTGGGTTCCTTAAATCATCAATATCAGCTGACTTCCAGTGGCGGTTGTGGAGTGAGTGGCCTCACACAGGGCAGCTCTGGTTCAAAGGCGTTGGTTTGAGCTCTTTTTACCCAAAACTGGGTTTTTTTTCGACAGGATCATGTAGCTGAAGGTGTGGAGAAGTTCCCCCCGTGAGTGGCATGCCTCCTGGTTATCAGACCCGGCAAAAAAAATAAGGACCTGGCCAAGGAATTAGAGGAGACTGTGGCGCAGTAGCAATTGTGAAGATGGCAGAGGGGAAAGGGTTGTCACAAGTTGGAAAGCCCCAAATGGAGCAGTTGATGGCATTTATTAGAGATGAATCTGAGGGCGGCATGTGGCGCAGTAGTTATCACTTGGACTGCGGCGCGGAGGACCTGGGATGGTTTAGCTCAGTGGGCTAGACAGCTGGTTTGTGATACAGAACAAGGCCAGCAGCGTGGTTTCAATTCCCATACCAGCTGAGAATTCTTTGAATTCTCCCTCTTTGTACCCGAACAGGCGCCGGAATGTGGCAAAGGGTGACCTTTCACAGTAACTTCATTGCAGTGTTTTTTTTTATAAATGTTTTTATTCAGTTTTCATATTTTATATTGAACAAATTACAAATTGTTAGGAGAAAGAAAAAAGAAAAAAACAAACACGCAAAAATTAACATACATATTTACAGGTAAGCATCTTCGTAGTAGTAACTGCGCCCCCCCCCCCCCCCCAACATGTTTATTTAGTTTGGTTTTGGGCCTTAGCTAGCCATCGAACCCCCGTAACGAACCTGTAGCCCCCCCCCCCTCCCGCTACCTTCCCCCGACTATTCTTCCTCTTGTACATTGGCCACAAATAGGTCCCGGAACAGTTGCATGAATGGCTCCCACGTTCTGTGGAAGCCGTCGTCCGACCCTCGGATGGCAAATTTGATTTTCTCCATTTGGAGAGATTCCGAGAGGTCGGACAGCCAGTCCGCAGCTCTGGGCGGTGCTGCTGACCGCCAGCCAAACAGGATTCTACGGCGGGCGATCAGGGAGGCAAAGGCAAGGGCGTCTGCCCTCCTCCCCAGGAATAGATCTGGCTGTTCTGAAACCCCGAAGACCGCCACTATCGGGCATGGCTCCACCCTCACTCCCACCACTTTGGACATTACCTCGAAGAAGGCTGTCCAGTACTCCACGAGTCTGGGGCAAGACCAGAACATGTGGGCGTGGTTGGCCGGGCCTCTTTGGCACCGTTCACATCTGTCTTCCACCTCCGGGAAGAACCTACTCATACGGGTTCTTGTTAAGTGGGCTCTATGTACCACTTTTAGTTGCGTCAGGCTGAGCCTTGCGCACGTGGAGGTGGAGTTGACCCTATGCAGTGCTTCGCTCCAGAGTCCCCACCCGATCTCCATCCCCAGGTCGTCCTCCCATTTCCTCCTTGTTGCGTCCAGTACGGTGTCGTCCCTATCTACCAGTCGGTCATACATGTCACTACAGTTCCCTTTCTCTAGGATACTTGCGTCCAGTAGGTCTTCCAGTAGTGTCTGTCGTGGCGGTTGTGGGTACGTCCTTGTCTCCTTTCGTAGGAAGTTTTTGAGCTGCAGGTACCGTAGCTCGTTCCCCCCAGCTAGCTGAAATTTCTCTGTCAGTTCGTCCAGTGTTGCGATCCTGTCGTCCGTGTATAGGTCCCTGACTGTCAGTGTCCCCCCGTCCTGCCTCCACCTTTTGAAGGTGGCGTCGGTCAGTGCTGGTTTGAACCTATGGTTGTTGCAGATGGGAGCCCTGTTCGACATTTTGGTCAGGCCAAGTTGCTGCCGCAGTTGGTTCCAGGATTGGAGGGTGGCTGTCACCACTGGGCTGCTGGAGTGTTTTTTGGGTGGGGATGGGAGTGCTGCCGTGGCGAGGGCCCGGAGGGAGGTTCCCATGCAGGAGGCCTCCTCCGCACGCACCACTCAGCTTCTGGCTCCTGGATCCATCCCCTTACTCGCTCGGCTGTTGCTGCCCAGTGGTAGAATTGTAGATTCGGGAGGGCTAACCCTCCCCTGGTTTTTGTTTTTTGTAAGACCTTCTTTGGGATCCTAGCATTTTTACCCCCCCCATACGAACGCCATGATGAGTTTGTCCAGCGCTTTGAAAAAGGCCTTGGGGATGTAGATCGGAATGGATCTAAACAGGAAGAGGAACCTGGGCAGTACGTTCATTTTGATCGTCTGAACTCTCCCCGCGAGGGAGAGCGGGAGTGTGTTCCATCTTTGCAGGTCCTTTTTAACTTCCTCCGTCAGGCTGGTGAGGTTCCATTTGTGGATCCCTTTCCAGTCATGGGCTATTTGGATCCCCAGGTAGCGGAATTTATGTCAGGCTTGTTTGAACGGCAGCCCCTTTAGTGCTGCCCCCCCCCCCCCCCCCCCCCCCTTGCGGGTGTACTGGGAAGATCTCACTTTTGCTCATGTTGAGTTTGTAGCCCGAGAAGGCTCCAAACTCTTTCAGGAGCGCGATGATTCCGTCCATGCTGCTTTGTGGGTCCGAGATATAGAGGAGCAGATCATCCGCATAGAGTGAGACTCTGTGCTCTCTACCTCCCCTTCGGATCCCCCTCCAATTTTTTGCTGCCCTGACCGCGATTGCTAGCGGTTCAATTGCTAGTGCGAACAGCAGCGGGGACAGTGGGCATCCTTGTCTGGTGCCCCTGTGCAGCTGGAAGTATTGGGAGTTGGTATTGTTGGTCTGTACACTCGCCATGGGAGCGTTGTACAGGAGCTTTACCCAAGCGGTGAACCCTGTTCCAAGCCCGAACCGCTCCAGTACCTCTATGAGGTATTTCCACTCGACTCTGTCGAAGGCCTTTTCTGCGTCCAGGGAGACGATCACCTCTTGTGTTCTCTCCCCGGAGGGGGTCATTATCACGTTCAGCAGGCGCCTGATGTTCGCGGTCAGCTGTCTACCTTTGACAAAGCCCGTCTGGTCCTCTGTGACCACCTCAGGTACACAGTCTTCTAGCCTTTTGGCTAGGATTTTGGCCAGTATTTTGGCGTCTGCATTCAGCAGAGATATGGGTCTGTATGACCCACATTCCGTTGGGTCTTTGTCTTTCTTAGGTATCAGCGAAATTGAGGCCTGTGCTAACGTGGGTGGCAACGTGCCCCTAGCTAGCGAGTCTGTGAACATCTCCCGCAGGTGCG
This sequence comes from Scyliorhinus canicula, assembly GCF_902713615.1. Taxonomy (NCBI): domain Eukaryota; kingdom Metazoa; phylum Chordata; class Chondrichthyes; order Carcharhiniformes; family Scyliorhinidae; genus Scyliorhinus; species Scyliorhinus canicula. Next base: position 183,782,939 of record NC_052146.1, read on the forward strand.
GGGCCAGCGCTGCCGCAAATTTTTTGTAGAAGTCCGCCGGGAATCCGTCCGGTCCCGGCGCCTTCCCCGCCTGCATGGAGCTAATGCTGTCCATGATCTCTCCCAGTGCTAGTGGTGCTTCCAGATCCCGTTTTCTGCCCTCTCCCACAACTGGTATGTTCAGTCCGTCAAGAAACCGGTTCATCCCAGCCTTCCCCGTTGGGGGCTCTGAGGTGTACAGCTCTTGGTAGAAGGCCTTGAAGGTTTTGTTAATCCTCTCTGGTTCTGTTTCCAACGTGCCTCTGGTATCTCTGATTTGCGCAATTTCTCTGCTGGCTGCCTGCTTTCTCAGCTGGTGGGCCAACAGGCGGCTGGCTTTGTCTCCGTGTTCGTATAGGGCCCCGCGTGCCTGGCGGAGTTGGTGTACTGCTTTCCTGGTGGAGAGCAGGTCAAAGTTCCTTTGTAATTCTTTTCTCTCCGCCAGGAGTTCTACAGTCGGGGCCTCGGAGTATTTATGGTCTACCTCCAGTATGGAGTCGACCAGCTTCTGCCTAGCCACCCTTTCCTCCCTATCTCTTTGCGCTTTGTAGGCTATGATTTCCCCTCTTAGTACGGCCTTAAGCGCTTCCCAGAACGTGGAGGGTGAGACGTCCCCGTTTTGGTTGATCTCAGTGTACTCCGCTATGGCCTGCGCTATCCTTTCGTTGAAGGCCTTGTCAGCTAGTAAGGCACCGTCCAACCTCCATTTGGGGCGCTGGGCCCTTCCCGTCTCTAGCCGCACATCCATGTAGTGTGGAGCGTGGTCTGATATCACAATTGCGGAGTATTCCACCTTGTCTATCTCTGGAAGCACCGTTTTCCCCACCACAAAGAAGTCAATTCTGGTGTACACGTTGTGTACTGGGGAGAAGAAAGAGAATTCTTTCTCCCCCGGGTGGGCGAATCTCCAGGGGTCTACTGCTCCCATCTGCTCCATATAGTGGCTGAGTTCCCTTGCCATGTTTGAGGTTCTCCCCGTTCTGGGGTTTGATCTGTCCGTCGTTGGGTCCTGTACACAGTTGAAGTCCCCCCCCATGATTAGTCGGTGCGTCGCTATGTCCGGGATTTCTGCCATGGTCTTTTGGATGAAGCTCGTGTCGTCCCAGTTGGGCGCGTACACGTTAACTAGAACTACCGGCGCCCCATCCAGGGCCCCGCTGACCATGACATACCGTCCCCCTGGGTCCGTAACCGTCTTTGTCGCCCTAAACATTGTCCTCTTGCCAATCAGGATCGCCACCCCCCTGGCCCTTGCCCCATAACAGGAATGATAGGTTTGTCCCACCCAGCCCTTTCTTACCCGCAGTTGGTCCTGCTCCCTCAAGTGCGTCTCTTGGAGGAAGACTATGTCGGCCCTCATGTTTCTAAGGTGGGTGAGGACTCTAGATCTCTTCACTGGGCCGTTAAGTCCCCTTACGTTCCAGGTGACTATTCTGGTGGGGGGCTTCTGCCCCCTTGCTCCTGTGGGGTTAACCATATTTGTCCGGTGGACGCGCCCCTGCCCTCTGGGGTTTCCCTTTGTTAGGGGGCCGTCCAGGATGTCCACTATCACTGCTCTCCCCATGCGGTCGGGTCCCTGCGCTCCGGGGTTCCCCCTTGTCCCGGGGACACCCGCCATGGCCGTCCACTGTGTGTCCGCCACGCGGGTAGTCCCCTGCACTCCGGGGGGCCCCTTCACCCACAGACAGTACTGGGTGGGTGCTTGCAGCAGTTCCCTGTTTCGAGCCCTTGTCTGTGGCACTTTGTGGCCCTATTCCCTTACTGGCCTCCTTTGTCCCTTCGTCCCTGCATTTCCCCTCCCTGGTCTCTCGCCCCCCGAGTGCCCCCCCCCCCCCGCTCTATCCCTTTCGGGGATACCCCTGTATACCCCTCCATTGCCCCTCTCTCCCCCATTCCTGTCCCCATTTGCTCTCCCACCTTTGATGGGTGATCCCCCCCCTCCCCTGCCTGGCGCCTTCCCCCCTGTTGGGGGTGCGCTGCGGCCCTGCTCTGTTGCGCGCCCCCTTCGCTAGCTTTCCTGCTAGCACGGTGGCTCCCCTCTCGGAGGTTGCTGTCCCGCTTCCCCTCTCCCCTCTCCAGTACTCCCGTTCCCTCGTGCCGGGGCCTGGCCTCCCACCTGGAGCGGGCCCTTGGGCATTGGGTTGTTTTTCGTTCTAGGTGTTCCTGCCAGGGGGGAGGGGGCTGGCTTTGCCTCGCCCCTCCCCACCCCCCCGTCGGCATGACGTATCTCCTTGCCATGGGCCCCTCGTCCCTACTTCCCATTTATTTTTTCCAGCCCGTGCTCCTCGATGAATCTATTCGCCTCGGCAGGGGCTGTAAAGAAATATTCCTTGTGTTGGTATGTGACCCAGAGTTTTGCTGGGTACAGCATACCAAAACGTACTTTGTTCTTATAGAGAGCTGCTTTCGCTCTGTTGAACTCCGCCCGTCTCTTAGCTATGTCCGCTCCGAAATCCTCGTAGATTCGGATGGCGTGCCCGTCCCAATTGCAGGCTCTATTCTCCTTGGCCCAGCGCAGGATTGTCTCCCTATCCCGGTACCGGTGCAGTCTGGCTATAACTGCTCTCGGTTTTTCCCCTTCCTTGGGCTTCGGGCGCAGTGACCGATGAGCTCTGTCCATTTCCGGTGGGGTGGGAAAAGTTTCCCGCCCCACTAAGGAGCCCAGCATCGCAGCCACGAATGTTGTGGGATTTCTACCCTCTATCCCCTCTGGCAGGCCCACTATCTTAATATTTTGCCTTCTCGAGCTGATCTCCTGGTCGTCTACCCTGCCCTTCAGGCTCCCCTGTGTTGCCCTCAGTTTCACCATTCCCCTCTCCAGGGATATGCCCCGGTCGCTGGCGTCAGTCGCTGCCTTCTCCAGCTCTTTAATGGTTGCCCCCTGGGCTTCCAGTATCTTCCCTTGGGCATCCACTTTCTTCTCCAGTCTGGTCAGAACCTGCTGCACCCCTGACATGGCCCTGGTCACTGCTGCCTGTGCGTCTGCTTTTAACTCTGCCTTGATTGCCTGCAGCTGCTCCCTCACCACCTCGGCAAAGGCTTCCTTCCAATTCACGCCCCCCTCTAACCCCAGGGGAGAGGTTGCCCGCCCGTCCAGCTCTTCTGGATGCGGCGAAACATTCTTCCCGCCGCTTCGCGTGTTGACTCGTTCGCCCGAGCTGGCTTGCCCTTTGCCCCGTCTACTTCCGGTGCCCCCTTTCTCTTGGTTCCCTTCTGGCATTTTTTTCTCCCCCTTCCCCTTCATCTTTTCTTCTCTCCTTGTTCTTCTTTTCCCCCTTTTCCGCACCCTATTTTTATTTTATTTATTATTATATATCTATATATATATATATATATATATATTTTTTTTTTTTTTTTTTTTTTTAAATTTATTTCCCCTACCCCTTTTCTCTTTACCAGTTTTCTTTTGGGTTGAACAGAAATACAAGTCTCTTTTTTTCTTTTGTCTTCTCTCCCCACTCAACCAGGAGAGAGAGAGAGAGAGAGTCCCTTTGTCTCTTTGTCCTTGCCACGTGGTGGTCACTGCAGTTGGGGGGGGGGGGGGCGAGTGGGCCGGTGGTCGCTGCCGGTTGGGGGGGGGGGGGTGTCCCCGCTGCTGGCTTGGGGGGGGGTGTCCCCGCTGCTGGCTTGGGGGGGGGGGGTGTCCCCGCTGCTTTGGGGGGGGGGGTGTCCCCGCTGCTTGTGGGGGGGGGGTGTCCCCGCTGCTTGTGGGGGGGGGGGTGTCCCCGCTGCTTGTGGGGGGGGTGTCCCCGCTGCTTGTGGGGGGGTGTCCCCTCTGCTTGTGGGGGGGGGGTGCCCCGCTGCTGGCTGGAGGGGGGTGGGGGGGTGTCCCCGCTGCTGGCTGGGGTGGGGGGGGGGGAGAGAGAAGAGGGGCCGCCGCCGCCGCACCGCTCCTGGCCCGCGTGGGGGGGGGGGAAGAGAAGAGGGGCCGCCGCCGCCGCACCGCTCCTGGCCCGCGTGGGGGGGGGGGGAGGGAGAGAAGAGGGGCCGCCGCCGCCGCACCGCTCCTGGCCCGCGTGGGGGGGGGGGGGAAAGAGAAGAGGGGCCGCCGCCGCTGCACCGCTCCTGGCCCGCGTGGGGGGGGGGGGGAAGAGAAGAGGGGCCGCCGCCGCCGCACCGCTCCTGGCCCGCGTGGGGGGGGGGGGGGGGAGAGAAGAGGGGCCGCCGCCGCCGCACCGCTCCTGGCCCGCGTGGGGGGGGGGGGAAGAGAAGAGGGGCCGCCGCCGCTGCACCGCTCCTGGCCCGCGTGGGGGGGGGGGGGGGGAGAGAAGAGGGGCCGCCGCCGCCGCACCGCTCCTGGCCCGCGTGGGGGGGGGGGGGGGGAGAGAAGAGGGGCCGCCGCCGCCGCACCGCTCCTGGCCCGCGTGGGGGGGGGGGGGGGAAGAGAAGAGGGGCCGCCGCCGCTGCACCGCTCCTGGCCCGCGTGGGGGGGGGGGGGAAGAGAAGAGGGGCCGCCGCCGCCGCACCACTCCTGGCCCGCGTGGGGGGGGGGGGGGGAGGGAGAGGGGTTGGACCTGCTGCTGTTGGGCCCCCCAGTCGCTGCCTCTCCTCTGCCGTCGCCGCTCCGCTGCCGCTCCTCCGCTCCGGCTCCTCCGCTGCCGCGCTCCGGCTCCTCCGCTGCCGTCCTCCGGCTCCTCCGCTGCCGCGCTCCGGCTCCTCCGGCTCCTCCGCTGCCGCGCTCCGGCTCCTCCGCTGCCGCGCTCCGGCTCCTCCGGCTTCTCCGCAGCCGCGCTCCGGCTCCTCCGCTGCCGCGCTCCGGCTCCTCCGGCTCCTCCGCTGCCGCGCTCCGGCTCCTCCGCTGCCGCGCTCCGGCTCCTCCGGCTCCTCCGCTGCCGCGCTCCGGCTCCTCTTCCGCCGTCCGGCCTGTCGGGGGGGGGGGGGGGGGGGTGTTCTCCTTGTTTGGCGCTTGCGGGAGCCCCTCTCCCTGCGACCTCCTTGCTCGCCGCCCGGAAGTCGAAATCCACCATTGCAGTGTTAATGAAAGCCTACTTATCACAATAAAAATTATTTATTTTATCAGTTGATTATGGGAGGTGATTTTAACTGCGTGCTGGAACCGAGGGTGGATAGGTCAATGGGAAGGCTGAGGATGGTGAAGGAGTTGGGAGGGTTTATGGAACAGATGGGAATGATGGATCTGTGGAGGTTTAGGAACTCGGGGAAGAGGGAGTACTACTTCTTCTCGTATGTGTACAAGGTATACTCCAGAATTGACGTCTTTTGTAGTGAGCCGAGTGGTGTTGGTAGGAGTGATTAGGACGGAATAGACAGGAATCATGATCTCAGATCATTCGCCGTGCTGGTTGAAGGTTAGACTTAGCTCGAGACAGGAGCAGAGGCCGGGATGGAGGTTGAATACAGTATGTTGACAATCCAACCAGGTAGGGGCCATACTAGATTTGGTTTTGGGAAATGAGCCAGGCCAGGTAATTGATATTTCAATGAGGGAGCATTTAGGGCTTAGTGACCATAATTCCATAAGATTTCAAGTAGTCATGGATAAGGACAAGTGTGGCCCACAGGTGAGGGTGCTTAATTGGGCAAGGGCCAATTACGTCCAAATTAGACAGGAACTCGGGGAATATGGACTGGGACCGTCTATTTGTGGGCAAATCCCTGTCTGACATGTGGGAGGCTTTCAAAGGCCAGTTGATTGAAGTACAGGACAGGCATGTCCCTGCAAAAATGAAGGGTAGAAATGGCAGGATACGGGCACCATGGATGACAAGGGAAATTGTAAGCTTAGTCAAAAGGAAGCATACGACAGGTCTAGGCATCGAAACATGACAAAGTCCTTGAGGAGTACAGTGAAAGTAGGAAGGAACTTTAATGTGGAATTAGGAGGGCTAAACAGAAATTAAATGTCTTTAGCTAACATGGTCAAGGAGATTCCCAAGGCTTTTTATGCATATATTAGGAGCAAGAGGGTTAGTAAGAGACAGAGTAGGCCCACTTAAGGCCAATGGAGGAAAGTTAAGCGGGGACCCACAGAAAGTGGGTGAAATCCTTAATGAATATTTTGTGTCGGTATTGACCAGGGAGAAGGAAATGACGGATGTTGAGGTCAGGGATAGGTGTGTGAACTCTCTTGAGAACATATCAAAGAGGAAGTGCTGAGTATGCTAAATTGCATTAAGGTAGACATGTCCCCGGAACTGGATGGGATCTATCCCAGGTTACTGCAGGAGGCAAGGGGAGAAATAGCTGGGGTCTTAACAGTGATCTTCACATCTTCTTTGATGACAGGCGAGGTTCCAGAGGACTGGAGAATAGCCAATGTTATTCCCTAGTTTAAGATAGGAAGCAGGGACAATCCAGCAAATTATAGCCCAGTGAGCCTGATATCAGTGGTGGGGAAGCTTTTGGAAAAGATACAGAGGTACAGGATGTATGCAGATTTGGAGGAAAATGGACTAGTTAGTGACAGGCAGCATGGTTTTGTACGGGGAAGGTCATATCTCACCAACTTGATTGAGTTTTTTCAAGAGGTGACAAAGAAAATTTATGAGGGAAGGGCTGTGGATGTAATTGATATGGACTTTAGTAAGGCGTTTGACAAGGTCCCACATGGCAGACTGGTACAAAAATTAAAATCACATGGGATTCGGGGTGGGCTGGCTAGATGGATACAGAACTGGCTTGGTTACAAAAGACAGAGAATAGCAGTGGAAGGGTGTTTTTCTGAATGGAGATCTGTAGTTTGTGGTGTTCCGCAGGGATCAGTGCTAGGACCTTTGTTGTTTGTAATATATATAAATGATCTGGAGGAAAATGTGGGTGGTCTGATTAGTAAGTTTGCGGATGACACAAAGATTGGCGGAGTTGTTGATAGTGCCGAGGATTGTCAGAGGATACAACAGGATATAGATAGATTGGAGACTTGGGCACAGAAATGGCAGATGGAGTTTAATCCAGACAAATGTGAGTGTTCCATTTTGAAGGATCAAATTTAGGTATGAATTATGCTGTAAATGGCAGAACCCTTAGGAACATTAACATACAGAGGGATCTGAGGCCGGTGTCTTGGCCTTCACCTAGAACATAGAACAGTACAGCACAGAACAGGCCCTTCGGCCCTCAATGTTGTGCCGAGTCATGATCACCCTACTCAAACCCACGTATCCACCCTATACCCGTAACCCAACAACCCCCCCCTTAACCTTACTTTTATTAGGACACTACGGGCAATTTAGCATGGCCAATCCACCTAACCCGCACATCTTTGGACTGTGGGAGGAAACCGGAGCACCCGGAGGAAACCCACGCACACAGGGGGAGGACGTGCAGACTCCACACAGACAGTGACCCATCCGGGAATCGAACCTGGGACCCTGGAGCTGTGAAGCATTTATGCTAACCACCATGCTACCCTGCTGCCCCTGAAACAGGGTTTATGTAGGCTATTGCAGAAAATACCTATCTGATAGCAGAGCGGCAAATTTTGCAGGAGTGGCGGTTGGCATAGCTACCGGGGGTAGCGGCTTGGTTGGGGGATTTGTACGACTTCCTGTGGTTGGAGAAGACAAAGTATGAGTTAAGGGGCTCTTCAGGGGGGTTTGAGGAAAGGTGGGCGTTGTTGGTGACCGTGTTTGAGGGACTGTTCATTGTGAGGGAAGGGTGAAAAAGGTGAAAAATCTGAACAGACGATATAGATGATTGTTGGAAAGTATGTTTCCCAGGGTGTTTATTCGCTGTAACAAGTTTTGATACATGCTTGTAATAAAATAATTTCTTTTTAAATACAGAGGGATCTGGGCGTGCAGGTCCACAGTTCCCTAAAAGTAGCAACACAGGTGGCCATTAAGAAGGCATTATTAGGAAGGCATATTAGGAAAGCAGTTGATGTGGTGTATATGGATTTCAGTAAAGCGTTTGATAAGGTTCCCCACGGTAGGCTATTGCAGAAAATACAGAGGCATGGGATTCAGGGTGATTTAGCAGTTTGGATCAGAAATTGGCTAGCTGATAGAAGACAAAGAGTGGTGGTTGATGGGAAATGCTCTGACTGGTGTCCAGTTACTAGTGGTGTGCCACAAGGATCTGTTTTGGGGCCGTTGCTGTTTGTCATTTTTATAAATGACCTGGAGGAGGGCGTAGAAGGATGGGTGAGTAAATTTGCAGATGACACTAAAGTCGGTAGAGTTGTGGACAGTGCAGAAGGATGTTACAAGTTACAGAGGGACATAGATAAGCTGCAGAGCTGGGCTGACAGGTGGCAAATGGAGTTTAATGCAGAAAAGTGTGAGGTGATTCATTTGGGAAGGAATAACAGGAAGGCAGAGTACTGCGCTAATGGTAAGATTCTTGGTAGTGTGGACGAGCAGAGAGATCTCGGTGTCCATGTCCATAGATCCCTGAAAGTTGCCATCCAGGTTGAGAGGGTTGTTAAGAAGGTGTACGGTGTGTTAGCTTTTATTGGCAGAGGAATTGAGTTTTGGAGCCATGAGGTCATGTTGCAGTTGTACAAAACTCTGGTGCAGCCGCATTTGGAGTATTGTGTGCAGTTCTGGTCGCCACATTATAGGAAGGATGTGGAAGCATTGGAAAGGGTACAGAGGAGATTTACAAGAATGTTACCTGGTATGGAGGGAAGATCATATGAGGAAAGGCTGAAGGACTTGAGGCTGTTTTCGTTAGAGAGAAGAAGGTTAAGAGGGGACTTAATTGAGGCATACAAGATGATCAGAGGATTAGATAGGGTGGACATCAAGAGCCTTTTTCCTCGGATGGTGATGTCCAGCACGAGGGGACATCGCTTTAAATTGAGGGGAGGTAGATATAGGACAGATGTCAGAGGTAGGTTCTTTACTCAGAGAGTATTAAGGGCGTGGAATGCCCTGCCTGCAACAGTAGTGGACTCGCCAACACTAAACGCATTCAAATGGTCATTGGATAGGCATATGGACGATAAGGGAATAGTGTAGAGGGACTTTAGAAGGGTTTCACAGGACGGTGCAACATCGTGGGCCGAAGGGCCTGTACTGCGCTGTAATGTTCTATGTTCTATATGGCATGCTTGCATTCATCAGCTGGGGCATTGAGTACAAGAGTTGGGAAATCATGTTGCAGCTGTATGAAACCTTGGTTAGGCTGCATTTGGAATATTGCATGCAGTTCTGGTCACCACATTATCAGAAGGACAAAGAAACATTGGAGAGAATGCAAAGAAGGTTCACCAGGATGTTGCCTGGTCTCGAGGGTGTTGGCTGTGAGGAGTGATTGAATAAACTAGGATTGTTTTCACTTGAAAGACGGAGGCTGAGGGGAAACCTGATAGTGGTCTACAAAATTATGAAAGGCATAGACAGGGTGGACATTCAGAGGCTTTTTCCATGGGTGGAAGTGTCAATTACAAGGGGGCACAGGTTCAATGTGAGAGGAGGAAAGTTTAAGGGTGATGCACAGGGTAAGGTTTTCACGCAGTGAGTGGTGGGTGCCTGGAACACGCTGCCAGAGGATGTGGTGGAAGCAGGCACATTAGCAACTTGTAAGAGGCATCTGGATGGATACATGTATAGGGAGGAAATAGAGGGATATGGACTAAGTAAGGCATAAGTTGTTTTTTAGTTAGGGCATCATGATCAACACAGGCCTGGAGGGCTGAAGGGCCTGGTCTTGTGCTGTACTTGTCTTTGTTCTTTGAATTCAGGGCTTTTGGCGGACAAGGGTGTCTGTGAGAAGGTGCGGTTGGTGATCAGAGATTCTGTGGAGCTGAATCAGCATAAGAAGGTGGCGGCGGCCATCCTGTACAGACGTTCATCTCTAATGGCAAAGAATTTGCGGGGCTCGTGAGGAAGCTTCCATGAGGATTCTGGCCAGCCTCAGAAGACAACGTTGTGCAGTTGTCTGCATCTGATATCCATCTGTAAGGCCTGTTTGAGTTCCTGAATTTGACAAGAGGACACCAACTTTATTGCCATAATGGGCTGGATTCTCAGTTTCTGAGCCTAAGTGCTGACGACAACGCAGAATCCGTGGACTTTTACGACAGAAAAACTGGCGCCACACCTGGACCGATTCCGCTACCGCTGAGGGGCTAGCATCAGTGCTGTTTGGAACACAATCGATTCCAATGAAAAATGGTGTGGGATTCACCTGGTCCGTGATCGACACGCGGGAGGCTGACAATCTGCAGCCGCACATACACATTACACTTCCTACACTCACTTATCCCACGCAAAAAAATGGGACTGGTTGTGCTGGAGTGCGCCCATACAGCTGATGGGTCAGCTGGGACCAGAGGGCACCCAGGTGGTCACCTATATGACCCGTGGCACTAACTGTTAGCTGTGTGCACAGCTGCATGGCTGCCATGCCAACTGCAGCAATGGTGTTCCATGCCCGTCTACCCTGACCCCACAGCCCACCTCCTGGTTACCCCCCACTACTCCTCCCGGCTCTGGCAGAAGACCCACAGCCAGCGGCACATCTGTCAGCAACCTATGGCGATGTTGGACACATTCTGTACACCCTCTCTCTGCCTCAGCAGCCGCCATGCCGTTTTCACGAGTTTTAAAAGCACAAGTGAAAAATGCCATCGGAACCCGGCCTATCGGAGGCAGAGAATGACGGAGGCCCCGGAGAATACCGGGTCGGGCCCGCTAATGGCATGCAAATGCATTGACACTGCTTTCGAAGTGAAAGAGAATCACGATTTGGCATCAAATCAGTGCCTGCCATGATTTTGGCGTTGGACGCTATTCTCCGTCATATCCCATTTAGCCGTCAGCTATCGGAGAATCCCGCCCCCTATTTTTGTCTTCCTCACGATCCTCCTGACCTGCGGTGGGTGTCATGTGAGAGTACCTTTAAGAAACGGGTGTTTAAGAAATGTACCTTTAAGAAATGTAGCTGCTCATGTTACTGGAGTGATGTCAGAGTGTGGGTGGAGCTGAGCTCTACTTCTGCATTTTTGTTTCAGTTTGAGAAAAAGCTTGGGTGTCTGTGTTTTTTCAGTGAGCTGCATCTGAAGTAGAGCTGCACTGTTGATCTCTGCCATCCAGACTATCTATGGATCATTTGGTGAACTCAGAATTGTAAAAGGTCTCAGTATTGAATGTAAACTTAATGTGCTCCTGTTTGAAGGTTTGTTAAGTCTTTTGGATGTTAAAAGGACAGCTTACAAGATTACTTAGTGTTGTAGTCTTTGGGGTTGTATTTGAGTTAATGGTTGCTTAGATGTTCACTGTTTGTTTTAAAACGGTTAACTTACATTCATAGAATAAACATTGTTTTGTTTTTAAAAATACCTGTCCTCTTCTGCTGTACCACACCGGTAGAGTGGGCCGTGTGCTCCCCATACCACAATCTATTAAAATTTGTGGGTCAGATGAACTCCATGATGCACTTTGGGGTTCTCTAAACCCTGACCCATAACAATTGGGGACTCGAGGGGGATAAAAGTGTATCTATTGGATTGGCCTCGTGAACTTAAAGACAGTGAGGGGTGAGCATATTGTGGTTGCTTTTCAGGTGTGATATTCTAGTTTAAGTGGGGAGTGTGTTGTGGACAATGGCTCTTTTAGAGGCTCAGAAGTTTTTGGGTGTGGAGACGGTCACACGCAGTACCTTATGGACAGAGACTAAAAGCAGACTGTTAGATTTGGCAAAAACATTGCAGTTAACAGTTACTGACAAACTGCGAAAAGATGAGGTAATTATGGCGGTGGCTAAGCATTTAAAGTTGACTGAGATACAGTCTGACCCATTAGAAATGGAAAAGATCCAGTCGCAGATTAAGCAACTTGAACATGAAAAAGAATTAAAGCAGCTTGAATATGTAATGAGGGGAAAAGAGAGAGAAAGGGAGATACAGATCGGGGGGGAAGAAAAGGAGAAGAAAGAAACAAAGAAAGAATAGCCCTAGCAGAACAAAAAGAAAGAGATAGAGAGGAATGGGAAAAAGAGAGTTTGAACTTCAGAAAATGGCTATGAAACATAACAGTCAGTTAAAATTGGCAGACGTAAAGGGAAATGTACAGTTGGATGATAGTGATGAGGATAGTGAGAAAGAGCGTCAAAGTCGAATGATTGGTGGGGATCTATTTAAATATGTCCAAGCATTGCCAAGGTTTGACGAGAAGGAGGTAGAAGCCTTTTTCATTTCATTTGAGAAGGTAACTAAACAAATGAAATGGCCACAGGACATGTGGGTATTACTGATTCAAACAAAGATGGTAGGTAGGGCTAGTGAAGTGTTTGCATCATTACCGGAAGAGGTATCTCACACGTATGAGGATGTGAAAAAAATCATTCTTAGGTGGATATGAACAAGCCTGATGCCTACAGACAAAGGTTTAGAAATTTAAGGAAAGAATTTGGTCAAACATACATGGAGCTTGAAAGGCTCAAACAGAGTAATTTTGATAGGTGGATAAGGGTTTTGAAAATAGACCAAACGTATGAAGCTCTCAGAGAAATTATACTTTTGGAGGAGTTTAAAAATTCAATTCCTGATGTAGTGAGAACTCATGTGGCAGAGCAGAGGGTTAAAACTGCAAGATTAGCAGCAGAAATGGCAGATGATTAAGAATGAGTTCATAAATCAAAGCTTGGTTTCCAACATCAGTTTCAGCCTGTGAGGGATAGAAACTGGGGACATGAGAAATACTCAAGTGGTAAAAGTAAAGGTGATCTGATGGGAGATAATAAGGAGTGTGTACCTCAGATTTAAAAAGAAATCCAGGAGGGTGGAAAAGACATGCAAAGTTTCAAATATTTTCACTGTAATAAAGTAGGCCATGTAAAGTTGCAGTGTTGGTGGTTGAAGAAAAGCACTGGAAAGGCTGATGTGGTAAAACAGGATAAGACAGTGGGGTTTGTTAAAATGGTAAAGGAAAGCCCAAGGAAAACAAAGGAGGTGCAGAAGATTATACAGCCTGTTCAAGAGGTGATTGATAAGAAGGTGCCAGATGTCTTCAAAGAGTTTACTTGTGTGGGTAAAGTTTACACATGTGTATCAGAAGGAGCAGGTAAAGAAGTCACAATTTAAAGAGATATGGGAGCTAGTCAATCTTTAATGGTAAGAGATGAGGAGTTGTGTAGTTTGGGAAGAATGTTGCCAGGAAAGGTGGTAATATGTGGAATTCAGGGTGAGAGGAGTAGTGTTCCATTATATAAGGTAAGGTTGGAAAGTCCAGTGAAGAGTGGTGAAGCGGTAGTAGGAGTAATAGGGAAACTATCTTGTCCAGGAATACAGTTTATCTTGGGTAATGATATAGCTGGATCGCAAGTGGGAGTGATGCCTACTGTGGTTGATAAGCCAGTGGAAAAGTGTTGAAGGACGGATAACCTGGGATTTTCCTGGATTGTGTAGTAACAAGGTCAGAGAAATCAAAAAGTGAAGATGAAGTTGAACTGCAATTATCAGAAATGATTTTTGATCAGATGGTTGAAAAAGAACAAGAACAGGTGGATGAGGCGGATATTTTTACTTCAGGAAAATTGGCACAGTTACAACAGAAAGATGCAGAAATAAAACGGATGTATCAGAAAGCATATACGGAAGAGGAATCTGAGTGTATACCAGAGTGTTATTACCGTAAAAGTGATGTCTTGATGAGAAAATGGAGACCTTTACATATGCAGGTGGATGAAAAGTAGGCAGACGTTTATCAAGTGGTATTGCCGGTGGGGTATTGAAAGGAGGTGTTGCGAGTTGCACATGAGGTACCAGTGGGAAGTCATTTGGGGAAAAGGAAAACTCAAGCTAAAATCCAGAAACAATTTTATTGGCCTGGATGACATAAAGATGTAGTTACATTTTGTCAATCATGTCACACATGGCAAGTGATAGGAAAACCTCAAGCAGTGATTAAACCAGCGGCCTTAATTCCCATTCCAGCATTTGAGGAACCTTTTACAAGGGTCCTAATTGATTGCTTAGGACCGCTTCCTAAAATGAAAAGTGGGAATCAATATCATTTGGCTATAATGGATGTGTCTACTAGGTTTCCAGAGGACATTCCAGTACATAAGAACATAAGAACTAGGAGCAGGAGTAGGCCATCTGGCCCTTCGAGCCTGCTCCGCCATTCAATTAGATCATGGCTGATCTTTTGTGGACTCAGCTCCACTTTCCGGCCCGAACACCATAACCCTTAATCCCTTTATTCTTCAAAAAACTATCTATCTTTACCTTAAAAACATGTAATGAAGGAGCCTCAACTGCTTCACTGGGCAAGGAATTCCATAGATTCACAACCCTTTGGGTGAAGAAGTTCCTCCTAAACTCAGTCCTAAATCTACTTCCCCTTATTTTGAGGCTATGCCCCCTAGTTCTGCTGTCACCCGCCAGTGGAAACAACCTGCCCGCATCTATCCTATCTATTCCCTTCATAATTTTAAATGTTTCTATAAGATCCCCCCTCATCCTTCTAAATTCCAACGAGTACAGTCCCAGTCTACTCAACCTCTCCTCATAATCCAACCCCTTCAGCTCTAGGATTAACCGAGTGAATCTCCTCTGCACACCCTCCAGTGCCAGTACGTCCTTTCTCAAGTAAGGAGACCAAAACTGAACACAATACTCCAGGTGTGGCCGCACTAACACCTTATACAATTGCAACATAACCTCCCTAGTCTTAAACTCCATCCCTCTAGCAATGAAGGACAAAATTCCATTTGCCTTCTTAATCACCTGTTGCACTTGTAAACCAACCTTCTGTGACTCATGCACTAGCACACCCAAGTCTCTCTGAACAGCGGCATGCTTTAATATTTTATCGTTTAAATAATAATCCCGTTTGCTGTTATTCCTACCAAAATGGATAACCTCACATTTGTCAACATTGTATTCCATCTGCCAGACCCGAGCCCATTTACTTAACCTATCCAAATCCCTCTGCAGACTTCCAGTATCCTCTGCACTTTTCGCTTTACCACTCATCTTAGTGTCATCTGCAAACTTGGACACATTGCCCTTGGTCCCCAACTCCAAATCATCAATGTAAATTGTGAACAATTGTGGGCCCAACACGGATCCCTGAGGGACACCACTAGCTACTGATTGCCAACCAGAGAAACACCCATTTATCCCAACTCTTTGCTTTCTATTAATTAACTAATCCTCTATCCATGCTACTACTTTACCCTTAATGCCATGCATCTTTATCGTATGCAGCAACCTTTTGTGTGGCACCTTGTCAAAGGCTTTCTGGAAATCCAGATATACCACATCCATCGGCTCCCCGTTATCTACTGCACTGGTAATGTCCTCAAAAAATTCCACTAAATTAGTTAGGCACGACCTGCCTTTTACGAACCCATGCTGCGTCTGCCCAATGGGACAATTTCTATCCAGATGCCTCGCAATTTCTTCCTTGATGATAGATTCCAGCATCTTCCCTATTACCGAAGTTAAACTCACTGGCCTATAATTTCCTGCTTTCTGCCTACCTCCTTTTTTAAACAGTGGCGTCACGTTTGCTAATTTCCAATCCACCGGGACCACCCCAGAGTCTAGTGAATTTCGGTAAATTATCACTAGTGCACCTACAATTTCCCTAGCCATCTCTTTTAGCACTCTGGGATGCATTCCATCAGGGCCAGGAGACTTGTCTACCTTTAGCCCCATTAGCTTGCCCATCACTCCCTCCTTAGTGATAACAATCCTCTCAAGGTCCTCACCTGTCATAGCCTCATTTCTATCAGTCGCTGGCATGTTATTTGTGTCTTCCACTGTGAAGACCGACCCAAAAAACCTGTTCAGTTCCTCAGCCATTTCCTCATTTCCCATTATTAAAACTCTTCTCATCCTCTAAAGGACCAATATTTACCTTAGCCACTCTTTTTTGTCTTATATATTTGTAAAAACTTTTACTGTCTGTTTTTATATTCTGAGCAAGTTTACTCTCATACTCTTCTTTATAGCTTTTTTAGTAGCTTTCTGTTGCCCCCTAAAGATTTCCCAGTCCTCTAATCTCCCAGCAATCTTTGCCACTTTATATGCTTTTTCCTTCAATTTGATACTCTCCCTTATTTCCTTAGATATCCACGGTCGATTTTCCCTCTTTCTTCCGTCCTTCCTTTTTGTTGGTATAAACCTTTGCTGAGCACTGTGAAAAATCGCTTGGAAGGTTCTCCACTGTTCCTCAACTGTTCCACCATAAAGTCTTAGCTCCCAGTCTACCTTAGCTAGTTCTTCTCTCATCCCCTTGTAATCTCCTTTGTTTAAACACAAAACACTAGTATTTGATTTTACTTTCTCATCCTCCATCTGTATTTTAAATTCCACCATATTGTGATCGCTCCTTCCGAGAGGATCCCTAACTATGAGATCATGAATCAATCCTGTCTCATTACACAGGACAAGATCTAGGACCGCTTGTTCCCTCGTAGGTTCCATTACATACTGTTCTAGGAAACTATCGCGGATACATTCTATAAACTCCTCCTCACGGTTGCCTTGACCGACCTGGTTAAACCAATCGACATGTAGATTAAAATCCCCCATGATAACTGCTGTACCATTTCTACATGCATCAGTTATTTCTTTGTTTATTGCCTGCCTCACCATCTCGTTACTATTTGGTGGCCGATAGACTACTCCCATCAGTGACTTTTTCGCCTTACTATTCCTGATTTCCACCCAAATAGATTCAACCTTATCCTCCATAGCACCGATGTCATCCCTTACTATTGCCCGGATGTCATCCTTAAATAACAGAGCAACACCACCTCCCTTACCATCCACTCTGTCCTTCCGAATAGTTTGATACCCTCGGATATTTAACTCCCAGTCGTGACCATCCTTTAACCATGTTTCAGTAATGGCCACTAAATCATAATCATTTACGATGATTTGTGCCACCAACTCATTTACTTTATTCCGAATACTACGAGCATTCAGGTAAAGTACACTTATGTTGGTTTTTTTACCTCTGTTTTGAATCTTAACATCTCCAGTTTTATTCCTTTTGTTATTACTGGGCCTATTCACTGTGCTCCCCTCAGTCACTGTACCTTGTACTGTCGCCCTTATGGATTCCTGACTATGTCTTCTCTGCCTTGCACTTTTCCCCTTACTTCCTTTTGTTTCTGTCCCTGTTTTACTACCTTCCAACTTCCAGCATCAGTTCCCATCCCCCTGCCACATTAGTACGTAATATTACTGCTAAAAAGATTGTGGAGGAGTTACTTAAATTCTTTACTAGATATGGACTACCCACAGAAATACAATTGGATCAAGGGTCACATTTTACCTCAAAGTTATTCAAAGAAGTTATTGGATAGCTTAGGAATAAAATAATTTAAATCAACTGCTTTCCACCCAGAATCGCAGGGAGCATTAGAAAGGTGGTATCAGACATTAAAGGCAATTTTGAGGGCTTATTGTCAAGATTATCCAGAGGATTGGGATAAAGGAATTCCATTCCTATTGTTTGCAATTAGGGATGCGCCTAATGAGTCAACCAAATTTAGTCCTTTTGAACTAATTTTTGGCCATGAGCTATTAGGACCACTTGAATTGATTAAGGAAAAATTGTTGGGTGAGAAATCAGAAATTACATTATTGGATTATGTGTCAAATTTTAGGGAACAATTAAATAGGATAGGTGAATTGGCTAGAGCTAGACAACATTTGAAAGTTGCTCAAAATATAATGAAACGGGTAGCGGACAAAAAATCCAAAGTTCGTAGTTTTGCCAGTGGAGATAAAGTTTTAGTGTTGTTACCAGTGGTAGGTGAACCTTTAAAAGCTAGGTTTTGTGGACCTTATCAGATTGAAAAGAAATTAAGTGAGGTGAATTATGTGGTAAAAATACCAGAAGGAAGACTCACCGAGTGCGTCATGTGAATATGCTTAAAGGGTATTTTGAAAGGGAAGGAGAGAAAAAGGAGGAGGTTTTAATGATTCTAACTCAGGAGACTTCCGGTGACGATGGGCAGGAGGCAGCCGCGCGTTGGCGGGCTCTCGTTCGGGAACGGCATTGTCAGGGGGGTAACGCCCGGTCCTAAGGGCAGCGGAGGCAGAAAAAGTCGGGAGACAGTGTAGGGAGGGGAAATGTCAAAGATCAGCAAAAAAACGGCCGTGAAAAAAGCGACTGAAAGACCGTCGGGGAGTGGAAAGGTCACCGCCGTGTCAGTATAGAAAATGAAGGCTGGAGCACCAGGGGAGGCCTCATTGCTTACGGCTGAAGAAATAACTACGGTGATGGCCGTGGAAGTCGAAACGCAGTTTACAAAACACCTGGAGGCAATGAGGAAGGAGATGGGGGCGGTTTTGAAGGTGCTGGTGGAGGAGGCGATTACCCCGGTTAGGATGGCGGTGGCGAGCGCAGTGGCGGAGGTGTGGGAGCAAGGCAAGGCGCTAAAGGAAGTGGAAGAGACATTACTGCAGCACAGTGATCAACTTACCTCGATGGGGAAGGAGATGCGGAAGGTGATAGAGATCAACAAGGATCTGCGAGGCAAAACGGAAGACCTGGAAAACAGATCCAGGCGACAGAATATGAGGATTGTGGGGATGCCCGAAGGAGTGGAAAGACCGAGGCCGACTGAGTATTTTGCCATGATGTTGGCGAAACTATTGGGGGAGGGGGGGAGGATCCCCCCCTGATATGAACTGGATCGGGCTCATCGGTCGTGGAGGCCTGTACCAAAGGCGAGTGAGCCACAAAGAGTAGTGACTTTGTGCTTCCATTGGTACAGTGAAAAGGAGAAGGTCCTGTGCTGGGCTGAGCAGAAGCGGGTGGTGCAGTGGGCTGGAGCTGGTATACGCGTATACCAGGACTTTACGGTGGAGCTGGCGAGAAGGCGGGATGCCTTCAACCGGGTGAAGAGGGCACTGTACATTAGCAAGGTGCAGTGCGGCATTGTATATCCAGCGAAGCTGAGGGTGATCTACAAGTTCAAGGACTTTTATTTTGGGATGGCAGAAGCAGCGGAGGACTTTGCGAAGGCAAAAGGACTGTGGCAGAATTGAGAAATGGTCATGTACCGATGTAGCCTCATGACAGTATTTTTTTTTTCACTGCGTGCTGGTGTATGGGCTCTAGGAGCCAACGTTGTATATATTTGGACAAGGGAAGAAATGGGACTTTCAGTCGTAATGAGGGTTCTTTGGGGTGTGGGTGGGTATGCGGGGTTTGTATGCTAAAGGGGACTTCTGGGTTTTTCCTGGGGTCGGGCAGTGGGGGAAAGAGACCCAGGCGAGGGCCTCCACGCTGGCCGGTTTAAGCCAGCCAGTGAACGGGGGTGAGGTGGGGGGGGAGTGGCTGCGGCCATCGGAGCCTGGCAGAACAGGATCCGAGGGGTCTAGACGGGGTGGAAAGTTGGGGGGAAGGAACTGAGGTTGGGGGGGAGGGAGGATTTTTACAAGAGGAAGTAGAAGGGAGGAGTTGGGGAGGGGGGGCGTTTACAACTCTTGGGTGTCATTTACGGTACTCTTTTGGAGGTTGGATGGCATTGAGTGTCATCGAGGGGGGGGGGGGTGCGGATTCTATAGGTTAATGGTGACCATGGGACATTCCGGACTCCTTTCTCTTTTTCGCCTTTGGTTTTTTTTTTTCCACCATGGGAGGGTTTGTTTTATTTGATGCATATATTGACAGGTGGGCTGTTGGCTGGGGTGGTGGGAGGATGGGATTGTTGTTGATGTTAAGGGTATTGACTTTGTATCTGTTACTGTTTACTGCTTGTTGGTGGGGTGTACATTTTGAAGGAAAATGTGAAAATGGAGAATAAAAACATTTAAAAAAAAAGATTCTAACTCAAAGTGATGAACCAAATCCAGATGACTGTGAATTTGACAGACCTCAAATTAAATTGGAAAACCAGGATGTTCTTAAAAATTGGGATAAAGTTACCTTCCAGAAGAAAAACAAACTGACCTGAAAGAGTTATTGATTTCACATGGGCAAGTTTGTAGAGATAAATTGGGAAGTACTAAAATGGCTATACATGATGTAGATGGGGGAAATTCTGTTCCAATCAAACAACATCCATACAGACTTAACCCTTTAAAATTGGCACAAGTTAACAAAGAGATTGAGAGTATGCTTAAAAATGGCATAATTGAAGTGGGTTGCAGCCAATTGAGCTCACCCATAGTGATGGTGCCTAAACCAGACGGTACCCAATGGTTGTGTGTGGACTATAGAAAGGTTAATGCAGTTACAAGAACGGACTCTTATCCTATCCCACATTTGGAGGATTGCATTGAGAAAGTGGGACAATCAGTTTTTATTTCCAAATTAGGTTTACTTAAAGGTTACTGGCAGGTACCTTTATCCGAAAGGGCAAAGGAGATTTCAGCTTTTGTGACTCCAGATGGTATATCCCAATTCAAAGTTATGCCATTTGGCATGAAAAACGCCCCAGCCACATTTCAACGGTTAACTAACACTGTCGTTTCAGGATTACCCAATTGTGCGGTATACATCGACGATCTGGTAATTTTCATCCAGACATGGAAAGAACATTTAAAACATCTGATGGAGTTATTCGATCGACTTCAGAAGGCGGGTTTGGTGATAAACCTAGCCAAAAGTGAATTTGGAAAAGCCCAAGTCACTTTCCTTGGCCATACAATTGGACACGGTCGAATGGTCCCACGGGATGTGAAAACAAAAGTTATTGGGGAGTTTCCGATACCCTCGACACGACGGGAAATAATGCGATTTTTTGGCATGAGTGGATTTGATCGAACATTTGTGCAAATGTTTTGTAGCGTGATTGCTCCACTGATGGACTTTCTGAAGAAATGTCGAAAATGTCAATGGACAGCGGAGTTTCAACAGGCATTTGACTGCCTGAAAGCTGTGATAACCAATGCGCATGTGTTGAACAATTGCAAGGGACTCAGTGATCAGATTGAACTAAAGTATCTGACTTTAAAGAGAAATGCCGAGGGGTAGAGAAATGGACGGATCGTGCAGAGACTTTCTTGTTAAAAGAGACTGTTAATCGAGACAGATTTCAGTTAGAGGAAGAAAAATGGAAAAAAATGGACTATTATTATACCTGTTTACGTGCGTTGTTTTTTGAAACAAACAAGTATATTTACTGTGTGCATTTCTTAAAGGATAGTGCAAAGATGAAAAACGAAACCATCTTGAAGTTGGTGGTTTATTTTTTTTTCTTGGGGGAGGTGTCATGTGAGAGTACGTTTAAGAAATGGGTGTTTAAGAAATGTACCTTTAAAAAATGTAGCTGCTCATGTTACTGGAGTGATGTCAGAGTGTGGGTGGAGCTGAGCTCTACTTCTGCATTTTTGTTTCAGTTTGAGAAAAAGCTTGGGTGTGTCTGTGTTTTTTCAGTGAACTGCATCTGAAGTAGAGCTGCACTGTTGATCTCTGCCATCCAGACTATCTATGGATCATTTGGTGAACTCAGAATTGTAAAAGGTCTCAGTATTGAATGTAAACTTAATGTGCTCCTGTTTGACAGTTTGTTAAGTCTTTTGGATGTTAAAAGGACAGCTTACAGGGTTACTTAGTGTTGTAGTCTTTGGGGTTGTATTTGAATTAATGTTGCTTAGATGTTCACTGTTTGCTTTAAAAAGGTTAACTTACATTCATAGAATAAACATTGTTTTGTTTTTTAAAATATCTGTCCTCTTCTGCTGTACCACACCTGTAGAGTGAGCCGTGTGCTCCCCATGCCACAATCTATTAAAAGTTGTGGGTCAGGTGAACTCCATGATGCACTTTGGGTTTCTCTAAACCCTGACCCATGACATGGGTAAGATGGCTCGGGAGAGGGCATCAGCCAAGTGCAGCTCCTTCCCACATTTGTATTTGAGAGTGAGGTTGTAGCGTTTCAACTTTAGCATCATGTGTTGCAGCCATGCAGGCACAGTGTGAAGAGGTTTATTTAAGATAGTTATGAGTGGCATCTGTTTCAACAGTTGCAGGGTGACCAAAAATGAAGTCATGGAATTTCTGACAGACAAAGACGAAAAGCAAGAAGTTCCTTTTCAATCTGTGCCGAGTGAGCCTCAGTGTCAGTGAGGGTCCTTGAAGCAAAGCTTTGGCATTCTGGATGCAGACTGCACCAAGTCTGTGCTGGGAGGCATCTGCTGATATGAGTATGAATGCTTGAACAACAAAGTATTGTAATACTGATGGGACTGTGAGCGCTTGTTTGAGTCTATTGAAGACTGGTGTGTGGTGCTCTTGCCAGCACCATTTGACACCTTGGTGGAGAAGTAGAGGGGCTGTTTAGCACACTGGGCTAAATCACTGGCTTTGAAAGCAGACCAAGGCAGGCCAGCAGCACGGTTCGATTCCCGTAACAGCCTCCCCGAACAGGCGCCGGAATGTGGCGACTAGGGGCTTTTCACAGTAACTTCATTGAAGCCTACTCGTGACAATAAGCGATTTTCATTTTAGAAAGATAATTTGTCATACCAAGAAAGAGATGTAAAGCGTGCTTGTCAATGGAAATGGCCATCTGTCATGTAGCCCTCGTTTTGTCTGGATCAGGCTTAACACCATCAACTGTGAGTAGTAAATGGCCCATGGACCTGGTTTACGCTGAATCTGCATCTTGCTCGGTTAAGCTTTAATTGGATAGTCCTGACTTTGTCAAGGACAAGATGAAAACATGCATCATGTTCTTGCATAGTTCGACCCCAAACAAGGATGTCATCAACAACAATCTCCCATGGTTGGCCTGCAAAGAGTTGCTCCATGCACCGCTGGAAAAACTCACATGTCTGTGAAGATCCCAAAGAGCATACAAAGAAAATGATATCTGCCGATTGGAAACATGACTGTGGTTAGTTCAGAGGATTCCTCATATAGTGGGATCTGCCAGAACCTGCATTTCGCATTGACAGTGCTGAACACCTTGGCATGTCTGCTATCACCAGTTCCACTGTCTTCAGTGCCCATAATTGGATTTTTTTTAAAGGAGTTATGACATCATCCAATGCTGCTCATTCATGATTTTCTGTTTCATGGCTACTGGTACTCTTCTCAGAGCACAGACTGTTGATGGTAATGCATAATTTAGTGTCATGTGGTATACAACTGGTCTCTTACCAATCATGTCACAGTTAAAGAGGTCTCTATATGCTGTCACCTCTGTAACTTACAGATGTTGAGCATGTACTTCTTTTTTTTCACAAACAATTTTAATGAGGTATTTTTGGCATTACAAACAACAGTATAAAAACAGTGTACAAAGAAGAATAAACAGTACAAACCCCGACACCCGTCCCTCCAAGACCCGCCTATTCAACCCCCTATTCTACGCTACCCTAGCCCCCCCTTCCCGCCCCCCTTGCTGACCATCAATTCTCCACAAAGAAGTTGATGAATGGTTGCCACCTTCGGATGAACCCTAACACTGACCCTCTCAAGGCAAACTTAATCTTCTCCAGGCCAAGAAAGCTTGCCATGTCGGTTAACCAGGCCTCCGACTTCGGGGGCTTTGAGTCCCTCCAAGCTAATAATATCCGTCTCCGGGCTACCAGGGAAGCAAAGGCCAGAATATCCGCCTCTCTCTCCTCCTGGATTCCCGGATCCTCCAACACCCCAAAAATCGCCACCTCTGGACTCATTGCCGCCCTCGTTTTCAATACTCTGGACATGACGTCCGCAAAGTTTTGGACACGCCCAGAACATGTGGACATGGTTCGCTGGTCCGCCCGCACATTTTACACACCTGTCTTCCACCCCAAAGAATCTACTCACCTGGGCCACTGTCATATGAGCTAGGTGTACCACCTTGAATTGGATCAAGCTGAGCCTTGCGCATGTAGCGGTCGCATTGACTCTGCTCAACGCGTCCACCCATAAGCCGTCCTCTATCTCTCCCCCAAGCTCCGCCTCCCACTTACGCTTACGCTCCTCGATCTGCGTCTCCTCCGCCCCCAGGGCAGCACGGTAGCATTGTGGATAGCACAATCGCTTCACAGCTCCAAGGTCCCAGGTTCGATTCCGGCTTGGGTCACTGTCTGTGCGGAGTCTGCACATCCTCCCTGTGTGTGCGTGGGTTTCTTCCGGGTGCTCCGGTTTCCTCCCACAGTCCAAAGATGTGCAGGTTAGGTGGATTGGCCATGATAAATTGCCCTTAATGTCCAAAATTGCCCTTAGTGTTGGGTGGGGTTACTGGGTTATGGGGATGGGGTGGAGGTGTTAACCTTGGGTAGGGTGCTCTTTCCAGGAGCCGGTGCAGACTCGATGGGCCGAATGGCCTCCTCCTGCACTGTAAATTCTATGATCTATGATTAGTTCTTTATAGATGTCCGAGACACTCCCTTCCCCCACCAATCCCCTAGACACCACACTATCCTGGATCCCCCTTAGTGGCAGGAGTGGGAAGGAGGATACCTGCCTGCGCAGAAAGTCCCACACCTGTAAATATCTGAAGTCGTTCCCTCTTGCTAACTCAAACTTCTCCTCCAGCGCCCTTAAGCTAAGGAAGCTCCATTCCAGGAACAGGTCCCCATCCTCTCATTTCCCGCCCTTTGGCATACTCGAAACCCCCCATCCAAGCTCCCTGGGGCAAACCGGTGGTTGTCACATTTTGGGGACCAGACTGATGCTCCCACTACTCCAACATACCCCAGATCTTCAAGGCCACCACCACCACGGGACTGGTGGAATATCTCGCCGGTGGGAACGGCAGAGGTGCCGTTATCAATGTCCCCAAGCTGGTGCCCCTACATGAAGCTGACTCCATCCGCTCCCAAACTGACCCTGCCCCACCACCCACTTCCTTATCATAGCAATATTTGCCGCCCAGTAGCAATTACTGAAGTTTGGCAGGGCAAGCCCTCCCTCCCCCGATTTATCTCAAGCACCGCCTTCTTCACCCGCGGGGACTTACCCGCCCAGACAAAACCCAAAATGATTTTGTTAATCCTCTTGACGCCAGTGGCGTAGTGGTTAGCATTGCTGCCTACGGCGCTGATTACCTGGGTTCGAATCCCGGCCCTGGGTCACTGTCTGTGAGGAGTTTGTACATTCTCCCCATGTCTGCGTGGGTTTCGCCCCCACAACCCAAAGGTGTGCAGGTTAGGTCGATTGGCCACGTTAAATTGCCCCTTAATTGGGAAAAATAATTGGGTACTCTAAATTTATAGAAAAAAAAAGGACCGCGGGATGAAAATTGGGAGGCATTGGAATACAAATAAAAATCTCGGTCTGCACCCTCCCAGCCAGCGACAGCGGGAGCACATCCCATCTCCGGAACTCGCCCCTCATCTGCTCGACCAACCGGGACAAGTTCAACTTATGTAACCGGACCCAGTCGCACGCCACTTGTATCCCTAGGTACCTAAAATTGTCCTCCACTAACCTAAACGGTAGCTCCGCCAGCCGACCCTCCTGACCTCTTGCCTGGACTACAAACATCTTGCTCTTTGTCATATTCAGTTTATATCCCGAAAACCGGATAAATTCCCCTAAAGTCGCCATGATCTCACCCATCCCTGCCCCTGGATCTGCTACATATAAGAGCAGGTCGTCTGCGTACAGCGAGACCCTATGTTCCACCCCCCCAACCAGCCCCTTCCAACCCCTTGAAGCTCTCAGAGCAATTGCCAGCGACTCTATAGCTAACGTAAACAGCAGTGGGAAGAGGGGACATCCCTGTCTTGTCCCCCGGTGCAGTCTAAAATAGTCCGAGGTCGACCTATTCGTCCTTACACTAGCCTCCGGGACCTGGTACAACAGCCTAACCCAGACGATAAAGCCCCTACCGAACCCAAATCGTCCCAACACCTCCCATAGATATTCCCACTCCACCCGGTCGATGATGCCACCGGAGAGTAGAGAGGTTGAGGTAGTGGTGGCTATGGATGTGGAGAAGGCGTTCGACCGGGTGGAGTGGGAATATCTATGGGAGGTGTTGGGACGATTTGGGTTCGGTAGGGGCTTTATCGACTGGGTTAGGCTGTTGTACCAGGTCCCGGAGGCTAGTGTAAGGGCGAATAGGTCGACCTCGGACTACTTTAGACTGCACCAGGGGACAAGACAGGGATGCCCCCTCTCCCCATTGCTGTTTACGTTAGCTATAGAGCCGCTGGCAATTGCTCTGAGAGCTTCAAGGGGTTGGAAGGGGCTGGTTAGGGGGGTGGAACATAGGGTCTTGCTGTACGCAGACGACCTGCTCTTATATGTAGCAGATCCAGGGGCAGGGATGGGTGAGATCATGGCGACTTTGGGGGAATTTGTCCGGTTTTCGGGATATAAACTGAATATGACAAAGAGCAAGGAACAGCACCCCCTCTGTCCCTTGCCTCATTAAAAACCTTGACCAGCAACGGCCCTAATATCCCCGAGAATTTCTTGTAGAATTCCACCGGGTACCCGTCCGGCCCTGGGGCTTTACCCGATTGCATTGCCTTCAAGCCCTCAGCTATTTCTTCGGCCCTGATCGGAGCCTCCAGCCCGTCCACCAGCTCCCTGCCCACCCTTGGGTAGGTCAGTCCATTCAAAAAGCGTCTCATCCCCTCGGGCCTGGTGGGTGTCCCGAGCGATAGAGTCTGCTGTAAAAGTCCCTGAACGACCTGTTTAGCCCTGCCGACTCCCCTACCAAGTTCCCATCCCCATCAACCACCTTTTCTATTTCCCTGGCTGCCTGCCTCTTCCTAAGCTGCTGTGCCAGCATTCTGCTGGCCTTCTCCCCATGTTCATAAAATGCCCTCCTCGCCTTTCTAAGCTGCTCCACTGGCTTGCCTGTGGACAACACCCCAAACTCAGCCTGCAGCCTCCGACGTTCCCTTAACAGTTCCACCCCCTGGGTCGCCACATACCTATCTCTCTGTCGGATCTCCTTAAACAGTCGGTCCGTCTCCGCCCTATCCATCCTGTCCCTATGAGCCCGGATCGAAATCAGCTCCCCTCTCACCACTGCCTTCAGCACCTCCCAGACCACCACTGCTGAGACTTCCCCATGTCATTGACCTGCAGGTACTTCTGCATGCACTTCCTCACCCTCTCGCACACCACCTCGTCCACCATCAAGCCCATGTCCAATCTCCACTGCAGGCGCTGGAAGCTCTCCTCACTAACCTGCAGTTCCACCCAATGTGGGGCATGATCCAAAATAGTGATGGCCGAATGCTCCGTGTCCACCACCCCCGCCAGCAAATCCCTGCTTAAAATGAAAAAATCAATCAGGGAGTAAACATGCGACTAAAAAAAAAACTCGCTCCCCGTCGGCTGCCTAAACCTCTATGGGTCGATTCCCCCCATCTGCTCCATGAACCCTATCAGTTCCTTTGCCATTGTTGGCACCCTCCCTGCTTCCGAACACAACCAGTCCAGGCTGGGGTCGATGACCGTATGAAAATCCCCTCCCATCACCAACTTGTGCGAGTCCAATGAATTCTACATCGTCCAAGTTTGGCACGTACATGTTAACCAAGGCTACCTTGCTTCCCTCCAGCTTACCGCTCACCATGACATAACAGCTCCCGCCCTCCGAGACAAAACTGCCCACCTGGAATTGCATCCGCTTATTGATTAAAATCGCCACCCTTTGGTGTCCAGCCCTGAATGGAAGACCTGACTGACCAAACCCTTCCTTAGCCTAACTTGATCCCCTTTCAGGTGTGTCTCCTGCAACATCACCACGTCTGCCTTCAGAGCCCTCAGATGCACGAACAAACGAGCCCTCTTGACCGGCCCATTCAACCCTCTAACATTCTAGGTGATCAGCCTGGTTGGGGGCACCGCCCCCCCCCCATCGATCAGCCATCCCTTTCCTGGGCCTGCCCCCAGCCCATGCACCGCGCCTCCATCGGCCTGCCTCCTGGCAGCTGCCACCCCCAACCTCCTCTCTGTCCCAATACCCAAGTCCCTCCCTCGTCAGCAGAGTAACTCTCCCCCCCCCCCCTCCAGCAACACCACATTGTAACCTAACCCCTGCTCTATATTGAACATATATACCCCCCTCTCCACTGTGCTTCTGTAGACTAGCTCACCCAGCTAGCCTGGTGACCCTCGCCTCCGGACCCAAGAAGTCTCCCACCTATTATTCCCTACTCCCCTTCCCCCCCGCCCATCGAAACTACTTCCCTCATCAAACCGAGACCGAATAATCTCCCAATTACCATAGGAGACAACCCAAATGAAAAACCCACAGAGAACCCCCCCAATAGTGCAAACCAAAGTAATAAAAAGTAAAAAGCCACCACCAAAACGTCGAAAACCCATAGAAACCGAATAACTTTTACTTCCCCACCTTCACCCAAACTTAAAAGGAGAAGAAAAACGACAGTCAAAACATATACACATCACTCAGAAAAGTTACAACTTAAAACCAAAAAGTTCTCAGTTCTGCGCCAGTCCCTTCTTCTTGGCAAAGTCCATTACGTCTTCGGGCGATTCAAAATAATGGTGCTGGTCCCCGTATGTAACCCAAAGACACGCCGAGTAAAGCAGCCCAAATTTCACCTTCTTCTTAAACAGGATCTCCTTCACTTGCCTAAAGCCTGCCCTCCTTCTGGCCACCTTCACACTCAGGTCCTGACAGACCCACAATATGCTTTGTCCCACTTGCAGCCCCTAATATGCTTGGCCCACTGGAGAACACACTCCTTCTACAAAAATCGGTGGAATCGGACCACCATCAGCCTTGGGGGGGTCGCCCGGTCGTGGCTTCCTCGCAATCGCCCTGTCCACCTCCAACAGTCGGGGAAAAGCCGCCTCCCCCAGAAGCTTCTGGTACATACTCGCCACAAACGCGCCAGCATCAGCCCCCTCAGGGAGACCGACAATTCTTAAGTTCTGCCGGCGAGCTCTGTTCTCCAGATCTTCCACCTTCTCCAGCAACCTCTTTTGCTGAGCCTTCAGCATCCCCACCTCTAGGTCGACCACCTTTTGGTGCTGCTCCTGGTCCGCCAGCGCTTTCTCCAACTTCTGAATCGTCCGATCCTGGGCATCCAGCCTGCGCTCCAGCTGCTCGATTGACTCCTTTATCGGGTCAAGACATTCCCGTTTCTGTCTGGCAAAGTCCTCTTGGATGACCTGCATCAGCTCCTCCATCGATGGCTGGGCCATCGCAGCAGGGGTCCAAAATCAGCCATGTTGTATTCAGCTGCCACCTCCACCCAGCCCTTGCTTATCTTTTTATTTCTTCCTCTTCGGTCCCTTGGGGTTCTCCGTTCCATACACCACTGTGTGGGTCCAGAGCCTAATTGTCTGCACCTTCAAAGCCAAAATACGAAACCACGAAAACATCGGGGAAAAAGGTCCAAAAATCCGGCCAGAGCGGGAGCCACCAAATGTGTGACTTACTCCCTCATAGCCGCCACCGGAAATCGTAGAGCATGTACTTCTGGAGCAAGTTGAAGGAGCCCCAATGTAATGCTGTCCCGTAGTCCTAGTAAAGGATTTACGTTCTGGTCAATATGGAACTTGAAATTTCCCTGTGTGCAGTGGAAGGTTGCTACATCTTCAGTGTGGATTATCTATCCACCAAAAGCCACATGGTGTGTCTGGGTGCTGGGGTCTGGTGCTGCATGCGGTCTACATTCTGCAACCTTTGGCCATACATTATCCTTTGCTCCAGTATCAATCTTGACTTGAAGTCTGTTAATTATGTTGACTCACTTTTTCCTGTAACATTGTCAACACTGTTGCATTAGAGTATTATTGGACGCTCTGTAATTTCACTGTTTTGATTGAACTCTAATTCTTTCACCTTACTGATACTCAAACCTCAGAGGATCGAACTGTTGCCATGTTGCTGATGGCAGAGGAAGGCTGCTGTGGTTTCGATCTATAGCATTAGCAAAATGATTCAATTTCCTTCATTTGTTGCATCTTTTACCATATGCAAAACAAGCTGTTCTGATCTGTGGGTGCTAGCCGTTGCAGTTAGAGCAGTGTACAGTGATTACCTCGTTTTTCCAGCCTAAAATCTCTTGTTTCTCAGATTATTCATACCTAACGTTGTCCTCATCCTGATGACCACCTTGTGTGCGGCTGCATCAAGCAGTGCGTAGACCCTCGGTATGCAAACACCAAGTGTCACCATGTTCTGAGATTTCATCGGTCCAAATGTTGTGAAGGCCATATTGGCGCAGTTGGACCATGCCACACCTGTTCCTCATGGAAAAGATTGTGCAGAAAAATATCTTCAACCAGAAGCCCATCAAACAGTAGTCTGCATTTAACTTCCTCGAGGCCCTGAGGGAAAAGGAGATGGTGATCCTGTCTGATGATTCCCTGATAACACTGTTAAAAGTCAATTGGCAGAATGCCTCATCACCAAAACTTTCAAACAATCACCAAGATCTAGCTTGGCTGGTGATGAAAAGGGAAAAGGGCACTCTCCACCGTATCCTTGACCTAGAGTATCATAGAATTTACAGTGCAGAAGGAGGCCATTCAGCCCATCGAGTCTGCACCAGCTCTTGGAAAGAGCACCCTACCCGAGGTCAACACCTCCACCCTATCCCCATAACCCAGTAACCCCACCCAACACTAAGGGCAATTTTGGACACTAAGGGCAATTTATCATGGCCAATCCACCTAAGCTGCACATCTTTGGACTGTGGGAGGAAACCGGAGCACCCGGAGGAAACCCACGCACACATGGGGAGGATGTGCAGACTCCACACAGACAGTGACCCAAGCCGGAATCGAACCTGGGACCCTGGAGCTGTGATGCTACCGTGGTGCACATGCATATCTGAAGTCTCTGCACCACCGCACCCTGCCCTCAAAGTGACTGCGGGAGTGGGGGGAGGGGGAAGGGAGGCAACTTATGTTTGCACACCACCTTGTGGAATGTGCCTTTGCAAAGAAGATCTGGAGAGTGATGCAGTTGTATTTATCATGGTACATCCTGCGCAGCTCCGTGCCGCAGGACTCTGTGCTCTAGGGATGCACATAGAGACAAATATCAACTGCTGCTGGAGGATCATCAACTTGGTGAAAGATGCTCTTTGGTCTGCCCAATCTTCCAGTGCAAAGAATTGTCCTCGACAAAGTGTTGCAGACTGGCACATTCCAAGGTGCAGGACTATGTGCTGAGGGACGGATTGGGGTGCTACCAAGGTGGAATGGGGAGAGGCATCTGTGTAAGGCCTTTCAGCCAATCTACACTGAGGGGCTGGCAACTGTGTACTTAACCCTGACTGTATAAAGTAAATGTAACTCTGTTGAAATAACTCAGAATGCAACATGACCTATGTATACAATTTGAACAGTATTGTACTTTCTGTAACAAAAATATTGGAATGTCTGTAATGTTCTCGTTACTGTGTCAAAGCACCTCAGGGTGCATTTTGATCTCACTAGAAAATATGAATATCATTGCACTTTACTGTTGTGACAATTTAAAATGTTTTCTAATGTTTCTTTCATGTATTTGATGAATAAAGTATATTTTTGCAACAAAGAAAAATGAATTTCAGAGGTACGATGGTGAAATATCTAAGACCTTCCAGCCAAAGTGCACCGAGGAGAGAAGAATTGTATAGAACTCGTCACAATGCATGGGGGCAATTTTACTCTCCCATTCGCTCCGAAAGTAAACGCCGATATGGGTGCAAAATCCCACGAGAGTCGGGAATTGAGATTGCCGCCGGCAAATCTTGTTTTCCCGATTTTCCCTGCCCCTCAGCAATGACAAAACGACATTCCCCCCCATTAATAAATTTGAACATTATTAAAGCGCCTACCCATCACATGATCCCCTTCAGTGAATATTACAGTTTTACAACAGCTTTATGAAGACAGGGAACAGTCAAAGGGATCCCACAGGGGCATCAGGTAATGTATAGCCCCCGGGGTCCTTAAGACAGAGATAGATAGGCTCTTGATTAATAAGGAATCAAGGGTTATGGGGAGAAGGCAGGTGAATGGGGATGAAGAAAATATCAGCCATGATTGAATAGCGGAGCAGACTCGATGGGCCGAGCGGCCTACTTCTGCTCCTATGTGTTATGGTCTTATGGGAGAAGAAGGACATGCCGGTAAGTGCCCTGATACTTCCCCCTGACACCGGATGGCACTGACAACCTGTGTCGACCTGTGCCATAGGCAGTACCAGCCAGTGCCAACCTGTGCCGGGTCAGTGCCAGATCAATGGGGAGGGGGCCTCCTGTTATGTGTAATGACAGGGGGGGCGGGGCGGGAGTGCAGAGGCCTTAGAAGGGGTGGAAATGACAGTGAAGTATGTGCCTGGCATTCACAGGGGTAGCACTGGCGATACTGCTGTGGTGGTTGTGGGCGGGGCGGGGAGGGGGGGAATTGCCCACAATAATTGTGCTATGGGGGAGGCGAACAACCCCCGATATCTTCGTGGAGGTGATGTGGGGGTTACTGGGGGAGTTTAAAAAATATATATTTTAATTAAAGACTTTTTTAAAGACCAGCAACCATCATGCCTAACTCCAGTCACTGTTTTGTACCTCCACACTGCAGCATTATATCCTTAACCTCTAGCCCTATGCATGACATTTCTCCCACTTGGACTCCAGACCCCAAACTCATTGACATTTTTAGTAATTGGACCTTGAATAAAAACAGCAAATTGCCTCTCTTTTCTGGTGAGTTAACTTGTCTACTACAGAGCTTGATTAATAAGGCAGTAAAACTAGTCTCTTTACTTAGGATTCACGTCAACTTTGTAAAGAAGTCAGACTTAAATGATTAAAAACATGTTTGAAACTCCATTGGGGAATTATAATGTGTAAACACAAAGAACATGATTACAAGTAGTGTAACTATATAAATATGTTCTGTTTTTTTTATAAATTTAGAGTGCCCAATTCATTTTTTCCAATTAAGGGGCAATTTAGCATGGCCAATCCACCTACCCTGCACATCTTTGGGTTGCGGGGGCGAAACCCACGCAAACACGGGGAGAACGTGCAAACTCCACACGGACAGTGACCTGGGGCCTGGATCTGCGCCGTGAGGAAGCAATGCTAACCACTGCACCACCGTGCAGCCTATAAATACGTTCTGAAGTGTTCCTGTTAAATGTGAAGATAATTATTTTCTGCTTTTACTGTTTTTCTAATGACACCAATACCAGCAAATTTATTATAATATGAAAAGAATACACCAATGACTACTTTTACTTACAATATGGAAGAACATAAACAGCCTTTAAAGTCATACCTTCAACATACGGATCTCTCTCACGGCTATCTTCTTTATGAATGGATCGTCTTCCGATTCCATGAATTTCTTGATGGCAACAATTTGTCCTGTATCTTTGTTCCTGCTCTTGAATACTACACTATAAGACCCTTCACCAATTTTTGCAAGATTTTCATATTTTTCCATTTGTTGCTTTATATTTAGGATAACTGGTTTCAGTGTAGCAGCTATGGTAATTCTGAATGTAGCTCAAATTAAATTGAAATGTATCTTACAAATGAAAGCCACAAGTTCAGAACAAAATCTGATACCAATGAAGCATGGTGGATAATATTTTCAAACAGGGGTTAGTTGCCTGAAAAGAGAAAAAAGGACCCAAATGAAATCACTATATGTTAAATTATTGACTGTGGAACACATTACATGAATACGTAGAATATTGGATTGCTTCTACAGCTACCACAAGCTGAACTCTGACTCTCAGTTTCATGGACAGGATTCTCTGTTGGTCAACTCCAAAATCGGGAAAGGCAACTGGGCGGAGAATCAGTCTTGATGCCGAAATCATGGCGGGCGCTGGGTTCATGCCAAATCACAATTTTACGGTGCCTCGACAGCGGCGTCAATGCATTCCATTCCGCACGTACAGTAAACGCCGGTTGCTTATCATTAGCGGACCGACCGGTATTTTCTGCGGACTCCTGATGCTCTGCCTCTGCCGAGGGGCATTCCCAATGGCAAGGTTCACTTGTGCTTTTTAAAATCGGGAGACAGGCGGCGTGGCTGATGAGATAGAGAAAGAAGGTAGAAGCTGTAGAGGCGCGATTGTGGGCTGCTGGTCCTGACACTGCCCGTGCTGGGTGGGGGGTGGTGGTGACCAGGGGATGGCCTGTGGGGCCAGGATGCCCCCCCCTGGGAGCAGGTATTGCTATTTTGCTGCACCCCCCACTGACTGACTTCTGTGGACTGTGTTTCTGCAGAGTAACACCGGCCGTACGGGTGCCGACCCCACATCCCATTCCTCCACCTTTCCTGCACCCCAGCCCCCCTCCGCATATCACCCCCCGCACCTCATCCCCACCCTCCGCCATACCACCCCACCACAACCAGCCGGCACCCACCAGCGGAGCAACATGCAGCCCACCCAAGGTTGCTGCTCGGGTGTCCCAGGTGGCGTGTTAATGCCCTGTTGTGCCTGCTGCCCATGTGATGTGCAAGGGACAGGAGGGAGGAGTCAAAAGCTCTGTGGTGTTCCGGTACCTCCCCTGCGGGAGTCACCGGCAAGGGCTCAGCACCTCCTCCTCCCTCAAAGTGTCCGATGATCCCCGGGCTACTCCATGGGATGGGGGTGCGAGCGGAGCTAACCCCGAGGGTCCCCCGCCACCTGGCACTGCCAGTCCCGAAGGTCCACTCTCATCTCGATCGGGGTCTGCATGCTCACAGCCATGGAGCAAAGGAGTGGATCATCTCTGTCACATCATTTATTCGACTGTGCCACCACCTTCTGGGTCTGTGCCTCATCAGCCAGTTACTGTGCTACCTCCCTCTGGTACTGGGCCATCTCCCTCTCATACTGGTCACCTCCTTCTGGTACTGGGCCATGTCAGCCAGTGCTTAGGCAATGTTTCCAATGCTCTTGCCATGGCCCGCTGTGACTGGACCATGCTCTGGAGCGCCGCTGCAATGTCCAGCTGGCTGTGGTTCATGGCTGCCTGTGACAGGGTAGCCCTGTCCTGAGCCTCGGCCACCACCTGTATCGATTTCCCCAGGCCTTGGTCATCTTGGACCATGGTGGAAATCTTCGTCCGCAAGGCCTCCACCGCGGACGGCACCCGTGCAGTGTTAGCCTGGGTGACACGCAAGATCGGCACCACCTACTGCTCCTGCACGCGGTTGGACTTCTCCAACCGCACCTGCAGGTGCTGGATGCTTGCCGACAACCCCTCATTTAGTCCCTGGCTCTGCGACTACATCTCCACAATCAATGGGATTGTCCGTTCCAAAGCGCGAAACCCATCTGGACAGATGCTGTTCCTGAGGGTCGGCCCACCCCCCGATCGTCCGCCCCCTCGGTGGTTCTTACCTCCATCTCATGTACCGCAGCATGTGTGTGATGTGCACCAGATAGTGCCCATGAGTCTCTTCACTGAAGTGCCCAATCGAGGTAAGTATCTCAGGGATGGTGAAGTGCGTTGGAGACAGCTGTGATGGGGAGTCGGTGTCTTCCCCGGACTCGAGCTCCGGGGTGTCATGGAATGTGGGACGAGGGCTCCCACCCGTGTCTGTGTCATCGTCGTCACTGCTCCGCACCTGGAGTTATGGTTGGGGGCGGGGGACACCAGAAGGGCCCGTACCATCAGCAGCAGCTCCTGCAAGACATAAGACAAGACGCATGATTGCATAATTGGCCGGGGGTTTGCGGGGATGGTTGGGGTGTGTGGGGGGAGGGGGGTTGTGTGGGTTGGGAGGCTGGTGGTAGAGAGGGGGTTAGGGGGTAGTGGATCAGAGGTGGTGGTGGTGGGTGGGGTGGATGTGGGAGTGCTGTGTGTGTGGTGGGGGGGATGACACACGTACTGAAGAACCGCAACTCAGCAGGGTCTTACTTCCTTGTGGGGGGAGTGGAGGAGAAGGGAGGTGAAACAGAATATGCACAGTTTTAGGCAGTCTAACGCATGCAGCCCAGGGATTGGGTGGCTGGTGGCTTCAGTGGCCAAGGCACCCGGCCACGGCAGCCTCTATGTGTGCCGGCATGTGGTGGAAGGTGGGGTTCCAGCCGCCATCCGGATGGTTGGGGGTGGGGTTACGGTTGGGTGGGACAGGGGTTGGTGCTAGGGGCACAGTGCTGCTTACTCACGGTGGCCGCCCTGAGGAGGTTGTGCAGTTTCTTTCTGCACTGCTGACCAGTCCTCGTGCTGTTGCCCAAGCACTGATGACCTCTGCCACCTGTCTCCACGCCTGCCGAACGGCGACGGCTGGAAGCCTCCTTCCCGGACTGGGCTACAGGATGGCCCGCCTCTCCTCCACGGTGTCTAGCAGGGCCTTGTTGCCATCTTTTGGCAGGGATGGTGTGTGTCGGGAGTGGAGTGCTTTTATACGGCTGCAGTCTCTTGAGTGCCAATCCCAAATCCGTCAAATCAGACACTGTTTTTCATTGGAACCAGTCATGTTCCATGTGGCGTCGGTGCTAGCCCCTTAACGGTCAGTGAATTGGTTCAGGTGCGGCACCAGTTTTGTTGTTGTAGAAGTCCATTAATCCTGCTCCGGCGTCAACACTTAAGGTGGGATTCTCCGATTGCCGACGCCAAAATCGCGTTCTGCGCTAGGCCGGAGAATGCATTTTTACGCCAGAATTGGAACAGTGCCGTTTATCCGATGCTCTTCCCCCTCAAAAATGCCGTACTCAAGGGGTAAGCCCCACGGCGACGGGACGGCTCAGGTTGTCACCTGAGGCTCACCCCTGATTATCCGCCCCCGATGGGCCGAGTCCGCAATGGCGTGGTGCGGCTGTCCTCTCACTTTTCGGGGACCTCACGTGGCGGCTGCGGACTGTGGCCAGTGCCGCTACAGTCGGGGTGGGGGGGGGGTGGGGGAGGTTTCTATTCCACTGGCAGGGGGGGCTTCAACAGGGGGTGGGGGGGGAGGTGGTCCGGGGGTGGCGAGGGGCGTTACGGGGGGCAGTTTTTGGCAGGCCGGGTCAACATGCGGCTGCCGCCGTGTTTAAGGCGTGGCCACCGAAAGGCCCGCGCCGTGCGCATGCGGGGCCATGGACCCGGCAATACTGCATCTATATCAGCAGGTAAAGCCGGCGTGCACGGCTGCTAGCTCCTCACCGGGCGGAGCATCAGAGCAGGGGCGGCACCGACGTTTTGGTTGTAAGACCAGACGGATCCTGCGGATATAGCCGCAGAATTGGAAAATCCAACCCTTAGTCTCAGGAATGAAGAGTCCAGCCCCATATGCAAGTGTGAAATGTCCAAAAATGCTGTGCTAAATAGTGAAGGAAACCTCTCATCAGGTTAATAAAAACAGGGAAAGATGCCATTGCCAAGATTAAAGCAAATTTTGCATGTCATGGCATTTGAAATGAAGTTGTGTTAAACAATCGGCAACAATTTCACTCAAGGCAATCCCAAATGGATTACATAACAAAATAAATTTGGAATTTGTAGATGGTCCCCAACTGCTCGCCCTCAAACATTGTTTCATAATTGACACCAGAAATGTAGAATTCAGGGCAGCACAGTAGCACAAGTGACTAGCACTGTGGCTTCACAGTGCCAGGGTCCCAGGTTCGATTCCCCGCTGGGTCACTGTCTGTGCGGAGTCTGCACGTTCTCCCCGTGTCTGTGTGGGTTTCCTCCAGGTGCTCCGGTTTCACCCACAGTCCAAAGATGTGCAGGTTAGGTTGATTGGCCATGATAAATTGCCCTTAGTGACCAAAAAGGTTAGGAGGGGTCATTGGGTTACGGGGATAGGGTGGAAGGGCTTAAGTGGGTCGGTCCAGACTCGAAGGGCCGAATGGCCTCCTTCTGCATTGTATGTTCTATGTTCTATAATTGCAGAGGACTACACTTAGTTATGATTGCCATGAAATAACAAGCATATACCTGTTGCATAATTTCACTTCGAACATCATATATGTTGTTATTCCTATTTAGAATATATTATAAAGTGAATAAATTGGCTGCGCTTTAAAGATTTCAAACTTTCCTTTTTATTCCCCATTTCATGGAATCACAGAATGGTGAGATGAATGGTGTACCTCACACAGTGGGCAGAATTCTCCGTTTCAGAGACACAGGGCTGAATTCTCCGCCATCAGGATTCTCCGGTTTCCCAATGCCATGGGGCTGCCCCACAATGGGAAACCCCATTCACCAGCTGGCGAAACGGAGAATCCTGATAGTGTGCTGCACCAGAAATCCGCCTCATGTCTTGACGCCAGGACTGAATCCGTGGTGTTCTACGACAACTAAATTGCGCTGGTCCCGAAGCAATTCATGATTCGTAAATGGGTTAGCACCGGCGCCATGTGGAACTTGATTGATTCCAATGAATAACTGTCCAATTCACCGTGGTTGGGATTGCCACTCCAGAGGCTGACAAGCTGCAGCCACAGATTAGCACTTCACTCCCCACACACACTCATTTCAGACAAGAAGGTGGCAGCACGAAAAGCAGCACCCCGTTTCGCGTAGGCAGAGCTCGGGACCCGACCCGACTGGGTGCCATGGAGAGGTGGGCCACCCTGTTTCCCAGGGTGGGAAGGAGGCTGCCAGCCGCCGATGTACACTGGCCCTGGGCGCAGGTGACAGAGGCTGTGAGTGCCATGGGCCCCACCACCAGGACCGGAGAGCAGTCTCGCAAGAAGCTGCACGACTTCCTCAGGGCGGTTAACGTGAGCAGGCAGCACTGTGTTCCTGGCACCAACCCCCGACCTACACACCCGTAACGTCGCCTCCAACCAACCCGGAGGGTGACCGAGCCTCAGTCGGCAGTGTGGTCACCCCACCCTGCACCACATGCCAGCACCCATTCCGGTTGCCACTGCCAGGTGCTCTGGCCATGAAGGCCACCTGCTGCCCACCCTTGTGCTACCTGCGTCCGACAATCTAACACTACACTTTCTGTCTCGTCCCCACCCTCTAGAAGGCAGTGCATAACCGGAGAGAGAGAGAGAGAGGGGGACCTGCGGCCCCTCATCGCTACACAGCAGAGGGTACTGGACCTGGTCGACGTGACCGGAGACAGAGCAGTTGCCGAGGTGGAAGTTGGCATCGGGAACCAAATAAACCCCCACTAACATGCCACGTCCCCCCTCCACCCCCCTCACCACCCCAATCCACGATCCAAACATACGTCATGTTTTGTGTGTTGTAGGATCACCTGGCACTGAGGTGGGCCATTCTTGTGTCCCCCACCCCGACCCCAACCCAAGCAGAATCCAGCAGCGAGGAGGCAATGGATAGCAAAGGGAGACCCCAAACACCAAACCGTGACATCCAGGTGCACTAGTCCGGGGACAATACTGACTTCCCGTCACTGCTGTCTCCAACACCCTCCACCATCCCAGAGACACTCACCTCGGTTGGGCACTTTAGTGGAGAGGCTCCTGGGGCACTATCTCGTGCGCACCACACACATGCTGCGGTACATCAGGCGGAAGTAGGAACCCTCGAGTAGGCGGATGGTTGGACCACGGCCCGACCCCTGGGACTAGCTGCCATCCAGACGGGTCTGGGGCTTTTTGAAAGGGCGGTCCCACCGAGGAGATGGAGATACAGAGTCAGGGACTACATGAGGGGCTGTCAGCACCATCCAGTGTCTGCAGGTGCAGTTGGAGGAGTCTAATCGTCTGCAGTGGCCGGAGGCGGTGCCGATAATGCATGCCATCCAAGCCAACACCGCACGGGTAGCATCCATGGTTGAGGCCTTAGGGTCGAAGGTATCGGCCATGAGTCAAGATGTCCAAGACCTGGGGCACTCTGTGTGGGCAGAGGCCGGAGCACAGGACAGGGTTGCCTTGTCACATGCAGCTATGTACCAGGGCGCTCCAGAGCTTGGCCCAGTCACAACGGGTTATGGCTGAGGCCGTCAATGGCATTGCCTGGGCGCAGGCTGACCTGAGCCAGTCCCAGAGGGAGGTGACCCAGTCCCTGTGCTCCATGGCCGCGAGCATGGAGACCCTGTCGAGACACGAGCGGGCTTCCTGGACTGGCAGTACCAGGTGCCGGGAGAGCCCCAAGAGTCCGCTCTGGTCACACCCCCATCCCACTGGGAGTACCCCGGGGGCTTCAGCACCCCGAGGGAGTAGGAGTGGATGGAGCCCATGCCGGTGACTCCTGCCAGGGAGGTGCCTGAACACCACAGCGCCTCGGACTGCCCCCTCATGTCCCTGGCGCATTCGATGGGCAGCGGGCAGAACAGGGTGGCACCACGCCATCGCTACAGAGGATGGTCGCCAAACGAGACCATTGTCACAAGATGGCTGACTCACCTCTGATGTACCGCCCGGGAATCCACCTAAATGTACTGTTAGGGCCTGTGGGGCGAGAAAGGTAGAGACCAGTTAAGTTGGCATGGGTGACCTCCGGTGGCGGCCATGGAGTGAGTGGTCGCTTATTTCGTAGCTCCCGCTCGTGGTGGACCTTTATGACCTTTTTCCCCGACTTATGGGGGATTTGATCAGTAAAATAGGAGACTGGTGAGGTAGAGGAGAAGAATCCCCCACCAGTTTATGGATATGTGGACCAGAAGTGGTCTGACAAGGAGGGATTGTTGGGCAAAGAAGGGTGTGGAGTCTGCAGCACAGGAAGACATGGTGGAGGCTCAGGGACTGGGATTGTCGGCTCAGTTGTCAACGAAGCAGCTGGTGGAATTCCTTCAGGAGGCTTTGCTAAGCAAAGAAAAGAGTATATGGACCCGAT
Organism: Scyliorhinus canicula; assembly: GCF_902713615.1. Taxonomy (NCBI): domain Eukaryota; kingdom Metazoa; phylum Chordata; class Chondrichthyes; order Carcharhiniformes; family Scyliorhinidae; genus Scyliorhinus; species Scyliorhinus canicula. The sequence goes on from NC_052146.1 coordinate 183,823,404, forward strand.
TAAGGTGGGGATTGACCAGGTGGAGCAAAGATTGGAAGCCCAGGGCCAGGTGATCCAGAAGGTGGAAGAGGCGGTGGATGGGCACGAGTACAAGCTAACCGTGATAGCGGCGGAGATGGGGCTGGTGAGGGACCACCAGAAAAGGCTGCAAGAAAAAGTGGAGGATCTGGAGAACAGGGGCGGGATTCTCCGACCCCCCGCCGGGTCGGAGAATCACCCGGGGCCGGCGTCAATCCCGCCCCTGCCGTGTCCCGAATTCTCCGCCCCCCCGAGATTCGGCGGGGACGGGAATCGCGCCAGTTGGCAGACAGTTGGCAGCAGGGTAGCATGGTGGTTAGCATAAATGCTTCACAGCTCCAGGGTCCCAGGTTCGATTCCCGGCTGGGTCACTGTCTGTGTGGAGTCTGCACGTCCTCCCCCTGTGTGCGTGGGTTTCCTCCGGGTGCTCCGGTTTCCTCCCACAGTCCAAAGATGTGCGGGTGAGGTGGATTGGCCATGCTAAATTGCCCGTAGTGTCCTAATAAATAGGGTGGATACGTGGGTTTGAGTAGGGTGATCATGGCTCGACACAACATTGAGGGCCGAAGGGCCTGTTCTGTGCTGTACTGTTCTATGTTCTAACCCGCGGCGGTCGGCGGGCCCCCCGCGGTGATTCTCCAGCCTGCGATGGGCCGAAGTCCTGCCGCTGAAAGGCCTCTCCCGCCAGCGTGGATTAAACCACCTCTCTTACCGGTGGGATTGGCAGCGTGGGCGGGCGCCGGGGTCCTGGGGAGGGCACGGGGCGATCTGACCCCGGGGGGTGCCCCCACGGTGGCCTGGCCCACGATCGGGGCCCACCAATCGGCAGGCGGGCCTGTGCCATGGGGGCACTCTTTTTTTTCCGCCTTCGCCATGGTCTTCATCACGGCAGAGGAGGAAGCGACCCCCTCCTGCGCATGCGCCGGTATGACATCAGCAGCAGCTGACGCTCCGGCGCACACACGGACTTACGCCGGCCGGCGAAGTCCTTTTGGCCCCAGCTGGCGTAGCGCCAAAGGCCGTTCTCGCCAGCCGGCGGAGTGGGAACCACACCGGCGCGGGCCTAGCCCTGTCAACGTGACGGCTTGGCCCCTAAAGGTGCGGAGAATTCCGCATCTTTGGGGCGGCCCGACGCCGGAGTGGTTCATGCCATTCCAACACAACTGGACCACCCGCCCCACCGGGTAGGGGAGAATCCCGACCCAGGTCTCCCAGGCTGAACCTGAGGATCGTTGGCCTCCCAGCGGCGGAGATGGGGCTGGTGAGGGATCGGATGCAGGGGCATATGTGGCGCGTATGTTCAAGAAGCTGTTGTTGGAAGCTGTGTTTACTCGACTCTTGGAGGTGGACAGGGGACACGGCGTGCTTCTGAGGAAGCCACGGATGAATGGCCTACCGAGGGTAATGGTGGTACGAATGCACCTATTCCTGGACAAGGAACAGATCTTGAGGTGGGCCAGGAAGATGAGGAGCTGGAAATGGGAAGATAACGAGCTGCGCATTTACCAGGACTTGGGTGCGGAACTGGCCAAAAGAAGGGCGAGCTTCAATAAAGTTAAATCGGCCCTCTTCAAGAAGGGGGTGAAGTTCGGCATGTTGTACCCAGCTCGTTTGTGGGTCACTTACGAGGGTCAGGAACTTTATCGGATCACCGGATAAGGCGATGAACTTTGTTAAGGGCAGGGGACTGGCAGGTGATGGAGGACATTGAACTTGGGGGCGAGTAACTCTGCACCTATGCTGCTAAATTTCTTTTCTTTTGCATATATTGTTTTTTGTACCAATGTTTGGGCCGTTGCTATTTTGTATGCGGGATAACTTTGTTCTTAATGAAATGAAAAATGAAAATCGCTTATTGTCATGAGTAGGCTTCAATGAAGTTACTGTGAAAAGCCCCTAGTCACCACATTCCGGCGCCTGTCTGGGGAGGCTGGTACGGGAATCGAACCGTGCTGCTGGTCTGCTTGGTCTGCTTTAAAAGCTAGCAATTTAGCCGAGTGAGCTAAACCAGCCCCAATGGGGGATGGTGGGTGGAATTTTTTCTTTTTGCTTGTTGGGGATTGTTATGTTTTGCATATGTATGTTCGAGCGGGGTGGGGGAGGGAGATCAGTGGGGGGTAGAATGCTTGTCGCCATGGGCGGGGGCTACCAGGTCTGCTGGGCAGTGGAAGCGCAGTTGGGGACGAGCACGTGATCAGTTTGTTATGTGCATTTGGGATTGTTATTTTGTTAGTGGGGTGGGTGAATTGTTCTGCTGTCAGGGGAGAGACTATGCTTGGAGACAAATTGGAGGTCGATGATAAAAGCACATTACTGCGGATGCTGGAATCTGAAATGATAGAGAAAATGCTGGAAAATCTCAGCAGGTCTGGCAGCATCTGTAGGGAGAGAAAAGAGTGAACATTTCGAGTCCAATGACTCTTTGTCAAAGCCCAGCTGATGACCCAGTTGATGTCGATGACACAAGGGCAGGCCTGAGGAGGCGTGGGACGCAAGCTGGAGGCTGGCCTATGAAGGGTGATGATTGATCGGCCGGGGGGGGGGGGGGGGGGGGGGGGGGGTGGTTGCTCTGACCAGGCTGATCACATGGAACATGAGAGGGCTGATAGGGCTGGTCAAGAGGGCTTCGCGCATTTGAAGATTTTGAAGGCAGATGTGGCAACGCTACAGGAGACACACCTGAGGGTAGGGGATCAAACTAGGCTGAGGAAGGGTTGGGTTGGGCAGGTATTTCATTCGAGGCTAAACTCTAAAATTAGGGGGGTTGCGATCTTGATTAATAAGTAAATGAAAAATGAACATCGCTTATTGTCACAAGTAGGCTTCAAATGAAGTCACTGTGAAAAGCCCCTAGTCGCCACATTCCGGTGCCTGTTCGGGGAGGCTGGTACGGGAATCGAACTGTGCTGCTGGCCTGCCTTGGTCTGCTTTCAAAGCCAGTGATTTAGCCCTGTGCTAAACCAGCCCCTAGTAATAATAATCGCTTATTGTCACAAGTAGTCTACAATGAAGTTACTGTGAAAGTCGCCACATTCCGGCGCCTGTTCGGGGAGGCCGGTAGGGGATTGAACCCACGCTGCTGGCATTGTTCTGCATTGCAAGCCAGCTATTTAGCCCATTGTGCGAAACCAGCCTCGGCTAAGTGGGTGTCATTTGAGGTAGAGAATATAGTGTCGGACTCAGGGAGTAGGTATGTTATAGTGAATGGGAAGCTGGAGGGGATGCCGATTTTATTAGTGAATATTTACGCACCAAGCTGGGACGACGCGGAGTTTATGAGGCGGGTGTTGGGGAAGATTATGGACCTGGACTCGCATAGGTTGATCATGGGGGGGGGGGGGTGTGGACTTTAATACGGTTGTTGATCAGAGGTTGGATCGGTTGAGTTCAAGGCTATGGAGGGTGCCTGTCCTGGTGAAGGAGCTAAAGGGGTTTATGGAACAGATGGAGGGGGGGGTAGATCTATGGAGGTTCAGACGGCCAAGAGCTAATGAGTTTTCTTTTCCCTCCCATGTTCACAAAGTGTACTCCCGGATAGATTTCTTTCGTTTTGAACAAGGCTTTGCTGTCGGGAGTGGTGGATGTTGAGTATTCGACGATTGTTGTGTCGGACCATGCCCCACACTGGGTTGATTGACTGGTGAGCAAGGAGGGGTACAGCGCATACAATGGAGATAGGATGTAGGACTGTTGGCGAATGAGGGGGTGTGCGGGCGGGAGAGGGAGACCATCCAGAATTATTTGGAGATAAATGACATGGGGGAAATTTCGGCAGCAAAGCTATGGGAGGCGCTGAAGGCAGTGGTTAGCGGGGAGCTAATTTCGATATGGGTTCGTAGGGCAAAGGTGAAGTAGGCAGAGATAGATAGGCTGGTTAGGGAGATACTCCACGTGGACAGAAGGTATTCTGAAGCCTCGGAGGCAGGAGCTCTGTTGTTGAAGGAGTGGCAGAAGCTGCAGATGGAATTTGGTCTGATATCCACAGGGAAGGCGGTGGGGTAGTTGAGGAAGGGGAGAGGGGCGATAAATAAATATGGTGAGAAGGCCAGAAGGATGCTGGCACATCAGCTCAGAAAAAGGGAGGCGGCCAGGGAGACAGGAAGAGTGAAGGACCGAGGGAGGATCAAGGGGCGAAATTCTCCGACCCCCAGCAGGGTCGGAGAATTGCCCAGGGCCGCCGAAAATCCCGCCCCCGCCATGTCCAGAATTCTCCCACCCGAAAAAAGTCGGCATGCCGCCAATCCCGCCGCCCGCCTCGGAGAATGGCAGGGGCCGGCGGGAGGCTACGGGTTTCTGTGCTGCCGTTATTCTCCGGCCCGGATGGGCTGAAGTCCCGCCGCTGAGAGGCCTCTCACGCCGCCGTGGTTTGAACCACCTCTGTGCTGGCGGGATCGACGACGCGAGCGGGCCCCCGGGGTCCTGGGGCAATTGGACCCCGGGGGGTTCCCCCACGGTGGCCAGGCCCGCAATCGGGGCCCACCGATAGGTGGGCGGGCCAGTGCCGTGGGGGCACTTTTTCTTCCCCCGCTGCCACGGCCTCCACCATGGCGGATGCGGAAGAGAATCCCCCAGCGCGCATGCGCCGGTGGTGACGTCAGCGGCAGGTGACGCACCGGCGCATGCGCGAACCGGCGAAGGCCTTTCGGCCAGCCCCGGCGGCGGGCGTCAAAGGCCGTTGTTGCCGGTTTTGGCGCCAGTCGGTGTGGTGCCAACCGCTCCGGTGCTGGCCTAGCCCCTCAATGTGAGGGCTTGGCCCCTAAAGGTGCGGAGAATTCCGCACCTTTGGGGAGGCCCGACGCCGGAGTGGTTGGCACCACTCCACTACACCGGGTCCCCCTGCCCCGATGGGTTGGGGAGAATTTCGGCCAAGGTCTTGGACCCAGCAGGGGTGACAGGGTGTTCAAGGAATTTTACAGTCGGCTGCATGAGTTGGAGCCCCCTGCTGGGGTGGAGAGATGAGGCAGTTTTAGGAAGGGTTGAAGTTTCTGAAGGTGGAGGAAGGGTTGGTGAAGGGGCTGGGAGCCCCAATCGGGATTATGGAAGTAGTAGAGGGATTGGAGGCCATGCAGTCCGGTGAGGCGCCGGGACCGGACGGCTACCCAGTTGAATTTTACAAGACGTTTTCTGGGATGGTGCGCCCTCTGCTGGTGAAAACATTTAATGAGGCAAGGGAGCGGGCTGTTCTTCCCCCAACAATGTCACAGGCTTCAATCTCGTTGATCCTGAATCGAGAGAAGGACCCAGAGCAATGTGGGTCATGCAAAACAATCTCGCTACTGAATGTCGATGCCCAATTGCTGGCCAAAATTCTGGCCTCAAGATTAGAGTATTGCGTTCCGGGGGTTGATGGGGAAGACCAGACAGGGTTTGTCAAAGGCAGGTAGCTAATGGACAATGTTAGAAGGCTTCTGAATGTGATCATGATGCCCTCCGAGGCAGGGGAGACGGAGGTGGTGGCCTTTGACCGTGTGGAATGGAATTATTTGTGGGAGGTCCTGGGACGGTACAAGGCACCAGTGGCGAGTGCGCTGACGAACCCGGTGAGTTCGGACTACTTTAGACTGCACCGGGGTACAAGGCAAGGATGTCTATAGAGCCATTGGCAATGGTGTTGAGAGCGTCTCAGGACTGGAAGGGGCTAGTCGGGTGGTGGGGGAGAAACACAGGGTCTCGTTATATGCAGACGACCTACTCCTGTGTATTTCTGACCAGTTGGGGGGTGTTGGAGATTATGCGGATCTTGGGGGAATTTGGCCGGTTTTCGGGGTATAAATTGAATATGGGTAAAAGCGAGGTTTTTGTGATTCAGGGGAGGGGGCAGGAGAGGAGACTGGCGGAGTTGCCGTTTAAAGTGGTGGGAGGGAGCTTTCGCTACTTGGGTATTCAGGTGGCACGGGGATGGGCGCAGCTAAATCGATTAAATTTGGCCCGGTTAGTTGAACAAATGAAGGAGGACATTCGGAGGTGGGACATCGTCCCGTTGTCAGGGGCGGGGACGGTACAGACCGTAGAAATGACTGTTCTCCCGAGATTTCTGTTTGTTTTCCAGTGCCTCCCTATTTTTGTACCAAAGGCCTTTTTTAAGCGGGTGAAATCTGGGTTTGTGTGGGCGGGTGAACCCACCGCCCCCCCAGCAAAGAAAGTACTGTTAGAGCAGAGTCGGGGTGGGGCTGGCACTGACGAACTTTAGCAACTACTACTGGGTGGCAAATTTAGCCATGATTAGGAAGTGGGTAGTAAGGGAGGGGTCAGTGTGGGAGCGGGTGGAGGCAGCCACATGTAAGGGGACAAGTTTGGGGGCATTGGTAACGGCTTCTCTACTGTTCTTGCTGGCCCGGTACTCCACAAGTCCAGTGGTAGTGGCGGCCCTGAGAGTTTGGGGGCAGTGGCGGAAGCATATGGGAGTGGAGGGAGCATCGGTCTGGGCTCCAATTTACAGTAATCACCGGTTTGCCCTGGGGAGGATGGATGGGGGGTTTCAGAGGTGGCAGAGAGCAGGGATCGAGAGGATGGGGGACCAGTTTATTGATGGGAGCTTTCCCTGTTTTGAGGATCTGGAAGTGGAGTTTGAATTGCCAGGAGGGAATGGGTTTCGGTATCTGCAGGTGAGGGATTTTGAGCGAAGGCAGGTTTCGACCTTTCTGCTTCTACCGCCGCAGGGGATACAGGACAAGGTAGTTTCTAGAACGGGGGAGGGGAAGGTATCAGAACTTTGTAAAGAACTTATGGAGTGGGAGGAAACCCAGATAGGTGAGCTAAAGCGTAAATGGGAAGATGAGTTGGGAAAGGAGTTGGAGGCGGGTCTGTGGGAGGATGCCCTGAGCAGAGTCAACTCGATCTCATCATATGGCAGGCTCAGCCTGATACAATTCAAGATTTCAGGTTTTTTGGGGTGGAGGACAGGTGTGTGAGGTGTGCAGGAATGCCCGAAAATCATATCCACATGTTTTGGGCATGTTCGAAGCTCAAGGGATTCTGACAGGGATTTGCCAATGTCGTGTCCACGGTTCTAAAAATGAGGGTGGCGCCAAGTCCAAAGGTGGCGATTTTTGGAGTGTCGGAAGACCCGGGGGTCCAGGGGGCAAGAGTGGCTGATGTTTTGGCCTTTGCCCCCTTGGTAGCCCAGAGACAGATCTCACTAGCATGGTGGGACTCGAAGCTCCCGAAATCAGGGGTATGGGGACATGGCTGGGTTTCTCAAACTTGAGAAAATTAAGTTCGCCCTGAGAGGATCAACGTTAGGGTTTGATCGGAGGTGGTAGCCTTTTATGGACTTCTTTGGAGAAAACTAAACTGTTAGCAGATTCAATAATGGGGGGCGGGATGGGTTAGGGAGTAAGGTGGGTGGGGTAGTTACACTATTTTTGTCTAACTTAGGCGGGAACAGTGGGAGATGCAGGGGTGTGTTGTGCACTGAATTATGTTTACATTTGTATTTGTATCTTTTGTTGTTCTAAAACTGTAAATGCCTTCATAAAATGTTTGTTTAAAGAAAATTGGCACGGATGCAGCACATAGGATAGTTAGGGGCTAGGGCACAAACCTTTATACTGATAGTCAATGACCAACTGGCATGCAGGGCTCACCCAGGTGGACGGTGGAAATAGCTACCATGAGCAGGAGTCAGACGGGGTTGGGGGAGGGAGGGGGGATAGAGATGGGTGACAGTGGAGGTGATCACAGCCGAGGCCCCCAGGCCAGACTGCGCACATCGCTCCTGTACCCTGCCTTTCTCCCTCCGATGCCAAACTGCGTCCCCCCCACCCCGTCCCCACCTCCACCATCACAAGGGTTCGATGGGACCATGTGATGGTATGGCCAGATCTCACACAGGGCTCCCCCAGGTGGACATTGGAAAGAGCTACCAAGGGCAGGAGTCAGGTGGGGTTGGGGTGGCGGTGGTGTAGGGCGGGTGGTCATGGGAGGCGGTGGTCAGCCGGGAGGGGGGGGGGGGGGATATTCGTGCCATCAGTCAGGCTCCCGAGTCAGTGAACCTGGAGACGATTAGAGAATCCCGTGCGCACCAGCCCTAGCGCTCATGTTGTGCAGCTGCTTGTGCTGGCTGGGCACCATGCCCTGCCCATCCAGGCCATCCTCCTTCTTGTCAGACGAGGCCTGGCGTTCATTCCCCTCCTCCAGCATGTCACTCGTCTGCTGCGCAATGTTGTGGAGGATGTAGAAGGCCACCATGATGTGGTAGACATTCTTAGTGCTATACTTGAGGGCCCCTCCAGAGCTGTCCAGGCACCTGAACCGCACCTTCAGGAGGCCGATGCACGTCCCTGGTCACTGTATGGGCGTCGTTGTGGCGCTTTCTCGTGTCGGCCTGTGGCCTCCAAATAAGAAACCCTGCTGCCCGAGCATCCTGGTGCGCTCAGTCAATATTCAGGCTGATGTGTTGCACCGACTGGGCATACAGGGCCTCCATGACGGCACAGATGCACCTCTGCACTGAGGTCTATGAGAACCCTGACAGGACCCCACTCACACCTGTTGTGCAAAGGTTCAGGGCAACTGTCACCTAGACGGCCTCCGGGAGCGGATGTCCTCCCCATAGTCCAGGTTTCAAGTGCGCCATTTTCCAGCAGATATGTTGCATGGTCCCCCTGCTCAGCCGGAGTGTTCGACGACGTGCCCAGGCCGGCAGGTCCTCGAATGACCGGCGCTGCCGGTACACACGAGGCCTAATGTGGTGCCTCCCTCCCACCTCCTCCTCGGACTGTTGTGCGGCCGGCTCTCCATCCTCATCGGCTGCCCCCGCCGCTGCAGAGTCCTCCTCGAGCCGCTCCTACTTGTACAACCTCAATGCATCCCCCAAGGCTGCAGCAGCTAGGATGAAGGCCACCATTCCTGCTTGGATTCCAAAGTCCACTGTCTACAGGGGGTGAAAGGCAGACATGTTAGCATGGTGCATACCCCTGTGCCCAACAAGGTCCAACGGGCTACACGGTGGACCCAGCCTGTAGTGCAGCTGTTGCCCCCACATTCCCCCTTCCCCTAGCCCTCACCCACTCCCAGCCGTTCCCCCTGGCACTTTGCCCTCTGCGCAGCACTCCTAGCCCCGTTGGTGCCTGGGATCCATCCCTGCTGGCAGGGGTACCAGTGGCTGGCCCTACCCATGCCGACGGTATGCTCTGCATCCCCCGTCGGGCACCCTCCTGTAGGGGCTACTGTTGGCGCCCCCCTTGGGTGGGCTGCGTGATGCGCTGCCGGCAGGCGGCCCCCGGTTATGTTGTGGGGGGGGGGGGGTGTTACTCCACGAGCCACGGTGGGCGGTCAATGGGGTGCACCGCAAAAAGAAAATGTGCGCCCCGAAGAAAGTTAATGATTTCTGTTTATATGTTAGTGTGGGGGAGAAATTCTGAAAAAGGCTAAGGATAGTTACCAATTAACGTGCAGGTCACGCCAATGGCGGCTCGTGCCTGAACGCCTCGTTCCCGGGAGGTCACCCCGTTTCCATGGCCCATCCGCTGGTCACCCCACACTACTCTCCCCCGGCCCTGGCAGACCCTCCCGCCAAGCCAAGCCATGCCAGCAGCAGGACTGGACGCCCATGGTCGCACCTCCAGGAACATGTCCTACCTCCTATCCCCCTCAGCAGCCATGGTGTTTGTTTCCTGATGTTTAAAACCACAAGTAAAACTCGCTGCTGGTAATTCCGGCTGCCAAGTAGCACTGCGGGACACCTGGAAAATACCAGTCGGGCCCATTAATGATATGCCAACGCCGTTTACTGTACATGTGGAGTGAAATGCATTGACGGCGCTGTTGATGCACCGGAGCATGGCATTGTGTCGGGCACCTGGCACCAGCCACAATTTTTGGCTCACGATTCTCCACCCAATCATGTTTCACGATTCCGGAGTCATTGGATGTAGAATTCTGCCCAGTATATTTTTATAAACTATATAGAGGTATGCTCATCATTATTTCTAAATCTTTAAAAACTGAACAAATATCTTTAAAATGGTTGAAACTGTGTCGGTCAGTGACCTTGAACAAAAGAAGCCAAGTTGCAGTTTTAGGGAAACTCACACCATCTTACCTCGGAGGAGCTACGAACAACCACGTGCATACTGCACAGCTCAACTTCAAAGGGAGATACACAAAGGTATTTGATGAACCAGGCTGACCAGCTGAGAAGAAACATTTAAGATAATGGCCTCTCAAACATTCCCTTTAACCCATAATGGCTGAGACATTATCAGCCTGGAACACCGCCAATTTCCAAACACCTGCTAAACATCCATTGTTGAAGACGCCGTGACCAAGTAAAGTCACATGACAGACCTCTGGCTTTTAAAATTTTTTTAGAGTACCCAATTCATTTTTTCCAATTAAGGGGCAATTTAGCGTGGCCAATCCACCTACCCAGCACATCTTTTGGGTTGTGGGGGCGAAACCCACGCAAACATGGGAAGAATGTGCAAACTCCACATGGACAATGACCCAAAGCCGGGATCGAACCTGGGACCTTGGCGCCGTGAGGCAGCAATGCTAACCACTGTGCCACCGTGCTGCACAAGACCTCTGGCTTTTTGAACAGGTAATATTGCCTTGCTGAGGTGAATAGCTCAGTCTGCTGTTTAGCATCTGACTAGCAGTCCACACCGAAGGAACTCTGGCCCAGGTTGGACACCTGGTCCCATCGACCGTGCTTCTGCTGGATGACTGCACTATAGTCTGCAAGAGTGATTCATCTCTGCATGGACATCTCATTGCGTGACATCAATACCAGTGGAAAAAAAATCATCCAGCATTGATTTTCAGCCGACCCATCTCCATGAAGGATTACCTCATTGGACTTTGATTCTGGACTCTGGAGCCCATGTGAAACAATATTTATTTTCTGTGGTCTCTGCACTGTAAATTTTTTTCTCTATCCCTTTCTTTACTATTTGAATACGAGGTAGACGTTATGAACCCTCTTTCACGTTTTGAGTGTTTGCAAATAGATGAACTCTCAAGTTCATTCTATCTCAAGTTTGCTGGGGGTTCCTAGTAGAAAATTGGATCGCACCAAAGGCATTGGGAAATGCGCCACTTATAAAGAAGGAAACAAATCAAAACACCTTTAGACGGGTGATGAGAGGAGAAATTAGTGTTTTTAAATTAACCTCCCTGATTCCGTAACAATGGTTACTGCACAGGTGGTGGTCATTTGGCCTGTTGTGTCCATGCTGACTCATTGCAAGAGCAATCCAGCAAGTCTCACTTCCACATCCTTCCCAAGAGCCCTACAAAATCTTTATCCCAGGGTCCCAATCCAATTTTGAAAGCTACAATTAGATCTGTCCCCTTCACACTTGCAGCCAGTGCATTCCAGGTCCTGAACACTCACTGCTGAAAGGTTTCTCCAGGTGTCACCTCTGGTACTTTTGCCAATCACCTGACTTTGGAGTCCTGGATTGCCTAAATTATAGGAAAAATTGGGTTGGGTTAAATGCCTCAACTATTTTTTGTATTCATTGATGGGATGTGGACATAGCTGTCTAGACCCGCATTTACTGCCCATCCTGAATTGCCTTTGAACTGAGGCCATTTCATGGTCAACCGCATTGGTGGATCTGGATTCACATGTAGACTAGACCAGGTAAGGATGGCAGACTTCCTTCCCCAAAGGGTATTAGTGAAGCAGATGGATTTTTAAGACAACCAACAGTGGTTTAATTCCAGATTTTTATTCACCATCTGCCGTGGTGGGATTCAAACCCGGGTCCCTGGATTACCCTGGGTCTCTGGATTATTAGTTGAGTGACAACACCACTATGACACCACTGCAGCAATCTAAATTAACAACTTGGATGGATTAAGGGACTGATTGTATTGTAGCCAAACTTGCTGATCCAAAGATAAATAGGAAACCAAGTTGTGAGGAAGATACAAAGAGTCCACAAAGGGGTATCTTATAAGGAATGGTTGCGCAGGTTTGGCCTACTCCCGTTGGAGTTCAGAAGAATGAGAGGGGATCTTATTGAAACATATAAGATCATGAGGGAACTTGATAGTGTGGATACTGAAAGTATGTTTCCCCTTGTGCTGGAGTGTAGACCTAGCGGACACAAAAATTAGGCATCTCTCATTTAAGACAGAGATGAGGAGAATCTTGTTTTTATCTTTGAGGGTTGTTAGTTGTGAATACTCTTCCCCAGAGAGCACTGGAGGCTGGGTCAGTAAATATATTAAGACAGAGTTAGGTACATATTTTAAAAAGTGTATTTATTAGGTTTTTAAGTTTTTTTGCAAACACAACAAAATTACAAAATAAATACATTGCTGTATGTGAGGAAAAAATGGCTCAACATACAGGAATACAGAGAGGAACAGGAGGACTGTTATAACTGTCTAAATACAACGATTAGACATATGCCTCAACAAGCCCCACCAGAGACATGTGGAGAAACAGGAAAACATGATAAAATGGCGCGCACCCTCCCACAACGCATCTGCTCGCAATTACCATGAAGGTTCAGGATGAATTTTCCGCGTCATGTTTGGGCACGTACCAATATATATCTCCCTCAACACACTAATGATGCAGCACAGCCTCTTCTCCTTGAATACCAAACCCGTCTGCACCCATGCAGGAGCTACTCACAAATTCTTTATACCCACCCTCACAAAAGAAAAGAAAACAAATAAAATACATGAAAACCCTAGTTCTAAAGGGGAATTACATATATACCACACCACACAACATATTCTCAATCTCAGGTCCAGTACAGAACCAACATCATTCCATACATTTATACAAAGAGGACCGGCAACAAGTTCAGATTATGATCAAGCCTCCAGGGCCTTTCAAGAAAAACAGGAAAAAGAGTTAGAGATACCAGAAGTAAAGTACAAGATACCAGAGGATCAGGACCCAACCCTGGTTCCATATTTCCCTGGCGCACGTCGACTATCCATTCGTGAGGCTTCTCATTCAACCAAGAAAGCCCCCCCCCCTTCCTGGAAGACAGCATGACATCAACCAAAATATGCCCTGGTGTACTGAAGAAGCAATACCTATCCTCTCAGGACGTCCGTAATACGCACCTTCAAGAAGAGACATCCCAAGCTCCAAGGAACACCAGGATACCAGCCACAGCACCGGACCTGGCCTAGCACAGCACCTCTTGACACACAAGAATCAATACGTTCAGGATCTCCGGTACACCCCAACACCCACAATCCACACCCAAGCCGGACATGCACCTCTCCAACCACATCCAGGGCAATACACAGCCCCCATTTATGCCGACAAAAAAGAATGATTACACCAGCCCCAACCGGGGAGACCTCGTCACTGAAGAAAAGAAGAATGGTCAGGGAGGGGGCCGATTCCACCCCCCATTCCCCCACCCTCGGTGCACTAGGATAACCTCTCCTAAGCCACCAGACCGGACCAAGGTAAGTAACAGCACCCTGTCACGCAGATGAAGAAAAAAACCCAAAAAACCATAAGGGAAGAATGCCCAAACTGATCTAAAGAAATCACCCATCACTGTCTGCCTTCACGGGATGGAGACTAACAACAGTCTCTGTTCAACAGACCAGCCAAGGATTAACCAAGCCCACATCAGCATGCACCACCACACATCCTCTCATGCAAATAACTCTTTAAAAAGAAAAGGGAAAATTTCAACCTCAAGGAAGAGTCAGAAGGAACGCATTCCTCTCCAGGATACGTAGGGCTCAATTCTCCGATTTTGAGGCTATATCCTAAGTATGTGTCTAGCTTTACGATGAAAAAGTTGCCTCCGCACCAATGGTCCGCCGGGTGGGCAGCTAACAGCTCCGCCACATAAAAGCCCCAACAGAAACAGCTAGGGAATTGCTGGCTCCGTGGCTGCGCATGCGCACAGCAACGACCTGCAGTGCTCGTGCTGTACAACATGGCGCCGGCTGCACGCGGACCTGGCCTACCAGATAGTGCCCCCGTAACACCCCCACTCCACCTCGGCCAGCGGAACGACTCCCCCTGACCCCCACGACTGTGGCGGCGCTGGACATAGTCCTCAGCCGCCATGCGAGGTTGACGAAAACTCAGACCATAAGTGATCCACGCCGTTGGGAAGTCGGCCCATCAGGGGGCAGAGCATCGGGCAAGGGCCTTGAAGTGACGTCCTGAGGCCGTCCCAAAGGCACGTGGCGTACTCTTGACACCGTTTTGGAGGGGGCAGAGCATCCGAAAACAGGCGCCGCCCGATTTTGGCTTCAAAAGGGATTCTCCACCCGCTCACCGACTGTGATTTCGGAGTTGTCAAGCGGAGAAACCTGCCCATAATCTGCCCAGGCCGTCATAGAAATAAGGCACAGATTCTTCATTTCAGAATAACAAAAAAACAAAATAAAAAGCCCCTTACGGTTAGCTCTAATTTGAAGGCTATGCTCAATCTCAGTGGGGACTTAACTAACCTTATCATCCAACTCCACCCATCAACCTGCCCTGGCTCCACGAGAAATGAGATAAGGGGTGTGAAAAAAGTACCCCCTTCCCATAAGCACAATGACTACAATACATAATGACAAAAAGGAGTAAAATTGTGCACAGACCACACTTCACAAAATCAGCTTAACATGTTTTTTGTTAGAACAGGTCAACAGATGACACTTGCCCTCGTGCTCACATCTCGCACACCCTTGCAGAAGAAAATAACAACATAATCACAAGGGAGTAATGTTCAGGGTTATGGAAGAATTGTAGGATAATGACACCATCTATGTTGTCCGACAAGGCCAACGCCAAGACAGGGTCAATGAACACTCCTCAGGATATCACAAGAATTCCATCAAACAAAGCACCTTCATTTCCACCATGATACCGCTCTGGTGCCTAAGCAACTCACAGCCTAGGTTCCAGCTGGGGTGGACGATTCGACCCACTCGCCCATCGTCAACCCCTCACGACGAGCATCGAGGATAGGATAATACAGGGCCAGTAGTTGGGGGCCCAACCGACCCCAGGTCTCAAAGTTCAGATACTCTGTGCTCCGTCAAACATGGATGCATCTAGCCTTCAAATCAGGATTACTAAAGTATGGCAGCCAATCCTCAAACTAAATCTTGAACTCCCCTCCCACTTCTTGCCAGGGATTGGGCTCACAGACACCTTGCCCATCCCCTCCCTCCTGAACCTGTCAGGAAAAACGACAAGCCATGCAGCACGATCGCAACATATCGAAGGCGGGCCCTTACCAGAGAAAGCGCTCTTCCGAATGTAACAACTCTCTCATGTGCCTCCCAAGAATACCTCACAAATCTTCAAAGTGAGGTTGTAACGACACTCTGGGCAAGTGTGCAATCAATTCCAGCTTTACTCGACCCGGAGTCACAACACAAGTGAATTAACCAACAATTCTTATAAAAATACCGTAAGACTTTGGCCAAAGTCTGGTCAACAAGTTTGTAAGTTTAAATACAATTAGTTTAGTTATGACAAGAACTATAATGAGCTACACAGCAGATACAATTGGTTAAATATTAATAAACACCTAACTCCTACTTTAACTGGCCCTCTGCACACAGACACTAGACAGACAAACACAGTGGGATGGAAATGGGTAAAGAAAAAACATAAGGGAAAAGCAAGAGAGCCTTTGCTTCAGATGATGGTTCTTAGCATGCTTCCTTCACAGTAAGCATGAAGATTAAAGTCTTTATTTTGCAGCCCATACTGGTCTTTTCTGTAGTTTTAAAATACCATACTCACAACTCTGGAGAGGCAGAGTTTTTGTTTCAACAAACCTTGCTTTCAGTTTGTGGTTAGCTTCAGTCTTCTGTCGTTTCAGGAATCCAACAACCAAGGTTTATTGGAGAGAGTCAGCTGGCTCTTTCTGAAGAGTGTTTCAGCTCTCACAGCAGCCTTCTGGAGAGGTTTAGCAACAGCTTTCCGGAGAAGATTAGATGAGTCTGTTCACCGCTGTCAGAACTGAAACTCCCTTAGGTCTCCAAACCATTTCAGTGGGGTAAGATCCAATCACTACCTGTTACCGGGAAAAGTACAGCCTTTAGTACAGGCTTCTGCTTGAATTAAAGATACAGGCTGCCTTAAAGTCACATGCCCATTAGTCATGCATGGATCAAAAATGTAACAGCAAAAATAAAAGGAGAAATAAGGGAATAATCAAGCAATAAACAGGAAGGACCCTTACAAGCTCTGAAGATCTGCACCACAGAGCCAAGATCTTCATCCAGAACAAGATTCTCAATTGTGGCCATTATCTGGATGGACACAGCACTCAGAGGCAAAAGTTCACTCACTAGCAACAGTGCCACTGAAAGCTGGGCCCCAACCCAGTACACTCCGACTGTCATGGTCAATCTAGGATTTTCCACAATTTATCTCAGCTCATCTTCACAAAACACCAATCAGGATTCTCCAGGGACATTGCACAAGACATATATCACAAGAAAAAACAAATATAAGATGTGCACCAGGACAAAATAAAGGATTACAAGATAAGCAAAGCCAGAGCTCGCGAAAATGCAACCAATCCCACCCTCACATCACATGGCCGCATCACCACCCCGCCCCGGGTTAGATAGACTTTTAATTAAGTCAAGGGTAGGGGGGCAGACAGGAAAGTGGAGCTGAAGCCAGTCAAATCGGCTGTGATCTTATTGAACGGCAGAGCAGGCTCGCAGGGCCAAATGGCCTACTCCAGCTCTTAATTCTTATGGCTATACATAGATAAAGTGAGTGGGTAGAAAATTTGGAAGAATGGAAAAGTACAATATTATTTAAATGGAGAGAGACTGCAGAATATTGGAGTACAGGGGGATCTGGGTGTCTTTGTACTGTTGTTTGAATCTCCATACATTTGGCAAAGATTTAAAAGAAAAACTCAACCCCACAGCAGCCTTCCTCAAAAGAACAGATAAATGATCCGTCTGCATCTTTAAATCTCAATGTTGATCCAGAAGGACCACCCAGTTCAGCCTGAAGCCAGCCAAGTCACCAACATTCAAGATCGGTATACTCCTTTACTGGGCTTTAAATTCTTAATCTATCTTCTCCCTCTGTAATCTATTTGCATGTGTGAGCCATTCAAACCCCATCTCACCTTTATTGTATGAATCTCACTTAAACAATCTTCTTGCATTGGAAGCCGTGCAGAGAAGGTTCACTTGGTTGATTTCTAGGCTGAAGGGGTTGACTTATGCGACCTATACTCATTTGAGTTTAGAAGAATGCGAGGTGACCTCATTGAAACAAAGATTCAGAGGGGGCTTAACGGGGTAGATGCTGAGAGAATGTTTCCCCTCATTAGGAATTTAAAACTAGGGAACACAATTTCAAAATAGAGGTCCTCCGTTTAAGATGGAGATGAGAACTTATGATGATACAATTATGGAGCATGCACAAATTTGGATAGCTGCTCCTGTGGTACCGGCGAGCTTCTCTGGAACAGTTGAGGCAGCAGAAACGTTGTTTGAGTTGAACAACTGATGACATTTTTTTGTGGCGGTATGGCTCATTGTCTTGTTTATCTGAAGGATGGATGTTGCAGATTCAATAGAAGCTTTCAAAAAGGAATTGGAAGAATATTTGTGAAGATGGAAACATTTGCAGTGCTTTGCAGCAAGCACAGAGGAGTGGAATAACAATTTCAAACAGTTGGCACAGGCTCTATCCTTCCACAATATGATTTAATGAAGCATTGATCACCAGTGTGCTCTGTTTCACAGAGACATGGCTCACCCCCGCCTCACCGGACTGTGCCATACAACCTGAAGGCTTCTCTGTTCACCGGGCGGACCGCACGGCATCTTCAGGCAAAGCGAAGGGTGGAGGGGTTTGCCTCCTCATCAAATCCTCCTGGTGCTTGGATGTGATGACCCTGGCGACCTACTGCTCCCCAGACCTGGAATACTTGACCGTAAAGTGCTGCCCATACTATCTTCCACGTGAGTTCACTTCAGCCATTATCACAGCGGTCTACATCCCACCCCAGGCAGAAGTGAGGAAGGCACTGGATGAACTGTACACAGCCATAAACAACTATTAAACAGAACACCCGGAGGCCTTGTTCATTGTGGCCGGAGACTTCAACAAAGCCAACCTCAAGAGTGTACTGCCAAAATTCCACCAGCACATCTCCTGTCCCACCAGGGGCGACAACACTCTTGACCACTGCTACTCAAAAATCAAGGGCGCCTACTGTTCCATCCCCCGACCGCATTTTGGGAAATCAGACCATAAGACTGTGCTCCTTCTCCCGGCTTACAAGCAGAAACTCAAGTGGGAGAATCCAGCTAAGAAGGTTGTGCAGTGCTGATCCGAGGAGACAGAAGAGCTCTTACGCGACTGCTCAGAGACAGTGGATTGGTCCATATTTAAGAACTCAGCGACTAACGTAAATGAGTATGCCGCCACCGTCACAGACTTCATCAGCAAATGTGTGGACGACTGCGTGCCAAAGAAAGCAGTACGTATGTTCCCCAACCGGAAACCATGGCTCAACCACGAGATTGACTCCCTACTGAAGGACAGATCTGAGGCGTTCAAGACAGCCGACCCTGTCCTATACAAGAAATCCAGGTACGACCTCCGCAAAGCCATCCGAGATGCCAAGAGAGAATATCAAACTAAGCTAGAGTCACAGACAGACTCTCGGCGGTTGTGGCAAGGACTAAACAACGTAACGGCTACAAAGCGAAGCCGAGCAGTATCTCTGGCAGCAGCGCACCCCTCCCCGAAGACCACCATCATACAGGTACCAAAGAAGAACCAGGCAACATGCCTCAATGACTACCGCCCGGTGGCCCTGACATCAGTTGTAATGAAGTGCTTCGAGAGGCTGATCATGAAGCGCATCACCTCCATACTCCCGGAACGCCTTGACCCACTTCAATTCACATACCGTCGCAACCGGTCCACATCAGACGCCATTTTCCTGGCCCTACACTCATCCCTAGAGCATCTCAAAAACAAGGACTCCTACATCAGACTCCTATTTATTGACTACAGCTCCGCCTTCAACACCATAATCCAGCCAAGCTCATATCAAAGCTCCAAAACCTAGGACTTGGCTCTCCACTCTGCAACTGGATCCTTGACTTTCTGACCAACAGACCACAATCAGTAAGAATGAACACCAACACCTCCTCCACAATAGTCCTCAATACCGGTGCCCCGCAAGGCTGTGTACTTAGCCCCCTACTCTACTCCCTGTACACACACGACTGCGTGGCAAAACTTGGTTCCAACTCCATCTACAAGTTTGCTGACGATACGACCAGTGGGCCGGATCTCGAATAACGACGAGTCCAAATACAGGAGGGAGATAGAGAACCTAATGGAGTGGTGTAACGACAACAATCTCTCCCTCAATGCCAGCAAAACTAAAGAGCTGGTCATCGACTTCAGGAAGCAAAGTACTGTACACACCCCTGTCAGCATCAACGGGGCCCAGGTGGAGATGGTTAGCAGTTTCAAATTCCTAGGGGTGCACATCACCAAAAATCTATCCTGGTCCACTCACGTCGACGCTATCACCAAGAAAGCACAACAGCGCCTATACTTCCTCAGGAAACAAAGGAAATTCGGCATTTCCACATTAACCCTTACCAACTTTTACAGATGCACTATAGAAAGCACCCCATCGGGTTGCATCACAGCCTGGTATGGCAACTGCTCGGCCCAGGACCGCAAGGAACTTCAGAGAGTCGTGAATACCGCCCAGTCCATCAAACGAACCTGCCTCCCATCCATGGACTCCATCTACACCTCCCGCTGCCGGGGAAAGCGGGCAGCATAATCAAGGATCCCTCCCACCCGGCTTACTCACTTTTCCAACTTCTTCCATCGGGCAGGAGATACAGAAGTTTGAGAACACGCACGAACAGACTCAAAAACAGCTTCTTCCCCACTGTCACCAGACTCCTAAATGACCCTCTTATTGACTGACCTCATTAACACTACACCCTGTATGCTTCAACCGATGCCAATGCTTATGTAGTTACATTGTATAACTTGTTATGTATTCTCATGTATTTTCTTGAATTTTGTTTAATTCCCTTTTCTTCCATGTACTGAATGATCTGTTGAGCTGCTTGCAAAAAAATACTTTTCACTGTACCTCGGTACACGTGACAATAAACAAATCCAATCCAATCCAGTGTCCCTAGGTCCCAGAACTCCGTTCATTGAACATTACTGCATCTAAACTATCTCTCCCATCCCAAATATACCAACAGACCAATAATCCTTACCACTGTCCTTATGATTATCTGCTTGCTTACCATCAGCTCAGGTTCATGCCCCTTAACATCACTTCATTAAAATAAAAAAGGCAATCAAAGTTATTGTGAAGACGGCGGTGAGGAGTCATGAAGTTCACTAGCTTGGAGGTTGTCTTGAGAATAGGTAGAACTAAAGGTGGGAGTTTTGAATTTCACAGCATTCTGGTTAAAGTTCTGAGGTTTTGTAGCACTGGTGAGACAGCCCTGGCAGACAGCAAAACAGGTGATGTAGAGAGCAAATGTTTAAAGTGGCGGATGGGTTACCAATCAAGTGAATTGCTTTGTCACAATGGTGTCAAGATTCTTGAATGTTGTAATGACATCCATCCAAGCAAATAGTGAATATTACATAGTTTTGTGCAATTAGATGCGGAATCAAGAATACCCAGATTCTGAATTTCGCTTGCAGACATGTATTTTCCGGTTGGACCAGCTTAGTTCCGCGTCAATAGGATCCCCGATGGGGATGTAGCGATGGGGGAGGAGTCAGCAATGGTAAAGTAATTGAATATCATGGGGAGGTGGATAGCCATTTTCTTACAAAAGATTGCTCAATAATCTCCACCAAAATTGATATGTATAACGCTCAAGTCCTATCTGTAAAAAACCATACGTATGAGGGAAATTCTGATCATGTTCAGGAGTACAGACACCTGGGACATTACATGACATCTATACTCCAATTGTGAATGACTCCTTCATAGACCTTTTGTTAGACCACAACTAAAGTTTTGCATCCAGACCTGGTCATTAGGAAAAATGTGAGGGTTCTTGAGTGGGTAGAGATTTACCCGAATAGTTCCAAGGATGAGATAATTTAGGTTGGAGAAGTTAGCATTGTTCTCCTTGAAGCAAAGGATGCTGAGGGACAATAGAGGTATATCAGAGGTATACAATAGAGGGACATCAGAGGTATACAATATCATGACAGAATTAGATGATTAATCAATGTTACATGGAACAGGGGGTACAGACTTAAGGTTTTGGGGAGAGAACATCAGGAAGAACTTTTCTAAAAACGCAGAGAGTAGTAACAACCTAGATCTTTTAGTAACCAATTCATTTTTTTCCAATTAAAGGGCAATTTACCATCGCCAATCCACTTACCCTGCACATCTTTGGGTTGTGGGGGTGAGACCCACACAGACACGGGGAGAATGTGCAAACTCCACACGGACAGTGACACGGGAGCGAACCCGGGTCCTCAAAGCCATGAGGCAGCAGCGCTAACCACTGCACCACCGTGCCGCCCCATTAACTACCTAGAACTCACTGATTATGAGGGTTATGAAGCAGAAATGGTCAATTATTTCAAAAGGGATGGACACCGAGCAAAATAAACTTGCAGGGCTTCTGGAAAACAGAGATATGGGTCTGGATTGCTCCATAAAGAGGTGGCATGGACCCAATGGGCTGAATGGCCTCCTCTGTGCCATAATGACTGCTACTCCTTGGCAAACCCAATTTGGTGGGAGCACTTGGCACCTTTCTTTCACCCACTGAAACGGGCAACAGTAGAACGAGATAACCACATCTCCACATTATCGCGCGAAAGATACGAGGGGAAGAAGCAGCATTACCTAAAAGTCTGGATGAATCCACCCAAAACAGTAATACGATGGCAAATTGCAAGTATAAACACAACAGGGTTGTCAATTGTTTTTTTTCCACATAAACAAAACGTTGTCTCATAATAATAATTCCAGTAGTGGAAGTGTCAGGCCGAGCAACAGTGCGACACCCGAAATATCAGCACTGGCGCCACATTCACCCTCCAACATACACCCGGAGGCTCAGCGGCAGCAAACCGGGAAAACCGCCTCAGACGGAGCTAGGGGAGCAATTCCATCGAGGCGGTAAAACTGGACGTGGGAATCCTCCCGGCTAACCGAATGGGAGCGCGGAATGCCACAGAATAACTTCACTTTCCTTCCCTCTTCGTGTTTCCGGCGCCTTCCGAAAATCAGGAGGGAGCGGGGCACGTGCTCGGCTAAAGCGGCCAACCGCCGTTCCCATGGAAACAACGGCTGTTAGAGAGCGCCGGCGCGAAGCTACCCGCTCGCGGCCGGCGGGGGTGGAGGGTGTAAGGAATGACAGGATGGAGGTATGAAGGGGCTGTGGGGAGATGCAGCGGTTGGAGGAGGAGCTTGACGACGGTGGTGAGAAGAGGAAGGGCAAATCGAGATGGAAGATAGGTGCATAAAATGCAGATTAAGTAAAGAAACGCATCATCAACGAGCATTGTAAATTGAGCTCAGGTTCTGGCAAATACTTGGCTTGAATGGTGGCGATCAGCTCTAAAAGTGATCTATTTGCCTGCCACAAGTCAGCAGATGCAAGATTAGGACAGCAGATCATAGACTAATACTACTTTATTATTTGCTCCTTTAATGCGTGGCTGACATAGGGGAGGTCACAGGAATACAACACAACATATACGTGGGTTCTTTACTGTAGCTTGAACATGAACATAGATACACAGCACCAGTATGGGAGCAAGTTTATGCAAATTTTACTCTGTCAGTCTACACCCCCAGCTACCCTGATAATGGGCGATGTGGCATTACTACCTTTAGTGATTCACTTTTAAAGCGATCCGACAACATCTTCCCTGCTTTCCAAAGATAAAAGCATAACCCATTGGGCAGAAAACATATGCACAATATAGGTTCTGGTTCAGACTAATTATGCAAGAATAGGATAACCAGATTTTAGGAGTCTTGAAAACATAGATGTGATTATTCCACCAGATTTTTTGATCATAACTATGAACTATTATCGTCATGATTCTTCTGAGTCACTAACAATTCAGGATTTTACTCAACCTGTTCTTAGCCATATACGATCCCTCATACCTTGGCCGGGATTCTCCCCTACCTGGCGGGGCGGGGGGGTCCCGACGTGTTGGAGTGGCGTGAACCACTCCGGCGTCGGGCCGCCCCAAAGATGCGCAAGTCTCCTATCGCGGTGGGCCCCGATCGTGGGCCAGGCCACCGTGGGGGCACCCCCCGGGGTCAGATCAACCCCCCCCCCCCCCAGGACCCCGACGCCCGCCCGCTCCCCCCCGGTAAGGTAGGTGGTTTAATCCACGCTGGCGGGAGAGGGTTGACAGTGGCGGACTTCGGCCCATCGCGGGCCGGAGAATCGCCGCGGGGGAACGGGTGCAGCGTGATTCCCGCCCCCGCCGAATCTCTGGTGGCGGCCCTTGTGTCTGAGTTTGTCCTTGGTACGACAGGAGTGTTGGATACTCCTGTGTTGGTAACATTGTGTAACTCTGAGTTGCATCAGAAAATTGCACCATTGGAGGTCTTGATCTCAAGATCTGGGCTGGTTGCATATTGCAGCACGATAGAACAGTGGTTAGCACTGTTGCTTCAAAGTGTCAGGGACCCGTTTTCGATTCCCAGCTTGGGTCACTGTCTGTGTGGAGTCTGCATGTTCTCCTGTGTCTGCATGGATTTTGTCCGGGTTCCTCCCACAAATCCTGGAAGACATGCTTCTTAGGTGAATTGGACATCCTGAATTCTCCCTCAGTGTAGCTGAATAGGTGTGGCGACTAGGGATTTTTCACAGTATCTTCATTGCAGTATTAATGTAAGCCTATTTGTTACACTAATAAAGATGATTATTATAACAACCTTTGCATAATTTCAAGTTCCCAACAGATGACTGAGAGCTCGGATCTTCTGTTCGATTCACAATCAAGCCAGTTTTGTTTCTCTTGTTTGGAAAGAAGCATAACAACATTTTACTGTCGAAAATACAGAAAGATGACGACTGGATAAAGTAGTTATTATCTGCCTGTTATACTCATCTTTTAAGGAAAGGACATTCTGTTCCAATTAATTTTTTTCTGTTTTGATCTCAGCTAAATGCACCATTTTTTTCTTCAGTTTGATCATTTCTGTGAGTATTTGGTCATGTACTGTTTAAGTTAGCTTGCAGATCAACACATTGGTTGACTGAACTTTCGTTCACCCAAACCATAAAATGGTGAAGTTCCTGTATTTGGCTTTCCAATTTGTAAGTGAAGATTCCAGTTGGCAGCCAGCTTTCATCAAAGATTTCACAATCTAAAATTAACCATATCTGCAGTATATTCAATTGTGTCAAATTTGTCCAGATAGAACAATTTCAGATCTCTAACCAACTCGATGGGCCGAATGGCCTCTTTTTTATAATCTTTATTGTCACAAGTAGGTTTACATTAGCAATGAAGTTACTGTGAAAACCCCCAAGTCGCCACATTCCGGCACCTGTTCAGGAGGGAGAATTCAGAATGTCCTTGTGGGAGGAAACTGGAGCACCCGGAAGAAACACAAGCAGACAGGGAGAACATGCAGACGCCACACAGATAATAACCCAAGCCAGGAATCGAACCTGGAACCCTGGAGCTGTGAAGCAACTTGCTCAACCAGCATCTGAACATGGTCCTTGTCACGTTTTGCTTCTTTGCCAACCTGGTGTAGTCAAGTCCTGCAGTTCGCTGGGGTTGCGCTACTGCAAAATCTCACAAATTGCGAAATGGTGAAGGGGAACATGCTTTTGAATATAACTCAATCTGATAGCTTCCAGCCATGTGAGGGCAACATTGGTTTGGACAGTATTGTGGTGCAATACCTGCATACAACAGACGATGGAGCCTCAGCATTGGTGAAGATTTCAAATTGAATAGGATAATATAGTTTGGATGAAAGATCTTTTGTGAAGGATAATTCTGGTTGCGGGGAAAGCAGGAGACCCAAATTATTTCATCACAGTGTCTCCACAAATGACAATTATGTATTTTGCCTGGACACAGATAAAAGAAAGTACTCCAGCGCTGCATCACAGCCTGGTATGGCAACTGCTCGGCACAAGTACACAAGAAACCTCAGAGAGTCGTGAACACAACCCAGTCCATCACACGAACCTGCCTCCCATCCATTGACTCCATCTACACCTCCCGCTGCCGGGGGAAAGCGGGCAGCATAATTAAAGACCCCTCCCACCCGGCTTACTCACTCTTCCAACTTCTTCCATCGGGCAGGAGATACAAAAGTCTGAGAACACGCTCAAAAACAGCTTCTTCCCTGCTGTTACCAGACTCCTAAATGACCCTCTTATGGACTGACCTGATTAACACTACACCGCTGTGTGCTTCACCCGATGCCGGTGTTTATGTAGTTATATTGTATACCTTGTGTTGCCCTATTATGTATTTCTTTTATTTTCATGTACTTAATGATCTGTTGAGCTGCTCGCTGAAAAATACTTTTCACTGTACCTCGGTACACGTGACAATAAACAAAATCCAATCCAATCTACCCACTTCCAGCCAGACAGATGTCTACTGGCTTGAAGTAGCAGTCAGGTGAATGCACTTCCTTTCTGACTGATGGGCTACCTTAGAGTTTTTTAGGCACTCGCAACTTCTTGTTAGCATAGCCCATGTTAATGCAGCCCAACCAAGTTGGTGTTAGCTTCTCGCGAATGCTAAAACTAACTTGGTTGGGCAGTATTAACATGGGCTATGCTAACAAGAGGTTGCGTGTGCCTGAATAGAAAAGGAAATAAATGAAAATACGTAATAGGGCAACACAAGGTACACAATGGTCAGTCCATAAGAGGATCGCTGAGGAGTCTGGTAACAGCGGGGAAGAAGCTGTTTTTGAGTCTGTTCGTGCATGTTCTCTGTTATGGGAAAGGTGTTTTCAGAACCCCAAAATGTATCATGGAGTCCAACCAACCCCCCCCCCCCCCCCTTAATGGATTGTTGCTTTTGAAGCACACGGCTTGTTCCCTAGGTGTGGTATTACAATTATGGACACGTGGTTTTTAAAACAAAACAATGTTTATTCCATGAACTCAACTTAACCTTTTAAAATAAACATTGGATCTCTTAACACCGCTTACTTCAAAGATAACCCCGAAAATAATACAACAATACCCAATCCTGCTCACTGTTCCTATACACATCCAAACGACTTCACCGTCACAAAAACAGTAACACCAGGTTACAGTTAATATATATTTTCTGCTGGATGGGAAAGATATATCAGCCTGCAGTCCCAGCATGTTTTCATGCAGCACACAGCCAACACAAGCACTTCTCAAAATGCTTTCTCAGGACTGGCTTTCTCCTTTCAAACAGCTCTCAGTAAAACACACAGACACTCCCAGCTTTCTCCTCAAGCTGAAACTAAAAACTTCAAATGGCTGAGCTAAAGCCCAGCTCCACCCACACTCTCATATCACTGCATTTCTTAAAGGTACATTGCTTAAACATCCAATTCTTAAAGGCACTCTCACATGGCATCTCAGACTTCTGTATCTCCTGCCCGAAGGCAGATCCTCTTATTAATCCTTGTATTACCCCTGATCCCCTTATTAATCAAGAACCTATCTATCTCTGTCTTAAAGACACTCAGTGATTTGGCCTCCACAGCCTTCATTGGCAAAACGTTCCTGTATTTGCTCCAATTAAAGTACAAAATAAAATGTAAATGTTGCCACAGGCTACTTTCCCCTTTGAGAGCTCATTGGTGGTGATTTAACCTGAGGGTCCAGAAGACATCGGAGCAGAATTAGGCCACTTGGCCCATCGAGTCTGCTCCGCTATTCAATCATGGCTGATATTTTTCTCATCCCCGTTCTCCTGCCTTCTCCCCATAACCCCTGATCCCCTTATTAATCAAGAACCTAATTATCTCTGTCTGAAAGACACTCAGTGATTTGGCCTCCACAGCCTTCTGTGGCAAAGTGTTCCACAGATTCACCACCCTCTGGCTGAATAAATTCCTCCTCCTCTGTTTTAAAGGATCGTCCCTTTAGTCTGGGATGGTAACCTCGGGTTTAGTTTTTCCTACAAGTGGAACATCCTCTCCACGTCCACTCTATCCAGACCTCGCATTATCCTGTAAGTTTCAATAGGAACCCCCTCAGCCTTCTAAACTCCAACGTGTACAGACCCAGAGTCCTCAACTGTTCCTCATACGGCAAGCTGTTCATTCCAGAGATCATTCTTGTGAACTTCCTATGGACTCTTTCCAAGGCCAGCACATCCTTCCTTAGATATGGGGCCCAAAACTGCACACAATACTCCAAATGGGGTCTGACCAGAGCCTTATACAGCCTCGGAAGTACATCCCTGCTCTTGTATTCTAGCCCTCTTGACATGAATGCTAACATTGCATTTGCCTTCTGAACTGCCGACTGAACCTGCAAGTTAACCTTAAGAGAATCATGAACAAGGACTTCCAAATCCTTTTGTGCTTCTGATTTCCTAAGCATTTCCCCATTTAGAAAATAGTCTAAGCCTAAATTCCTCCTTCCAAAGTGCATAACCTCACACTTTTCCACATTGTATTTAATTTGCCACTTCATTGCCCACTTTCCTAGCCTGTCCAAATCCTTCTGCAGCCCCCTTGCTTCCTCAATACTACCTCTTCCTCTACAAATCTTTGAATCATCTGCAAACTTAGCAACAGTGCCTTCATTCCTTCTTCCAGATCATTAATGTATATTGTGAAAAGTTGTGGTCCCAGCACAGACCCCTGAGGCACTCCACTAGTCACCGGTTGCCATCCTGTAAAAGACCCCTTTATCCCCACTCTCTGCCTTCTGCCAGTCAGCCAATCCTCTATCCATGCCAGGATCTTATCCTTAACACCATGGGCTCTTAACTTATTTAACAGTCTCCTATGCGGCACCTTGTCAAAGGCCTTCTAGAAATCTAAATAAATCATGTCCACTGGTTCTCCTTTGTCTAACTTCCTTGTTACCTCCTCAAAGTACTACAGATTTGTCAGTCATGACCTCCCTTTGACAAAGCCGTGCTGACTCAGTTCTATTTTACCATGTACTTCCAAGTACTCCGTGATCTCATTTTTAATTTAAAAAAAAATGTTTTTATTCTCCATTTTTACATTTTCCTTCAAAATTTACACCCCACCCACAGACAGTAAACTGTAACAAATACAAAATCAATCCCCTTAACAATAACAACGATCCCATCCTCCCACCACCCCAAACCACAGCCCTCCTGTCAATATATGCATCCAATAAAACAAACCCTCCCACAGTCGAAACAAAAAACAAAGGAGAAAAAGAAAAAGGAGTCCGGGACCGGCCATGGTCATCATTAACCTATAGAGTCCACTCCCCCCCCTCCCCCCCCCCCTACACTCAATGCCATCCAACCCCTGAAAGAGTACCGTACATGATACCCAAGAGTTGTAAACACCACCACCACCACCCCCCTCCCCCTCCCCCCCCCCCCCCCCCCCCCCCCTCTCCAACTCCTCACCTCCACTGCCTCTTGTAAAACTCCTCCCCCCAACTTTCCACCCCGGCTAGACCTCTCGGACCCTGTTCTGCCAGGCTCCGATGGCCGTAGCCCCTCCCCCCACCTCACTCCCGTTCACTGGCCAGCTTAAACCGGCCAGCGTGGAGGTCCCCGCCCGGGTCCCTTTCCCCCTTGCCCGCCCCTAAGACAGCCCAGAAATCCCCTTTCAGCACACAAACCCCGCATATCCACCTACACCCCAAAGAGCCCTCACTTCGAGTGAAAGTCCCATCACTTCCCTTGTCCATATATATACAACATTGGCTCCTTTAGCCCATACACCCGCAAGCAGTGAAACAAAAAAGAAGAAAATACGGTCATGAGGTTACATCGGCACATTTCTTTCAGTTCTGCCACAGTCCTTCTGCCTTCACAAACTACTCCGCTGCTTCCGCCATTCCAAAATAAAATTCCTTGAGCTTGTAAGTCACCCTCAGCTTCACTGGATATACAATGCCGCACTGCACCTTGCTAATGTACAGTGCCTTCTTCACCCGGTTGAAGGCAGCCCGCCTCCTCGCTGCTCCACCGTAAAGTCCTGGTATACACGTATACCAGCTCCAGCCCACTGCACCACCCGCTTCTGCTTGGCCCAGCACAGGACCTTCTCCTTCACACTGTACCTACGGAAGCACAGAGTCACCACCCTTGGCGGCTCACTTGCCTTTGGTACAGGCCTCCACGACCGATGAGCCCGATCCAATTCATATGGGGAGGGATCCTCCCCCCTCCCCCAATAGTTTCGCCAACATCGCGGCAAAAAACTCAGCCAGCCTCGGTCCTTCAACTCCTTCGGGCAGCCCCACAATCCTCAAATTCTGTCGCCTGGATCTGTTTTCTAGGTCTTCCATTTTTCCTCGCAGATCCTTGTTAACCTCCATCACCTTCCGCATCTCCTTCCCCATCGAGGTAAGTTGATCACTGTACTGCAATAATGTCTCAACTTCATTCAGCGCCTCGCCTTGCTCCCGCACCTCCGCCACTGCACTCGCCACCGCCGTCGTCACGGGGAAATTGCCTCCTCCACCAGCACACTCAAAACCTCCCTCATCTCTTTCCTCATTGTCTCCATGTATTTTGTAAACTGCCTTTCGCATTCCGCAGCCATTACCTTAGTCATCTCTTCAGCCGTAAGCCTCCTCTGGTGCTCCAGCCTCCATTTTCCTTGGTGACCCCGCGGTGACCTTTCCACTCCCCGACGGCCCTTCAGCTGTTTTCTTACGGCTGTTTTTTTGCTCACCCTCAACATTTTCCTTTATCGTGCCTCCTCTGTGCCTTATCCCTGCTTTGCTTAAAGCCCAAAAATGCCGTTCCCGAATGGGAGCCCTCCATTATGCAGCTGCCTCTCGCCCACCGTCACCAGAAGTCACTCGATCTCATTTTTAATAACGGACTCTAAAATCTTACCAATGACCGAAGTCAGGCTAACCGGCCTATAATTTCCCACCTTCTGCCCCTCTCCCTTCACTTTCCAGTCCTCTGGGACCCTTCCTGCCTCCACAATCTCCTCAGCTATCTATTTTAGGACCCTGGGGTGTAGTCCATCCGTCCAGGTGACTTATCCACCTTTAGATCTTTCAGTTTCCCCAGAACCTTCTCCTTAGCGATGGCCACTGCACTCGCCTCTGCTCCCTGATTCTCCTGGAGCTCTGGCATCCCACTGGCGTCTTCCACTGTGAAGATTGATGCAAAGTAACTATTCAGTTCATCTGCCATTTCTTTGTTTCCTATTATTACTTCTCCGACAACGTTTTCCAGTGGTCCAATGTCTATTTTTTGCCTCTCTTACCTTTTATATATTGAAAAAACTCTTCCTATCTTCTTTTATATTACTAGCTAGCTTGCACTCATATTTCATCTTCTCTCTCCTCATTGCTTTTTTAGTTGTCCTCTGCTCGCGTTTAAAGGATTCCCAATCCTCTGGCTTCCCACTAATCCTTGCCACTTTGTATGCTTTTTCTTTTGCTTTAATGCGGTCCTCACCTTCCCGTGTCAACCATGGATGCCTTGTCCTGCCCTTAGCATGTTTCCTCCTCCTTGGGATGAATTTCTGCTGTGCCTCCCGCATAACTCCCAAAAATTCTTGCCATTGCTGTTTCAGTCTTCCCTGCTAGGCTCCTTTTCCAATCAACTCTGGCCAGCTCCTGCCTCATGTCTTTGTAGTTACCCTTATTTAAATTTAATATTACATCTGACTCCAGCTTCTCCCTCTTAAACTACAGAGTAAATTCTATCATATTGTGGTCACTGCTCCCTAAGGGTTCCTTTACCTTAAAATCCCTAATCAAGTCTGCCTCATTACACATTAAATCCAGAATTGCGTTGCTCCTAGTGGGCTCTACCACAAACTGCTCCAAAAAACTCTCTTAAACATTCCATAAATTCCTCATCTCGGGATCCACTACCAACCTGATTTTCCCAGTCCACGTGCATATTGAAGTCCCCCATGATTCTTGTGATTCCCTTTTTTACATGCTTTCTCTATCTCCTGATTTATTTTCTGCCCCACATCCTGAATACTGCTAGAGGGCCTGGACATAACTCCCATCAGGGTCTTTTTACCTTTGCGATTCCTCAACTCTACCCACAGAGATTCTATGCCTTCTAATTCTATATCGCTCTTTGCTATCCATTTAACTTAATTCCTTACTGTTACCACACCTCAGGCGAGGGGCAAGGTCGAAAAGGTGGGCCTTCATGAATAACCTCAGTAGTATGGGAATTGAACCCGCTCCGTTAGCATCACTCCGCATCATGAACCAGCCATCCAGCCAACTGAGCTAACCACTGTGCCTTGGCAAACTTTTCTTCTGCATGTGGCTAATTGCCACTTTTAGATGCATTTAGCTTGGCTTCCTGCATTGCCTTGCTCAATATCCATACATGCACCACACTTTCACATGTCTTGGTATGCTTGACAATTGCACATTGCGCGAGTCAGGTTACCTTTACCAAATACTTCTGAACCTTGATTACCATACCAATTGTCATTGCCACCCAAATACTTGTAACTGAAGGCACCTACCAAGATAGCTTCAAATGTCTTTCTATTTTTAAGTAATGCATCGACACTGTACCCTTCTTTAGTTTTTTTTGAAAGGCTTGTATTGGAGTAGACAATGGCTAGGTCCAAAATCTATTCTGGCAATTCAGTATCTAAAAAGTCACATTCCTGAGCATCACACCACAAACTGATTCATCTTTGTGTTGCCAGTATGTCATCAGCTCTAATTTACGGATTTGGAAGTTGACTTTTACCACGAGTTCTATATTCCAGGAGTATCCATATCTCCTTGCTCAGATCCTTCTGATCCTCAGTCATGAATCCCGGTGTGTTTATCTGCTGGGTCCCTCATTGCCGAGTGCAATCTTGATTTTAAACCCTGTTTCTCTGGTTCATTCACCCCTTGATCCAGGAAACATAGTGCCAACTGTTGGCAAAGTAATTTGAACTTATACACTTCAGTAAAGCCTTTGACAAGGTCCCTCTGGCAGACTGGTACAAAAGGTGAAGTCACACGGGATCAGAGGTGAGCTAGCAAAGTGGATACTGAACTGGCTAGGTCATAGAAGACAGAGGGTAGCAGTGAAAGGGTGCTTTTCTGAATGGAAGGTTGTGAGTATTGGTGTTCCGCAGGGATCAATGCTGGAATTTTTGTTGTTCGGAGTAGATGTCAATGATTGAGGAAAATGTAGCTGGTCTGATTAGTAAGTTTGCAGATGACACAAAGATTGGTGGAGTTGCAGACAGTGAAGAAAATTGTCAGAGGATACAGCAGGATAGAGATCAGTTGGAGATTTGGGCGAAGAAATGGTAGTTGGAGTTTAATCGGGACAAATGTGAGGTAATGCATTTTTGAAGGTCTAATACAGGTGGAAATTATGCAGTAAATGGCAGAACGTTTAGGACTATTGGCAGGCAGAAGGATCTGGCGTACAGGTCCACAGATCACAGAAAGTGGCAACATAGATGGATAAGGAAGTCAAGAAGGCATATGGCATGTTTGCCTTCATCGGTTGGGGCACGGAGTATAAAAATTGACAAGTCACGCTGCACCTGTACAGAACCTTAGTGAGGCCACATTTGGAATACTGCGTACAACTCTGGTCATCACATTACCAGAAAGATGTGGATGCTTTGAAGAGGGTACAGAAGAGGGTTATCAGGATATTGCGTAGTCTGGAGGATATTAGCTAAGAGGAGAAGTTGGATAAACACAGATTGTTTTCACTGGAACGAAGGAGGTTGAGGGGCGACCTGATAGAGGTTCACAAAATTATGAGTGACATAGAGTGGATAGTCCGATGCTTTTTTTCCCCAAGAGTGGAAAAGTCAATTACTAGGGAACATAGGTTTAAGATGTGAAGGGGTAAGTTTAAAGGAGATGCGCGTGGCAAGTTCGTTTTTCACAGAGGGTGGCAAGTGCCTGCAACGTGCTGCTGGGTGAGGTGGTGGAAGCAGATACGCTAACAGTGTTTCCGAGGCATTTTGGCGAATAAATAGGATAAGAAGAGGGATACGGACCCTGGAAGTGCAGAAGGTTTTAATTTTGATGGGCATCATGATCTGCGCAAGCTTGGAGGGCAAAAGGGCCTGATGCAGTGCTGTACTAGTCTTTATATCTGAATACTTCCAATTCATGTGGCGGCTCGGCGGCAAGCACTATTCTATAATTGGATATTTAAGTACCTTGATGCACCAGCTTCTTTACAGGGTTTCATAGAATTTACAGTGCAGGAGGCCATTCGGCCCATCGAGTCTGCACCGGCCTTGGAAAGGGCACCCTACTTAAGCCCATGCCTCCACCCTATCTCAGTAACCCCCACCTAACCTTTTGGACACTAAGGGGCAATTTAGCATGGCCAATCCACCTAACCTGCACGTCTTTGGACTGTGGGAGGGAACTCACGCAGACACGGGGAGAAAGTGCAAACTTCACACAGACAGATATCAGAGGCTGGAATTGAACCCAGGACCCTGGTGCTGTGAGGCGTCAATGCTAACCACTGTGCCACCCCTTTCCTTTTACAGGCAGTGTTTCCATTGGCTTATCTTTTTCGTTAGGTTTTTCCTCTTCACAGGCTGGTTTGTTTTAGAAACGTTTTGTTAAGATCCTTTTTAATAATGTTTTTATTATGCTACAGTCACAGCCAGATAGCACTGTCAGGCTGTTCCCATGATTTCAGTGTTAGCATGGAAATCCACATGCAGCAATGGCAACATGTTTTCCTCAATTTTTGGCCTACTACCAGAACATTTAATGCCACCGATCTGTGTTGTTCCTCGTGTCTTAATAAAGCTCGTAGTCTCAAAGGTGGAGAAGATGCTTTATTGTGAATTCGTTCTGTCTTCAGATCTTAACTTACGACTACCTCAAATGCTGCCTGCCTGTGTGTCTGTGTCCTGTTACGAGTTCTGCCTTCCGTGAAGTGTGTCGTCACTTCCTGTCCCTGTGTATATATAGCTCTCCCGTGCTCCCTCTAGTGCTTGCTCAGTTGTATTGCATCTACTCAGATCTACAATCACCACATCCCCCCCTTTTTTCTTTACATATTTTCTGTACATCGTTAAAGAAAATTGTACAAAACAGTTACTTATGATATGTGTATCTATACAAGTGATGGTGCTATTGCATATTTTACAAAGCCAATTTATATTTATGAGTCCAATCTTAATAAAAACATTTATGAGTCCAAACTTGATGAATTTGTTCACTGAGTTTTTTCTTTTGTTGTTGTTTACGTGGTTATATTGATATTGCAACTCCGTTGTGAATGTTGTTGGTGTTCCTTGTTATTTTAAGAAACCAATGCGTCATCCTGAGTTGTTTGCATGGTCGAACCACTGATGTTGACTAACATGGACTTTTTTCTGTGCTTGTGGTATCGATTTATTATGTCATCTGCCTTGAAAGCTGGTGTGCTTGCTTGTTCTGGAGCAGATGTGAGTTTGTGTGATTCGTTGTCATCCCATGGCATGTTTGTAGTCTTGGCATGTTTGTAGTCTGTTATTGCTTTGCAGTGTGCTGTGGCATTGTCCTTCATGTGCAGAGTTGTACCATTTTGTACAAGTCGTTGTTTCATTGCTGTTGTTTCGGTCGTTCCTGTCTTTGTTGTTTTAGTTGCCGTTCTTGTTGCTGTTTCTGTCGTTTCTGTCTTTGTTGTTGTCGCTATCTTTGTTATGCTTCTTGTTGGTTTTGTTGTTCTTCTTGTAGTTTTTGTCGTTGTGCTTGTAGTTTTTGTTGGTGCTGTTGTTGTTCTTGTTTCTGCAGTGCTTCTTGCAATTTTTGTTGTTCTTGTCGCGCTTCATGTTGCTTTTGTTCTTGCTTTTGTTCTCGTTTCTGCTGTGCTTCTTTTGGCTTTTGTTTTTCTTGTTATGCTCAATGAGTGTCCCGTGTGGATAATTTGAGTCTTTGCTTTCTTGGTGCTCCTCTTCTGGAGTCAAATTCTTCACGATTTCATTTGAAGCGGTCTCTATGGACTCTTGGTGCTCCTCTTCCGGAGTCAAAATCTGCATGATTTCACTTGACGTGGTCTCTCTGGACTCTTGGTGCTCCTCTTCTGGAGTCAAAATCTTCATGGTTTCTGTTGATGTGGTCTCACTGGACTCTTGGTGCTCCTCTTCTGGAGTCAAAATCTGCAAGGTTTCTATTGGCGTGGTCTCACTGGATTCTTGGGTGGCCCTACTCTGTGCTTCTGTACAGACAAGCTGAGAACTGTCAGTCCCGCTGTGATCCTGTACCTCCTGTATGTCGAGTGTGATCACCTGGTCACTGTTTTCGCATGCAGTGGGTAGATGTACATTGTCTTCTTCTTGATTATGTGAGCTTGGTAGACTTTCATAGTCTGCTTGCGGTTGCTCAGATATGGCGGGTTGACCTTCATGGTCTTGTTCATGCATGGTGTTCGCCAGGGAGTGTTTGCTTGCTTCCCTTATGGAGTCTTTCGTCGATCTCACTGTGGAGCCTGTCATCGCTCTCTCTGTGGAGTCTTTTTGTGCTCTTTGTGTGGCGTCGTCTTCGTCTTGGGTATTGCTGTCATCCAATGTATCAACGATCTGCCATGGCATCATGGTGTTGGATTCATCTACCACAAGTAGATTTGTGTTGAGCTTTGCGACCGTGCCGCTGATGCTGTGATCAGCATATCCGAATAATTCAGCCATGTCTGAGTAGTATTCTTCGAAAAACAAATCATTTTTTTTGTTTCGGATTTCTTTTTGTTCTCTTCACTTTGGGTGGTGCAGACTGCTTTTTCCAGGGTGTTGTGCGAGTTGTTTTCAACTGCTGGTTTAAGTTCAGGCGTTTTTTTGTCTTCTGAGGCAAGAAAATTTGGTTTTATCGCTTTAAGTATCTTGTTTTCAATTATCGGGCATTTCCCTTTTAAGTAGGTGTGGTCCGGATGCTCAGACGCCATGACGCTCGTGACGTCATGCGTAGGAATGAATTGCGCATGCGCAAATCGGCCTTCCTTTACTGTGCGGTTTTGTGTCCACTGCGCATGCGCATAACAATCCGCGACCAAAACTTTTTGAGACTGCGCATGCGCGCCTTGCGTTTCCTGCGCATGCGTAGACGCAGTTTTTTGTTCTTTGTGTGCCCGAGACTGTAAAATGTGCTCCGACGCCATTTTATCGCGGATTTCAGCGTTTTTTCTTTCTGAAAGTTGTTACCTTTTCCTTTCGATCTGGACTGGACCTCAGCGTTTTGGCTTTGTGAAAAATTCAAGTTATTTCTTCTTTTTGATCTGTACTTTTCACTCGCGATTTCTTGACTGAAGCCTTTCTGTTTGTAGAGTTTTGCATCACTCAGTCTCTGTGCAGTTTGGCCTCTGAGCATACCGTGCTGTTCAAATTCCTTACAGTACTCTTCAAATTTGTTTAGTATTGTTTGTAAGTTGTTGCTGTCTTCATCTTTTGAGTATTTAAATCCATTATAAACTTTCCTAGCTTCATGTCCTGCGATGAGCATTGCTATTTTAATTTCGTCTGAGGCTGCTGCTACATCATTAGCTATGATATAAAAATCGAACATTTGTTTAAATAGTTTCCAGACATTTCTTACATTGCCGGTCGTGTCCAGCGGAGGTGGGGTTCCATGCCACATCCTCGAATAAGCGATGTCTTCCCAAGTCCAATGTCCAGTAGGAGATTTCCATGCCATTTTGTTCTTTGTGTGTCTGCAGCTGAGTTGTCCTGTAGTAAGCGTCTGAAGCCACGCCTGGTACCATGTGTTGTTCCTCGTGTCTTAATAAAGCTCGTAGTCTCAAAGATGGAGAAGATGCTTTATTGTGAATTTGTTCTGTCTTCAGAGCTTAACTTACGGCTACCTCAAATGCTGCCTGCCTGTGTGTCTGTGTCCTGTTACGAGTTCTGCCTTCCGTGAAGTGTGTCGTCACTTCCTGTCCCTGTGTATATATAGCTCTCCCGTGCTCCCTCTAGTGCTTGCTCAGTTGTATTGCATCTACTCAGATCTACAATCACCAGACGATCCTCTGGTAATTTGGCTTGCTGTTTGACCTCCGATCCAGCTGCTGTGTGCCTACAGTACTCATGTAGCTCTTAAACCTCCCAGGGTCCTATATGTGGTGGTGTCTTGTGTACTAAAAACTTCAAAAGGTATCTTCAACTAGTTCAGGTGAGCAATGCACTTTATTGTATTTGTTGTTCAGTTTCTACAGCGCTGTCACACTATTGTGTGTAGTTTCTCAAAAATGCCAGCGTGTTATCTTATTTGTTCCTTTGGTGTCTGACTTTTATAGGAACCATAGGAATACAAACAAAATGCAACAAATACATGGGTTCTTTGTGGCAACTTAATCTGGAACACATATACAGACCACGAGTACAAAAGTGTGTTTACAAGGGGGAGGCAATAGTGTAGGGGAAGGCAATGGCATAGTGTCATTGTCGCTGGTCTAATAATCCAGAGACGCAGGGTAATGCTCTAGCAACCCGGGTTTGAATCTCACCACACAGCAGATGTTGATATTTGAATTCAATAAAAAGCTGAAATAAAAAATCTAAATGACCACCATGAGATTATTGCTGATTGTCGTAAAACCCTATCTGGCTCACTAATGCCAGGTAGAGAAGGAAATATGCCATCCTTACCCAGTTTGGCCTACAGATCAACAGCAATATGCTTGAACTTCTGAAATAGCTGAGCAAGCCACTCAGTTCAGGGAAATTAGGGATGAGTAATAAAAGCTGGCCCAGCGAGCAATGCTCACATTCCATGAACAAATTTTAAAGTCTTACTTTGTTGGTCTACATCCACAACTAAGGAGGCCTTTTGGCTTGACATGCTGATACTGTTTCTGTAAAAGTGCCAAGTAGACGCGCCCTCACTTTTTTTCCCCTCTGAATTTAGTCATTCCTTTATTGAACCTGCTTCCACTAATCTTTCAGGCGGTCCATTCCAAATCACAGCAACTTATTGCATAATTATTTTCACTTGTTATTAGTTCTTTTGCCTGTTGTGTGTCTTGGGTTATCAATAATTTAACAGTACACAAGATACCACTGGAAATAATTTCTCCTTGCTTACTATCAAAATAAGAAGTCTTACAACACCAGGTTAAAGTCCAACCGGTTTGTTTCAAACACGACCTTTCGGAGCGCAGCTCCTTCCTCAGGTGAAAGGAGACGTATGTTCCAGAAACATTTATATAGACAAAGTCAGAGATGCTGGACAATGCTTGGAATGCGAGCATTCCAGGTTAAACAGGTTAAAGAGGTGTAAATTGTCTCAAGCCAGAACAGTTGGTAGGATTTTGCAAGTCCAGGCCAGATGGTGGGGGGCGACATGAATCCAAGATCCCTGTTGAGGCCGCAGTCATGCGTGCGGAACTTAGCTATAAGTTTTTGCTCGGCAATTCTGCGTTGTCGCGTGTCCCGAAGACCACCTTGGAGAACGCTTACCTGGAGATCAGAGGCTGAATGCCCTTGACTGCTGAAGTGTTCCCCGACTGGAAGGGACCATTCCTGCCTGGTGATTGTTGCACGATGCCCGTTCATTCGTTGTCGCAGTGTCTGCATGGTCTCACCAATGTACCACACTTCGGGAC
The DNA here is from genome assembly GCF_902713615.1 of Scyliorhinus canicula. NCBI lineage: Eukaryota > Metazoa > Chordata > Chondrichthyes > Carcharhiniformes > Scyliorhinidae > Scyliorhinus > Scyliorhinus canicula. The sequence goes on from NC_052146.1 coordinate 183,862,048, forward strand.
ATCCTTTCCTGCAGCATAAGAGGTAGACTACATTGGTTGAGTCGCACGAGTATGTGCAGCGTACCTGGTGGGTGGTGTTACCACGTGTAATGGTGGTATCCGAGTCGATGATCTGGCATGTCTTGCAGAGATTGCCCTGGCAGTGTTGTGTGGTGACGTGGTCACTTCTGAAGCTGGGTAATTTGCTGCAAACAATGGTTTGTTTGAGGTTGCGCGGTTGTTTGAAGGCCAGTAGTGGGGGTGTGGGGATGACCTTGGCAAGATGTTCATCTTCATTGATGATGTGTTGAAGGCTGCGAAGAAGATGTCGTATAGCTAAGTTCCGCACGCATGAGTGCGGCCTCAACCGGGATCTTGGATTCATGTCGCATTACATCCACCCCCCACCATCTGGCCTGGACTTGCAAAATCCTACCAACTGTTCTGGCTTGAGACAATTTACACCTCTTTAACCTGTGATTATCCCTCTCCCTGGATCTGTAATGATTTGATTACCTGCAAATGCTCGCATTCCAAGCATTGTCCAGCATCTTTGACTTTGTCTATACAGTATAAATGTTTCTGGAACATACCTCTCCATTCACCTGAGGAAGGAGCTGCGCTCGGAAAGGTCGTGTTTGAAACAAACCTGTTGGGACTTTAACCTGGTGTTGTAAGACTTCTTACTGTGCTCACCCCAGTCTTCACATCATACTATCAAAATAGTTCATGATTTTAAATGCCAATCAAATATCTTCTTTTTTTTAATAAACATTTTATTGACGTATTGATGGTTTTATAACAGTAACAGAAGAAACAGTGTACATACAAATATCAAACATAGTGCAAAAGCCGTCTTCCTCTCTCACAGGCCCCACCTTTTCTAGCCTCCTACTCTACACTAAACTACCCACCCAGCCCCCCGCTTCTGCTGACGGTTAATTTTCCCTAAAGAAGTCGACAAACGGCTGCCACGAACCCTAACATTGACCCTCTCAGGGCGAACTTGATTTTCTCCAGAGAAAGGTAGCCGTGTCAGTTAGCCAGGTCTCCGACTTCAGGGGCTTTGAGTCACTCCAAGCTAATAATATCCGTCTCCAGGCTGCCAGAGAGGCAAAGGCCAGAACGCCTGCCTCTTTCTCCTCCTGGAATCCCGGATCTTCCGACACCCTGAAAATCGCCACCTCTGGACCCGGTGCCACCCTTGTTTTCAATACTTTGGACATAACGTCCGCAAACCCCTGCCAGAATCCCCTAAGCTTCGGGCATGTCCAGATCATGCGAGCATGGTTCGCTGGTCCTCCCGTACCTGTCTTCGACCCAAAAGAACCTGCTCATCCGAGCCACTGTCATGTGAGCCCGGTGAACGACCTTAAATTGTATTAGGCTGAGTGTGGCACATGTTGTGGACGCGTTGACCCTACTCAACGCATCCGCCCAGACACCATCCTTTATCTCCCCTCTAACTCCTCTTCCCATTTGTGTTTCAGCTCCTCGGTCTGTTTCCTCTGACCCCATAAGCTCCTTATAAATATCCAAAACCCTGCCTTCTCCCACCCACACTCTGGAAACTATCCTATCCTGTATCCCCTTGGTGGTAGGAGCGGGAAGGTTGAGGCCTGCCTGCGTAGGAAGTCATTCCCTCCCGTCAGTTCAAATTTCACCTCCAGTTCCCTCAAGCCGGGATAGCTCCCTCCTATAAACATATCGCCCATCCTCTTGATCCCTGCTCTCTGTCACCTCCAGAACCCTCCATCTAACCTCCCCGGGGCAAACCGGTGATTATTGCAAATTGGGGACCAGACCGCTGCTCCCACGTCTCCTCCATTGCCCCCAGACTCTCAGGGCCGCGACCACCATGGGGCTGGTGGAGTAGTGTGCCGGCGGGAACGGCAGAGGCGCAATTACCAACACCCCCAAACTAGTGCCCTTACAAGATGCTGCCTCTACTCGCTCCCACACCAACCCCCCCCCCCCCCCCCCCCCCACCATCCACTTCCTAATCATGGCTATATTCGCCGCCCAGTAATAATTACTAAAGTTTGGGAGTGCCAGCCCCCCACCCCCCGCGCTCCAACATCTCCTTTTTAACTTGCGGGGTCTTACCCGCCCATGCAAAGCCAGAGATCACCTTGTTGACCCGTTTAAAAATGGACCGAGGAATAAAGATGGGGACTGAAACACAAACAGGAATCTCGGGAGAACTGTCATTTTCACTGTCTGTACCCCCCCCCCCCCCAGCCAGTGACAGCGGGAGCACGTCCCATCTCTGCAAATCTTCCTTCATTTGGTCTACCAGTCGGGCCAGATTAAGCTGGTGCCCCCTTGCCTGGATCGCGAATATCTTGCTTTTCCCCATGTTCAATTTAGAACCTGAAAACCGGCCAAAATCCCCCAGAATTTCTTCCATCCCTTCCAATGGGTCCGACACATATAAGAGCAGGTTGTCGACGTATAGCGAGACTGTGTTCCACACCCCACCGGACCAGTCCCTTCCAGCCCTTTGAGGCTCTCAACATAATTGCCAGCGGTTCTATGTCCAGTGTGAACAACAGCGGGGAGAGGTCGTCCCCGGTGCAGCCTAAAATAGCCCGATATCAGCCTGTTCGTCCGAACACTTGCCACAGGCGCCTGATACAGCAGCCTGACCCAGTCAATGAAGCCCCGTCCAAATCCAAACCACCCCAGTACCTCCGACAGATAATCCCATTCCACCCGGTCAAATGCCTTCTCTGCGTCCATTGCGACCACTACCTCTACGTCCCTACCCTCTGGGGGCACCATGATAACATTCAACAGCCTTCTTACATTTGCTGCCAACTGCCTGCCCTTAACAATGTTGCAGGAGACGCACCTTAGTAACTGACTAGGTCAGACTAAGGAAGGGATGGGTTGGACAGGTTTTTCCACTCGGGGCTGGACTCTAAGACTAGGGGGGGTCGCGCTCTTGATTAATAAGCGAGTGTCATTCGAAGGGGGAAGAATAGTTGCAGACATGGGGGGGGGGGGGGTCGGTCGGTACATAATGGTCAGTGGAAAGCTGGAGGGGCTGCCGGTGGTACTCATGAATGTGTACGCTCCGAATTGGGATGATGTGGAGTTCATAAAGAGGATGTTGGGGAAGATCCCGGACCTGGATTCGCACAAGCAGGTTATGGGAGGAGGTGGGGGGGGGGGGGGGGGGGGGGAGAGGATGAGAGAGACTTCAACACAGGTTCTGCCGGTGGGACCTGTTCTCTAGATCCTCCACCTTCTCCTGGAGCCTTTTCTGTTGTTTTCTCAACATTCCCACCTCCACTGTTGTTTGGTGCTCCTCCTGCTCAGTCAGTGCCTTCTCCACTTTCTGGATCGCCCGATCTTGAGTATCCAATCTGAGTTCCAGTCGTGCAATCGACTCCTTAATCTGGTCCAAGCAGTCCTGTTTCTGCTTGGCGAAGCCCTCCTGTATAAACTGTATCAGCTGCTCCATTGACCGCTGGGTCGTCCGCCATGCTTTCTCCCGTTGCAGCCTCAGCCCAAGCCTTCTCCGTTCACCTATTTCTTCCTTTGCGAGCACTCCTGGTCTGCTTCTCCATGCACTGATATAGGATTCCTTGTCACAGTTGTATCCAACATCAATGTTCCACTTCAGATCCGACAAAAAATCAGGGAAAAAGGTCCAAAATTCCGACCCGAGCAGAAGCCACCAAATGTGCGACCTACTTCTTCATAGCCACCACCGGAAGTCTCATCAAATCTCTTCACCTTCCCTCCTCCAAGGAGAACTCGCCCAGCTTTTCTAGTTTCTCCAGTCCCTCACTCTTGATACCATACTATTAAATAACTTCTGCACTCTCTCCAAGGCCTTGATATTCTGATATTAATCAGAATTGAACACAATACGCCAGCTTTGGCCTAACAGAATGTTTTATAAAGGTTGAGTTTTATACTTTATGCCTCCATTAATAAAGCCAAGGATGATGTATGCCGTTTTTAAGGTTTTTTTTTAAAACCTGTCCCACCAACTTCAAACATTTGTGTGCATGCACCCCTAAGTTTCTTTGTTCCTGCATCCCTATAAAATGGTACTATTTGACTTGTATCGTGTCTCATCATGAGACACGATATATATCATTTCACATTTCTGTTAAATTTCATCTGTCACGTGTCTGCCCATTTTACCAGTCTTCTTGTAGTGTTACTGTTTACTACATTTGAGTTTTGTGAATTATTTTGCTTAACTTTGAAATTAATTACCAAGGCTGACAACATTTTACAATTTACTGTTCCAGTCAAATGCTTGACTAGATTTTAGAGAGATCAACCCGTAATACTCAGGCTCGTTACACTCAGTCTCCAGCTGCCATCATGTGACTTATGTAAGAGATTGTCTTAGGTGCGAAGTGCACCCATTCACACCAGCATTTATTTTTAAACACTAACTCCTGTTTGTCCAAGCTCAGATCATTATATACATCAAAAAGAACAGTGGTCGGACTAATTTTCTCAAGTCTGAAAAACACCCACGCACCAAGGCAATAGAATCCTTGATGGTAATCGACTAATTAGGTCGTTAGAACCCCACCAGAAATTGAATATTCGTTAAATTCATCAAAATTGTTAACATGCTGTGACATCAAGATTTATGCCTGATTTATGCCTTTAAAAGAAGATAAAGGTTCTGCTCCTTTTCCAGAAATTGAATATTCGTTAAATTCATCAAAATTGTTAACATGCTGTGACATCAAGATTTATGCCTGATTTATGCCTTTAAAAGAAGATAAATGTTCTGCTCCTTTTCTTCCCCTAATCAGAGATGATGTGGAGATGCCGGCGTTGGACTGGGGTGAGCACAGTAAGAAGTCTTACAACACCAGGTTAAAGTCCAACAGGTTTGTTTCAAACACGAGCTTTCGGAGCACGGCTCCTTCTTCAGGTGAATCAGAGATGGCAGGGAGAGTGGGTGGAATCTGGTGAAGGTGGTAAATAGTGAATCGCCCAAAGCTGAAAAACCTCCCCCGTGGAGGTTTTTCATTCAAGCCTCATGGGCTGGCCCCTGCTCTCCTGGGGCAGGTTCCTCTTGTGCAGGGTCCTCCCTGTGCAGGCCCTGTGCTTCCAGCCTCCATGCATCCACAATGGCAGCTGCAGCTAGATAGACAGCGAGCAGTGCTGGTTATTCTCGGGGGGTGGGGGTCGACATGTCAGCAAGATGAGTATTTCCTTGTCATCCAGATCCAACAGGCTACATGGTGACTATGTGTTGCACTTCACTTCCACCCTCCACATGTTCTCCCCAGACTAACCCCGATCTTCAGCCGTTCCCCCTGATATGGTGCCTTTCACGCTGCGCTCCTGTCTCTAGCAGTGTCACCAGGCAGCCTCTATCCTCACCAACCTTGTCTGTCATCAGGGGTACCCGTGGCTGCTGCAACCAGTGTCAACGATAGGCTCTGTGGCCTGTCCTGTTTCCCCAGTGGGGTCTACTGTGGGTGTCCTCATTGGGTGGCCGTGTGTTATCTCACCAATAAAGTGGCACCTGGTTCTGTGGTGGAGAGTGTCACTGTGTGCCACCAATCGCATCCATGCTTGGAGTCTAATGTGTGGAATGTCCGCGCGGTGGTTAGCACAGTTGTCCCACGGCACCGAGGTCCCAGTTTCGATCCCGGCTCTGGGTCACTGTCCGTGTGGAATTTGCACATTCTCCGTGTTTGCGTTGGTTTCGCCCCCACAACCCAAAGATGTGCAGAGCAGGTGGATTGGCCATGCTAAATTGCCCCTTAATTAGAAAAAATGAATTTGCCACTCAAAATTTAATTAAAAAAAGTTTGGTGACATAATAAAGAAAGTGTGTTTTTCCCAGAGTGCTGATTGGAAACCCTCATGTGGAAACCAGATTTCCAGTGAGACCAGTTGACTCAGTGTGATAGGCATCTGGGGAATTTGATGAGAAATCCACTAAAGTTGTATTGGGTGATATCTGCCACTAGGTTTCAGAGTGTGGTATGTCTGACTAATGTTGGTCTGTTGGCTTACATGGACTGGGTGCTTGTATGGAATATTATAGCATATGCATTGCAACTTGTGTTAGCTGTAGAACATCTGTGTACATTTGCGAAGGTATGGGTGGGATGAAGTAAGTATTGTATTATAGTCAATCTATTCATGTTTAATAAATTTATAATTAAGTTAATTGGCAGCCCTGTGACTCTTATTCATCCATGGCTCTAAACAAAAAAATAAAATTTACAGTCTATCAAGCCAGGATTCCATTTGGGACCTGACCTGTCCAGTAGCATCATCAACTGGGATTGTAACAATTTGTGTGTATATGGGGTGGGGCTTTGGTGTGGAGGGAGGTTGGTGTGGAGGGAGGTTGATAACCAGAGTATAACAGGAAGTGAGAGAGTGTACAAACTGAATACAAAGAAGGTCAGAGTAGGGGAAAAAATGGTTAGAATGATTAAGCAGTCTTTATCTAAATGCAGGCAGCATTTTTGACAAGTTGGATGAGTCAATAGCAAAAATAGAAATGATAAGGTAGCCATTATAGAGACATGGGCTGTCAATCCCACCCCCGCCGTGTCCTGAATTCTCCGCCCCCCGAGATTCAGCGGGGGCGGGAATTGTGCCGCGCCAGTCGGCGGGCCTCCTGCAATGATTCTCCGGCCCGCGATGGGCCGAAGTCCTGCCGCTGACAGGCCTCTCCCGCCGGCGTGGTTTAAACCACCTCTGGTACCGGCGGGATTGGCGGGCAGGCTCCGGGGTCCTGGGGGGGGGGGGGGGGGGGGGGCGGGGCCGCGGGGCGATCTGACCCGGGGGGTGCCCCCACGGTGGCCTGGCCCGCGATCAGGGCCCACCGATCGGCCGGCGGGCCTGTGCCGTGGGGGCACTCTTTTTCTTCTGCCCCCGCCATGGCCTTCACCATGGCGGAGGCGGAAGAGACCCCCCTCCCCTCAGCATGCGCCAGTATGACATCAGCAGCCGCTGACGCTCCGGCGCCACCCAGCCGGGGCCGAAAGGACTCCGCCGGGTAGGGGAGAATCCCGCCCATGGTCGCAAAGTGACCATGGCTGGATCCTGAAAATTCAACGGTATTCAACTTTTCAGAAGGACAGTAAGAAAGGAAAAGGAGGTGGGTACTTCTGTTAATAAAGGAAAAGATCAATATAATGGCTAAAAAGTGTCTTGGTTAACAAGATAAAAATGTAGGATTATTTTAATAATAATAATAATCACTTATTGTCACAAGTAGGCTTCAATTAAGTTACTGGGAAAAGCCCCTAGTTGCCACTTTCCGGCACCTGTTCGGGGAGGCCGGTGCGAGAGAGCCTATTTTGGGTAGAGATAAGAAATAACAAAGGAAATTAATGACTGTCGGGAGTAGATTGGGAGTGGGGGGGGGGGGGGGGGGGGGCACGGTAGCATAGTGGTTAGCACAGTTTCTTCACAGCTCCAGGGTCCCAGGTTCGATTCCCGGCTTGGGTCACTGTCTGTGTGGAGTTTGCACTTTCTCCCCGTGTCTGCGTTGGAGTCCTCCGGGTGCTCCGGTTTCCTCCCACAGTCCAAAAATGTGCAGGTTAGGTGGATTGGCCATGCTAAATTGCCCTTAGTGTCCAAAAAGGTTGGGTTGGGTGGGGTTACTGGGTTATGGGGATGGGGTGGGGGTCTAGGCTTAGGTAGGGTGCTCTTTCTGGTGCAGACTCGATGGGCCAAATGGCCTCCTCCTGCATCGTAAATTCAATGATACTATGATTTATAGGCCTCCCACCGTAGCTACACTGAATGACAGAGTATAAATCAAGAAATAATGGGGGCTTGTAAGAAAGGTACTGCAATAATCATGGGATATTTTAATCTTCACATAGATTGCACAAATCAAATTGACAAAAGTAGCCTGAGGGGAGTTTATAGAATGTTTTTGGGTGTTTCTTAGAGCAATTCATTCTGGTACCAACCAGACCTGGTAATGTGTTTTTTTAAAATAAATTTAGAGTACCCAATTATTTTTTCCAATTAAGGGGCAATTTAGTGTGGCCAATTCACCTAGCCTGCACATCTTTTGGGTTGTGGGGGCGAAACCCACGCAGACACGGGGAGAATGTGCAAACTCCACACGAACAGTGACCCAGGGCCGGGATTCGAACCCGGGTCCTCAGCGCCGTAGGCAGAAATGCTAACCACTGTGCCACCGTGCTGCCCTCTGGTAATGTGTAATAAGACAGGATTAATGATCTCACAGTAAAGGATCCTCTGGTAAGAATAGTCATAACATAGTATAATTTCACATTCTGCTCTGAGAAAGAGAAATGTGGGTCCATAACTAGTACCTTAAACTTAAGGTAGTCAATTGCAAAGGTATGAAGAGTTGCAAAAGTGGAATGGGAATACAGGTTAAAAGGCAAGACTGCAGAGAAGTAATGGCTGATATTCAAGGAGATGGGCGTCCGTGTACGTTAATCACAAAAATAATGAGGAATGTTGGTCTTTATTGTAAAGGGGATGAAGTATAAAATTAGGGAAGTCTTGCTACAATTATACAATGCATTGGCGAGACTGCACTGGAATACGATGCCGTTTTAGTGTCCTTATTTCAGGAAGGATATACTTGCATTGGAAGCCGTTCATATAAGATTCATTGGCTGTTTCCTTTGTTGAAGGGGTTGCATTATGAGGAAAGGTTGAGCAGGTTAGGTGTATGCTCTTTGGAGAATAGGAAAAAGAGAGGTGATCTTTTTGAAACATAAAAATTCTAAAGGGGCTTGATTGGCAGAAAGGCCTAAATGGGTCAAATGGCCTACTGTTGCTCCTATTTTCTTGTGATCTTACATCAGAAACAAATCGAATTGGCATTAGTCCTGCCAAGTGTTTTTACTTGAAACTTTATGGGAGAGTAAATTTAGATGTTTTGATTATAGGTAGAGTTAACATTCATTATCAAACCTGTTCCAACAGATAATAAATGCATCAAGTCCATCAGAGTCTCATCAGCCAGAGAGTACTAAAGCAATTAAAGGACCTTGCATTACCTTCTTGATCAATATTGTATTTCCTTTTTTGAATGTGAAATGATTCTCTGGCCAGAATCTGATATCTTGATGCAACTGGAAAAATAAAGCTCCTCTATCCTTGTAGTTCAGCAACTGTCTTGATCACCCGGAAGCCCTTTATGCCAAGTTTCACACAGACTTCACACTTTTTGACATGAGTCAATAATTATGTAGAATTTATGACAATTACAGATTCTGAAACTTAAAGGCAGAAAAACCAAAGGCATGGGCAAAATAAGAATTATATAAATTGATTGAACAATATTAATATGCAGTCTATATAATTAGCACCAAACATAGACAAATTGTAAGACACCTTTGAGAATTAAAAACGTTCTTAGGCAGAATTCTCCGTTCCAGAGGCTAAGTGTTGGCACCAACGGAGAATCTGCGGGTGATTCACAACGGGAAAATTGGCGCAAACCCCTCACTGATCTGGTACTGTTGAGGTGTTAAGTAATGGGTTAAGAGACATTGCAATTAGTTGTCTCATTTATGTTAAATGTTCAATGATTGTCTCAATTAAGTTAAGTGTTCAATGATTGACACTGATATGTAAAGGGGCTTCAGGTGGACTCTGGATCTTGTGATGTGACGATTGAGTTTAGTGCAGAGTCTGTTAAAGTGAAATAAAGGTGTTTGTGAAAAGGAGCTGGACTTTTGTCTCTTCATACCACAGCATCCATTCGTTTAACATGAGGGGCTATCACCAGTGCCACGTGAACCACCTGCGGATCGTGCGAAAAACAGCCGGAGCATCGCTGGGACCCGCAACGGTCATGCCGGAAAACATGGTGCACGCCGTGCTAGAACCCGAACCTGCCCACCCCGATCCCACCCCCGACCCCAGTCCTAGCAGAAGCCCCCCCCCCGGGCCAGCGGCATGGATCCTTGACAAGTGTGCTGGTGCTGGACAATGTCCGCATCCAGCATGCCGAGTTTCCGACCGCTGGGACCACACGTGGTCTGCGTCATTGGGAATTCGGCCCATCGGGATCGGAGCATCACGGGTGGAATGAAGACGCACCAATGGCCGTGTGACTGAGAGCGTCCCGATGACGCCGATTTGGAGGGCACGTAGCATCGCAAATAGGCGTCAAACCGGCGCCTACCCCGAAACTGACGTCAGAAGCCAGTGTCCGCCCATTCGCCAATCCCGATTTCAGCATCGGGCTACGGAGAATCCCACCCCTTGACTTTTTTTTCTTATGAGCACACCCCATCCTTGAAAAATATTAAGGTAGATAAGTCCCCAGGGCCTGATGGGATCTACCCCAGAATACTGAAGGAGGCTAGAGAGGAAATTGCTGAGGCCTTGACAGAAATCTTTGGATCCTCACTGTCTTCAGGTGATGTCCCGGAGGACTGGAGAATAGCCAATGTTGTTCCTTTGTTTAAGAAGGGCAGCAAGGATAATCCAGAGAACTACAGGCCGGTGAGCCCTACGTCAGTGGTAGGGAAATTACTGGAGAGAATTCTTCGAGACAGGATCTACTCCCATTTGAAAGCAAAAGGACGTATTAGCAAGAGGCAGCATGGTTTTGTGAAGGGGAGGTCGTGTCTCACCAACTTGATAGAGTTTTTCGAAGAGGTCACAAAGATGATTGATGCAGGTAGGGCAGTGGATGTTGTCTATATGGACTTCAGTAAGGCCTTTGACAAGGTCCCTCTTGGTAGACTGGTACAAATGGTGAAGTCACACAGGATAAGGGGTGAGCTGGATACAGAACTGGCTAGGTCATACAAGGCAGAGGGTAGCAATGGAAGTGTGCTTTTCTAATTGGAGGGCTGTGACTAGTGGTGTTCCGCAGGGATCAATGCTGGGACCTTTGCTGTTCATAGTATATATAAATGATTTGGAGGACAATGTAAATGGTCTGATTAATAAGTTTTGCAGACGACACAAAGGTTGGTGGAATTGCGGATAGCGATGAGGACTGTCAGAGGATTTAGATCATTTGGAGACTTGGGCGGAGAGATGGCAGATGGAGTTTAATCCGGACAAATGTGAGGTAATGCATTTTTGGAAGGTCTAGGTAGGGCATATACAGTGAATGGTAGAACCCTCAAAAGTATTGAAAGTCAGAGAGATCTATGTGTACAGGTCCACAGGTCACTGAAAGGGGCAACACAGGTGGAGAAGGTAGTCAAGAAGGCATACGGCATGCTTGCCTTCATTGGCTGGGGCATTGAGTATAAAAATTGGCAAGCCATGTTGCAGCTGTATAGAACCTTAGTTAGGCCACACTTGGAGTATAGTGTTCAATTCTGGTCGCCACACTAGCAGAAGGATGTAGAGGCTTTAGAGAGGGTGCAGAAGAGATTTACCAGGATGTTGCCTGGTATGGAGGGCATTAGCTCTGAGGAGCAGTTGATTAAACTCGGTTTGTTCTCACTAGAACGATGGAGGTTGAGGGGTGACCTGATAGAGGTCTACAAAATTATGAGGGGCATAGACAGATGGATAGTCAAAGGCCTTTTCCCCAGGGTAGAGGGGTCAATTACTAGAGGGCATAGGTTTAAGGTGCGAGGGGCAACATTTAGAGCAGATGTACGAGGAAAGTTTTTTTTACACAGAGGGTAGTGGGTGCCTGGAACTCGCTGCCGGTGGTGGTGGAAGCAGGGACGATAGTGACTTTTAAGGGGCATCTTGACAAATACATGAATAGGGTGGGAATAGAGGGGTACGGACCCTGGAAGTGTAGAAGATATTCGTTTAGGCGGACAGCATAGTCAGCACAGGCTTGGAGGGCCGAAGGGCCTGTTCCTGTGCTGTACTTTTCTTTGTTCACCCCAGGCTGAAAACTTTGACCACTAGCTGAGATGTGGTTCCACTTGTTCTTCTATGTTATTCATTCCGTGGACTTCAGACATAGTGTTTGCTCAGCTATTTTACTACAGGCATCACAGTTGAGCCCAGTGTCCTTACCCAATAACTGCTCGTGTACTTCCAAAGCTGATTGGAACAAATGCTCTTTCCCAGGCATTCTTACTTTCTTCAGATTCTGTTTAAAAGTTTTCATTACACAGTACAGGCGACCAATGTTGAAAGAGGTTGCTGTCAGACATCAACATACTGGGCAGCACAGTGGCAAGCATTGCTGCCTACAGTGCTAAGGACCTGGGTTCGAATCCCAGCCCTGGGTCACTGTCCATTTGTAGTTTGCATGTTCTCCCCGTGTTTTATGTTCACCCCCACAACCCAAAGATGTGCAGGTTAGGTGGATTGACCACACTAAATTGGCCCTTAATTGGAAAAAATAATTGGGTACCCTAAATTAGTGTTCTTCAAACTTTTTTTTCCGGGGACTCATTTTTACCAACCGGCCGACCTTCGGGATCCAACCTGGCCGACCCTCGAGACCCACGCCGGCCGACCTGAGCGACCCACCATTTTCTCTTACCTTGTTTGCTGCTGATAAAAATGGAGGAAATGGTTTTGGGTCCCTTTGGCCCTCGTACACTCTCCTCCAATTGAACCTGTTGGATGAAGGTTAAGCCTTCCGGTGTCGGAAAGTATGGAGTCTCCATCTGTCCAAAGTTCTGCATTTTTTCCCTGTAAAATTTTACCAAACAAAACCCCCCCCGAACTTGTAAAAAAAATGAATAAAATAAATGAAAAAATAAAAATGAAATGAATAAAATAAATGAATAAAAACCCCCTGAACTTGTAAAACAAAAAGCTGCGACCGTTTAAAAAAATAGCGGCCGTACTGCGCATGCGCGCCGATGATCATGCGTGCATGCGCAATGCAGCTGAATTTTCCTTACATGTTGGCGGCCATTTTAAAGGCCGCTCGCAGCCAGCGTTATTAAAAGCCGGCTGCTGCGCGGGGATTTGCTCGATTGGACCGCCACGAAGGACGGCTCCGCAACCCTCCCTACACCCGCCCGCGACCCACCCGCGGATCGCACCCCCCGAGTTTGAAGAACACTGCTCTAAATTTATAAAAAGAAAACATACATCACTCAGGTTCCTTATTCAGTAAATCATAAAAGAATCAGGGCTGTCTTTGATAAATGAAGCTATACGACAAGCAAGGTACCTGGCCTGAATGGTAATTCCTGTTGTAACCTTTTGCATAAAAAAAAATTGTATCACCATCGAGGTTGTACAACAGTGTTTGTTTGCTGCACTCCCAAGTACAAAATAATTTTCTGCAACCTTAAAATTGTTAATCACCATTAAACTGTTCATATTTCTTAGTTACTTGCCAAAATGAATACCCTCAACCCTAAGAAAAGCAGATTTTATTATCCTGCACCAAATCTGTTGAATTTAAACTGTTCTTTCCTTAAAAATTACACTCATCTGATCATCACTGTACTGAAGACAGTTGGGAGTGGGGTAGAGAGGTGGGTATACTCTCGTTTTATAAGACAGAAAAATTGTAAATAGCTCACTTGCTATTCAAGTGGGTGAATACTCTGCATGGTATTATCACTCAGCAGTCCAGACAAGTTTCACATCTTACATTTACAGACATATGTATTTACAGATTTAAGTCAGGGCAGTAATAGAAACCTACAAATTAGAAGGAGTAGACCATTCAGCCCATCAAGCCTTCTCTGCCATTCAATAAGATTGTAGCTGATCTGATTGTGCCTCAACACCACTATACTGCCTACCCTCCACTACCAATCAAGAATCTTTTTGTCTCTGTCTTAAGAATATTCAATAGCGGGTAGCATGGTGGCGAAATGATTAGCACTGCTTCTCATGACGCTGAGGACCCGGGTTCAATCCTGGCCCCGGGTTCGATCACTGCCCTGGGTCACTGTCTGTGTGGAGTTTGCACATTTTCCCCATGTCTGCGTGGGTCTCACCCCCACAACCCAAAGATGTGCAGGGTAGGTGGATTGGCCACACTAAATTGCCCTTAATTGGGAAAAAAATAATTGGGTACTTTAAATTTAAAAGAAAAAATATTCTATGTCCTTGACTCTACCATTTTCTGGGAAAGAGTTCTGGTTTCAGAAAGAGAAATATTTCCCTTCATCCCTGTTTCTAAAATGGAAGACCCCTTATTTTTAAAATTGTCCCTTAGTTCTGGTCTCTCTCACAGGAGGAAATATCCTTTCAGCATCCATCTTGTCAAGCCCCCTCAGGATCTTATATGTTTGAATAAGATAGCTGCCTATTCTTTTAAATTCCAATGGATACAGGGTCAATTTGTGTCCCCCACCCCCATTTTATAAATGTAGTTTTAATTTAATTGGGGCATCAGATTTGGCATTTAGCATTAAAAGAAAAGCAGGACATTGTTGGAAGCAATAAAGTTAACAAAAATAATTTTAGACCAACATAGTTTACAAAGAAAATCTTAAATGCAAACCATTTGAATTTATTTTACAGTATATACATAACAGGAAACATCTGAATGGATCATGTCAGTAATTTGGCTAATCAATACAAATCAAAACATTTTGTTCCCAATGACCATACCAAATGAAAACATGGAAATATATAAAAAAAGTAACAAGCCCATATATGCAATTATGTTGATACTTTATACAAATATTAGGTACTGCAACTTGACTGAATCAGAATACCTCTAATACCAATAATGTTTTTGTGCTGAGTGCTTCCCACAAAAAATGTATCTACATGAGGTAAAAACACTTAACTAACTTTTGCTTTGTGTAAAGGAGCATACCACAGTTCGGGGAGAAATTCTGAAGTATGTTTATAGATTTGGCAGAATGAGGCTTACACAAAGAACAGTTTCAATTGACAAACTGAAATGGGATGTTGCAAACCCTACCATTTAGAAAAGTAAAGTCCAGTTTCAGTTGAAAAAGTTATTGGTGGGGAAATGTATTAGAGTGATACTAATGCAATGATATAGTGTTACACCAAAAGTTATGTATTACTTTATGAACCAAGACTTTTTAACAGTTTGCATGTTGGTATCATAGTTAGTTTAAGCTTTTTACAGTGTTTTTATTTTTCCATTTACAAAAAAGGACAATCTTATTTGCTTTTGGAGTCTTGTCAGCATGGGTTAGCATGACTTCAGAGCAGAGAAAGGCTACTGTTGTATTTACTTTTTACCAAGTAAAGTCCAGATGTCGTCAGGATAGTAAATGTTGGCCAACCCAATTTTGCGTGTGTTTAAAACATGATATATAAAATACAGCAACAGCTATTAAACTGCAGCACTCTTCTACTGCTCTTGAAAATAGGACAATTAAATCCAAATGGATGTCCTACAATTCACAACTTAACCACATGAGTAAAAATACATCACATTTTATCAGCATTATTGTGCAAACTTAATACCAGTGTACTTGCGAGAAAACTGTTAAAACCAACAAGCATACAAATGGATGAAGGTTTGGACTGCAACCCTTCAAAAGTTATTCCAATTCATATCTAAATGACTAAATTACACTTTAAAATGCAACAGTGTTAGTCAGATGATTAGATGGGTATACTGCTCATTTCTTGTTGCAAAATATATACTAATCTCAACTGAATAAAGTAAAACCAAAATAATTCCTTAAAAGCAGTACCCAAATTACGTTTTGCACCATGCAAACCTATACACATCTGTACAGTAAAATACTTACCTGTACATCATATGCACTACTATCTACATTACGTATTATAGTGTGTGACTTCAACAATATGAAGTACATACTGAAAAAAACTACACATTTATGTACATAGATTACATATGGTAAATCAAGCACTTGTGTAGTATTTTGAACTTAAGGTGACTGTGGCACTTAAAATGTTCTCCACATAGGTGTCATGCCACAATAAATAAAATATTGATTAGTTTTGTCTATGACAAATAGACAATACCGTGGCTTCTGAACAACCTCAAACATTCTTCAATGCTGAAGAAAGCAGTTGTGTATTTTCTATGTACACTCCCATGCAAACATCCAATGGCAATTAGTAGCTGTTTTCATGGCCAGCCAAGATGTACAAGTTGCTATTGGCAGTTGGGTTGTCTGTTGGCCTACTTTCCAGCACCACAACCCTACAAGGAAATAAAAAGCATACTTAATAGATCTGTGTTTAGTCAATAAGCAGCCAAATCAAATCACAATTGAAAAAGGTTTGGGTCACCATAGGCATTGTGTCTTGTGTTACTGAGCTCTACAGTCCAAGATTATGAATTCAATCGCACATTTGTGCTGAGCTTGCATATCTCAAGTAGGGCAACAGTTACATTATGGCAACTGGTCTCCACATCTCCAAGAAAAGAGGACAAAAATGCATGATTCTTACAATTTGCTATTCGGCAACCCCTTGTAGAAAATGTCTCTGCAGCCTTTTGGGTTCATCTAGCCATGACTTTCTTAGGTTCATACATAAAGAACTTATGGATCTACTGCGCCTATGCTGCTATACCAACAAGTCCTATAGTGCAGGAAGATGGAAAAGTAATCCTGGGAAACTAGATCATCGTCAGAATTGCACAGTCTAACTGAACTGTTACAAGCAAAACGGAATATTTTCCTCACCACCTCCCTCAAATCCAAAAGTAACATGAAAACCTGAGATAGGTTAAGATGTGGTCTGCATCTAAACTATTTTGAAATACAGAATGAGTAAAAAAAATTTGCAGCATCACACGTCTGCATTCTACTAACCTGTCAGAGCCTAAAAGTTTGAAGATTCTTGAATTATCACATATTTCTTGTGTAATCTAGAAAAAAGTTGTTTTCAGGATTAACAGAATTACATTTCTAACATGAACAGATTCATCCGTGAACTGTGTTAGTTGGAATAAATTTGATAGCTTAGTGTCAAAAGTTAACAAGCATCTGCTTCTTCCCCATTACTGTAAGTAGAAAATCAAATCTTGTTCTGAGAATGAATCAAATACAGATGAAAGATGTTTTCTGCTGTAAAACAACCCAATGTGAGATGACCAATATGAAAGTGAGCACAAATTATTTTAATTTACTGACATATTGTTCCTGATGGTAATTATTTACATGGAAGTTAAAATATCCAATTAGTAAATACAATGCTCACTGAGAAATCACTGGCTGTATAAAATTAAATTATGTTAACCGAACACTATTTATAGTAAATGTGTGATGTCAAATTATTTTCATTCAAAAGGTTTATTACAATATAAGTTACAGATGAAAATATTTGTTCCATTTACCTCATTTGACTTGAAACTTCTTCCCTGCATTCCATGTTTCCAGAAAGCAAGAACACTATCCTGTAAACAAACTAACAAACGGGGAAATGTATGTTATTGGCTACAGTTTTTCAACTGGCAAGAACTGTTGTTAAATAGTTCAAACCGAAAATGCCAATATTGGGTTTCAACAAATAAAAAGTTATACTTTGAGATTTGAAATACTGACTACTATTAATGTGACCTAAGCAGAACTGCATTTTAAAAACATGATCAAGAAACTGACAATATGAGAGGCATGACATGCAGAGGAGCTGATCACTTTTTTAAAGAATACCGTAACAAATGTTCTCAATGTTACATTGTGTCCTTTAGTGGAAGCCAATCTAAATTTGTTGGTTTTCAACAGCCAGTTGCCAATTGGAATATTTTTATAACTCTCCTGTGAAGTACTGGGACCCTGTCAATTGCCAGCATATCAGAAAGCCAGTGTTTACAGATGGATAATTACTTCTGCTTCTCTCATATTTCACACATGGAATTAGGCAAAATTGCAAAAAGTATACAGAACCTGTGTCCACACTACATAACAACGACATGTATTTATACAACACCTTTGCAGTAATAAAACATACCAAGGTGCTTCACACAAAACAAAAATCTAAGCCACACAAGATAATAATAGTTGAGATGACTAAAAGCTTGGTCAGAGGTTTCAAGCACTATTTTAAAGGAGGAAAGTGAAGTTGGATTGGATTTGTTTTTCACGTGTATCAAGGTACAGTGAAAAGTATTCTTCTGCGTACAGTCCAGACAGATCATTCCATCCATGAAAAAAAACATAGGACACACATAAATACAGTGGTGAGATATAGGAAGGGTACCCAAGAGCTTAGGGTCTAGGCAACTGAAGATGCGGCCAAAGGCAGAATGATTATCAGGGAATAATTAATATCAAGACATCAAAATCAGAAGAGCAGGGACATCTCAGAGGGAGTTGCAGGGGATTACAGATAAAGAGAAGGGTAAGGCCATGAAGAGAATTGAAAGCAATGATAAGGAGTTTAAAATCAAGCTGTTGCTTAAACTAGAACTGATGTAGGTTAGTGAGTACAGGAGTAATGGGTGGTCAGTTAAGACCCCAGTGACAGAACTGACTGAAGATAGACCTGATCTGTATGATTTCAGTAGATACAGGTGGAACAAAGAAAGATGCAGTGTTTGCACCAAGTCTGAATTTTAGGCGTGTATTTATGCTGGAAATGAAAACTAGATTTTATATAACCTGTTTAGCATTCATAGTTTGAGTACTGGCTTGGGTCACTGTATGTGTATGTGCGGAGTCTGCACGGTCTCCCCATGTCTGCATGGGTTTCCTCTGGGTGCTCCGGTTTCCTACCACAAGTGCTGAAAGACGTGCTTGTTCGGTGAATTGGACATTCTGAATTCTCCCTCAGTGTACCCGAAAAAGGGTCGGAGAGTGACGACTAGGGGATTTTCACAGTAACTTCCTTGCAGTGTTGTAAGCCTACTTATGACACTGATAACGATTATAAAAAATAAGACTCATGTTTGAAAATTTGTTGAACTGAATTAATAACTTAGCGATATATTTTGGCAAAAATAGACTCAAGCCGACAAACCTGTTGGTTGGACAATGCAGTATAAGTAGTGATACAAATTCGATATTTACAAATCATAAGTAATTCCCACTCTGAATAGCACACTGTTTCAGTGCAATATATCCTTAAGATTAAAGAGAAACCCTTACCTATTGTCTCAATTTGAAAAGTGAACGTTAGTTCTGACGACAGCTTTCTGCTTGATTTCAATCTACCTCGGAGATTTACAATCTTTAAACATCCTAGAATGTTAAAGTACAGAGTGAAACAAATAAGTAATTGAATTGAACCAGTTTTAGTACATTTCCAAAGACAGTATCAAAACAGTCCCTTAGAAGTATTCTAATTACTTGAGAACAAATTTATATTCTTGCTAATTAACTAATGAAGGACCCATTTACTGAAATAGGCATATCACTTACTAAATTAGTGTATTTCTTATTTAAAATCTACATGCACCCTTTCCAAGTACAGTATTATATATTTAACTTGACCAGTAGAATTCAACACCCAAATGTAATTGGTTTGAGTATAAAAATAGCAACCTGCTTTATATCTATGTCTCACTAAAATTAAGTGTATTGGTAAAAATATACTCCAATACTGTACCTTGGAATAACCCATAACAAGATGATCATCTGTTGAAAATGCATCCCAGATAAACCAACTGAGCTAAACCAATCTTAAAATATGACTTGCTTGATCCTTGCTACATTTTATTGTACCTTCTATAAACCTGAGATGCAACTAAATAGGAGCTGAATTGGCATTCTAAATTTTCAAACTACTTTTAAATGATATGACCTGCAGTGAACACTAGCTGAATCTGTTTAGTATATTTAAAGAGTTTAGGTTGAAATTTATCATTGAGAGGGGGTGCAAGTGGTACTCGTGAACATATATGCTCCGAATTGGGACAATGTGGAATTTATGAGGCAGGCTTTAGGTATGTTCCCAGATTTAGAGTCACATAACCTGATCATGGGAGGAGATTTTAACACAGTCATTGATCCGGAATTGGACCGGTCAAAATCCAAGACAGGGAGGAGGCCGGCTGCAGCAAAGGAATTGAAGGGGTTTATGGAACAGATGGGGGGAGTAGACCCATGGAGGTTTGCATGGCCAAGGGCAAAAGAGTTTTCCATTTTCTCACATGTCCACAAGGTATACTCTCGCATCAACTTTTTTTGTTCTGAGCAGGGCGCTAATACCGGAGGTGGTGGATACTGAGTACTCAGCAATCGCAGTGTCGGATCATGCCTCACATTGGGTGGATCTGCGGGTTAGTGTGGAGGGGGGGCAACGCCCGCTGTGGAGACTGGACATGGGGTTGCGAGCGGACGAAGCGATCTGTGGGCGGGTTAACAAGTCCATCCAGAACTACTGGAAACAAATGATACGGGGGAGGTCTCCGCAGCGACGGTTTGGGAAGCTCTAAAGGCAGTGGTCAGAGAGGAATTAATCTCGATACGGGCCTTCAGAGAAAAGGCAGAACGGGCTGAGAGGGTTAGGTTAGTGGAGGAGATATTCCAGGTGGACAGGAGATACTCGAGGCCCCGGACGAGGGGCTACTGAGGGGGTGGCGGAGGTTACAGACGGAGTTTGGGCTGTTGACCACAGGGAAAGCTGTGGAACAGCTGAGGAAGGCAAGGGGGGCGATTTAGGAGTGTGGGGAAAGGCTAACAGAATGTTGGCACACCAGCTCAGGAAAAGGGAGGCGGCCAGGGAGATAAGTAAAGTATAGGCGGGAATACTGTCCTGGACCTAGCGGGGGTGAACAAGGTGTTTAAGGACTTCTATAGTAAATTCTATGAGTCGGAACTCCCGGCTGGGGTGGAGGGGATGAGGCAGTTTTTGGATCAATTGAGATTTCTGAGGGTAGATGAGGATCTGGTGGAAGGGCTGGGAGCCCCAATTGAGATTGAGGAAATAGTTTAGGGGCTGGAGGGCATGCATGTCGGGCAAGGCCTCGGACCTGACGGCTACCCGGTGGAATTCTATAAGAGGTTTTCAGAGATATTGAGCCCACTGCTGGTGAGGACATTTAATGAAGCAATAGAGAAGAGAGTCCTCCATCCAACAATGTCACAAGCCTCTATTTCATTGATCCTGGATCGGGAGAAGGATCCGGAGCAATGCGGGTCATACAGGCTGATTTCTCTACTGAATGTGGATGCCAAACTGCTGGCTAAGATACTGGCCACAAGGATAGAGGCCTGTGTCCCAAGGGTGATAGGGGAAGACCAGACGGGATTTGTAACGGGCAGGCAACTCAAGTCCAACGTTTGAAGGCTTTTGAATGTTATTATGATGCCCTCAGAAGGAGGGGAGTTGGAGGTGGTGGTAGCGATGGATGCAGAGAAGGCTTTTGATCGGATGTAGTGGAATTACCTGTGGGAGGCGCTGGGAAGGTTTGGGTTTGGTGAAGGCTTTATTGACTGGGTGCGGTTGCTCTATCAGGCACCAGTAGCGAGTGTGCGTACGAACCGGCTGAGGTCGGGGTACTTCAAACTACACCGAGGGACGAGGCAAGGGTCCCCCCTCTCCCTGTTACTGTTTGCTCTGGTCATAGAGCCATTGGCCATGGCGTTAAGAACCTCTAGGAACTGGAAAGGGCTAGTTCGGCGCGGGGGGCGGGGGGGGGGGGGGGGGGGGAGGGAGGAGGAGGAGTGGAGCACCGGGTCTCTCTTTACGCAGATGACCTGCTCTTGTATATTTCAGACCCATTGGAGGGGATGGGGGAAGTAATGCGAATCCTGGGGGAAATTTGGCAATTTCTCGGGGTATATATTGAACATGGGGAAAAGAGAAATGTTCGCGATCCAGGCAAGAGGACAGGAGAAGAGACTGGGAGAGCTGCCACTTAGAATGGTAGGGAAGAGCTTTCGGTATCTGGGAATCCAGGTGGCCCGGGAATGGGAGGTACTGCACAAGTTAAACCTATCCCGGCTGGTAGAACAAATGGAAGGAGACTTTAAGAGATAGGACATGCTCCCACTATCACTGGCGGGGAGGGTACAAACCGTGAAAATGATAGTCCTCCCCAGATTTCTGTTTGATTTCAGTGCCTCCGCATCTTCATCCCAAAGGCCTTTTTCAAGCGGGTGAATGCTCTACGCAGGGTTAATATCTCCTCATTGTGCAGCAGGCTTAGCCTGATACATTTTAAGGTAGTCCACCGGGCACACATGACAGCGGCAAGGATGAGTAAGTTTTTCGGGGTAGAGGATAGGTGTGCGAGGTGTGCGGGAAGCCCAGCAAATCATGTCCACATGTTTTGGGCATGCCCGAAGCTGAGAGGCCTTTGGCAGGGTTTTGCTAAGGCAATGTCCACGGTGCCGAGGTGGTGCCGAGTCCGGAGGTGTCGGAAGAGCCGGGAGTTCAGGGGGCGAAAGAGGCTGACGTCTTGGCCTTTGCCTCCCTGGTAGCCCAGAGACGGTTCTTGTTAACGTGGAGGGACTCGAAGCCCTCGTGTGTAGAGACCTGGGTTAGTGACATGGCTGGGTTTCTCAGTCTCGAGAAGAAAAAGTTTGCCTTAAGAGGGTTAATGGTCGGGTTCACCCGGAGGTGGCAGCCATTCGCCGACTTTCTCGGGGAGAATTAAAAGGTCAGCAGATGCAGTATTCCGGGGAGGGAGGGGGGGAAGGGGGGGAAAGAGGGTGGATTGTTGTTTTATGGTTGGGGTGTGTGAAGATTGGGGTGGGGGGGGTAAATGTTTATTATACCATGTTGATTGTTAATGTTATTTTTGTAAACATTTTCAAATAAAGATATTTATCATTGAGTCACCTATTTAATGCGTAGTGGAGCTTGATTGCATGTCTCACCCTGGAAATCTAGCAATCATAATATATACTATCAGAAGTTATGGGGAAAGCTTGATTAATTTTCTTTGTCAACAGTTAACGGCATCCTGAGACTACACAAACAAAGCTTTTTCAGTAGATTATAGCTTGCACAAATAAGATTTTTGAGTCCTTCCAATAAACGGTATCAAAGGGTTCATAACAATACAATGATTAATATAAATGGTAAATGTTTGTGTTGCTGGAGCGGCATTTTTGTTGAAGCTTTTCACCTTGCTCTCATTTTAAAATTTTTTTAGAGTACCCAATTATTATTTTTTCCAATTAAGGGGCAATTTAATGTGGCCAATCCACCTAGCCTGCACATCTTTGGGTTGTGGGGGCGAAACCCACACAAACACGGGGAGAATGTGCAAACTCCACACAGACAGTGACCCAGAACCGGGATCGAACCTGGGACCTCGGCACCGTGAGGCAGCGCCTCCCCTCATCTTGCACTCATTTGGACATTCGTAAGAATGCAATGCAAAGGAAATCAACAAATGTTTACAGTATAAAAAGCGTGTTGATTGCTTGAGCCATTGCCATGGAGAAAACACCAGTTGATGATGACTGACAAGTGACTGCCAAGCATTGTTTGAAACTTAAATCAGGCACCTCGACTCCAATTGGTCAAGGAATTACCCTGAGGAACCAGCGAATGTCTGTCACTATTTTGCTTTGCTGAAACAGATGTAATGTGTATACATCTTTGTCTTCAAATAACAGGGCCTAGTGTATTAATATATGGAGCTTCTAGTGCACAAAAATGCAAAACAGGATGTTAGGTTGGAGAATAGATTTGAGCACTGCTCCATCACCTCTGAGACCTGGGTTTGAATCTAACTCAGATTAAAGGAATTAAAATTTCCCTGCCAAGGGCAAGTACCTCTCATGATACCAACATAGGGAGTCTCAAATCACTGTCTTAGATCAGTAGCACAATACTGACTATAACTCAGAACAGATTGGCACTAAATTATTAATCTTGCTTAGAAGGGGTATAAAACCTAAACGCAACGGCTTAGGACATAGCCAGCAAAACATTGATAAATTGGTCTAGATTCTTTTGAGATTGATTTGAAAGCATACTATTAGGTAAAGTAGACATTTAACTGTTCAACTGATGCTGGTAACAGGGCCAGTTGTTTCTTATAAATTGACCACAGAACTCATGGAATCATACAGCACAGAAGGCGGCTATTCTACCCTTTGTACCTGTGTTAGCTCACTTAAAGAACTCGAAGTTGTTCAGAAATATCTACATGTAATAAAAAGCTAGTTACAGCATTTACTTTTCAATCTGGTACTTGTTCAAAAGACATTAAAGTAGCCATTTTTGGAATAAAAAGTAGTGATTTTGTTTTGGAAACTTACGATCCATGCAGACGATTATTGTATCTCTCTCCAGCTGTGTCACATGGATGACATTTGCCTGTGGCACATCTGTAACAAGTGATAACACAGTTTTACTCATCCTCAGCATATTTACAATTTTCTTTTAAACAGTCATTTTCCTTGTTCCTAGTTCACAGACTAGAGGAAATTACTCAGGCTTTGCTGCGTGTTTGTAACCTTTAATTGCTATTTCCCCCATGAGTGTGCAGTGCTGATTAAAAGCTGCTCTATTCTGACAAGTTAGGCAATCATCTCAAAATGTTTGTTTCCTCATAATTGTTTGTGTTCGAGTTGATATGTTGTGAAGTAAGACAGGTAGCACAAATAAAACTTCAGCATTGAATTTTAAACAGGCTTCAGTAAATACTCACATTTACCTCTCAAATGATCTGGAGGAAGACAAGAAATAAGGCAAAGTTGCAGAATATTTATCTAACCCCACATTAAGCCATGCTCACTTTCTTTTCACAAATGATGTGTAGCAAGAGCAGAATGCCTGACTCATTCCTCTTTTACACAGGAAGTTGTTGGGTAATTTTGCAAAATAAATTTCTCTCTTCAAAAAATGTTAACCTCTTAAGAAATTCTATTTTACAGCACTTGGCTAATGCTCAGTCAAATGCTCATAACCATAGCACTCACACGTGACAGCTGCAAAGTATATTGTCTTTTCATAGCATTATTACAAAAAGGGCTAATGACAACAAACTTGTGCACTAATCCAGTCCATTTTTCCACAGAACCCAGCAAAGAAGCCAACAGCTATTTTTTTTAACTAAATTACGTTATTTTGATATTATTGTCCTTTCTCCGAAATTAGAAATGTAGGGCTAGTCTTGGTTAATGATCTATGTAGATATGCAACATTACTGTACAGAAAGAAGCTGTCTTGTTCAAATCCAATCTCTTTCAGTTTTTCTGTACTGCATTAATGTTATTGTGTGAAAAGACTTGGTTACTTTTACTCAGCTAAAAAGGCTACACAGGTTGTGCTGGAAAACCAAGTAAACACATAACTAAATAATAGGCAAAATAATGCAAACAAACAAAAATGCAAGAGAGATTTTACCCTAATCTACATGTTGCTAACCTCTCTTTCTCTCTCTTCTTCCCCCCCTAAAAAAAACAGGCTAGGTGTACCCCCTACCAAGAACAATGCTGTAATCTCTACTGTTCTAATGTTGCTCTGTAGTAAGGACTTTTTGAGCAAATCCCACTCAAATCCTTCTCATCTTCAGTCTTGATCTAGCCTTTGGTTGGCAATCTTAAATTCTTTATATATAGTATACAAAATGTGTCATGGAAAATTACATGGTATATTTCCAATTTTAAAAAAAGTAAATTAAAATCATTTCGAATTATCTACAAATGAGAACTGACATACCTGTTTCAGTAAACCAGCATGAAGTAGAATTTGGATTGACGGTTTCAAATCGTACTACTTGATTAAGTTCTGTTCCTTTACTGACAGCAACACATAACAGTGGGTATTCTTGTTCTGGAACCACTAGCAATTCAAAAACTTTCAATGGATTTGGCAGAGGAAAGTCAACATGCTGGGGCAAAAAACAAAATTTAAAGGCTTTATTTCACACCGTACATCTGGGATGAATCCCTGGGTGTGCCAAATATATTAACAAATATATAATACAATGCATTTCGAATTTTTGAGCATTAATAACCAATTTATATATAATGTTCTAATTCATACTCAATTAACTTAACAAAGTAGATCAGATGAAATCATTTTGCAAGATATATATCTCTGGCAAATATAGTGACTTTGTAATATAAGGACAGGAAAGTCAAACCAAACCAAGCATAAAATGAGATTTTGAAGAGAGGAGAACATGGTACAAGTTTATCACATAAAAACATAAGAAAAATATCCTCCTATCCTGAACCTTCTGCTTACAGATATTTGACTGTTCACAAACTAATTACAGATGAGGAAAACTACTTATCCTCATCCAGGAACAGCTTTTTCCCCACAGCTACTAGACTCCTCAACGATTCTTCCTCGGACTGATCTGTTCCCTGTAAGAACACTATTCATGACGTCCTATGCTGCGCTTGTTCATGTATTTGGTTTGTTTGACCTCTTGTTCCGCACTGTAACCAATCACTGTTTGTCGATGTACCATTTGTCAATGTACTCTGTCTATTATGTACGTACTGTGTACGTTCCCTTGGCCGCAAAAAAATGCTTTTCACTGTACTTCAATACATGTGACAATAAATTAAATCATATCAAATCGAAGTCAAGAAAGACCCAACAATTTTTCTCCCCACCCACTCCAAAAGAGAAGGAAAAACAAAAATCCTACCTAACAGTTCAGACTGAAGGACCTCATTTTATATTCCCCCCCCCCCCCCCCCCCCCCCGAAAAATCAACCTTGTGGTCTTCATGTGAAACAAGAAGCATCACACACATCAAACAACCTCCCTTCCCTCCCAGGGATAAGGTATCAGAGTTCTTGTAAATATCAGATGAACTGACATTTAATCAATTTTTCTCCTTTGACATATCAAACACAAAGAACAAAGTGAGGAATTTTGGTATGTTTTTCATGCACTATCTGCATGATAATGCTAAATTGTTTAAAAAGAAAATTTCAATAGCTCTAACTGGTCCAAAGATGTGAAGGTTAGGTGAGTTGGCCATGCTAAATTGTCCCTTGGTGTCCAAAGATGTGCAGGCTAGGTGGATTGGCCATGATTTATGTGCAGATATAAAGGGGGTGGGCCTTGGTAGATGCTCTTTCAAATGTTCAGTGAAGACTCCATGGCTGAATGGCTTCCTTCAAGGCAGAAGGGCGGGTTAAAAAGGTGGTGAAAAAGGCATATGGGACACTCGCTTTTATCAATTGGGGCATAGATTACAAAAGCAGGGAGGTCATGATGGAGCTGTATCGAACTTTGGTGAGGCTACAGCTGGAGTACTGTGTCCAATTCTGGTCATCACATTATAGGAAGGATGTAATTGCACTGGAGGGGGTGCAGGGAAGATTCACCAGAATGTTGCCTGGGATGGAACATCTAAGTTATAAAAAGATGTTGGATAGGTTTGGGTTGTTTTCTCTGGTGAAGAGAAGACTGAGGAGTGATCTGATTGAGGATCCCCTTAGTTGATGGGTCAGATATGAGGGGACACGAGGTCAAAGTGAGAGGGGGTTGAGGGGAGATTTGAGGAAAACCTTTTTTTAGCCAGAGAGTGGTGACGGTCTGGAATGCACTGTCTAGGAGGATGGTTGAGGCGGGATACCTCACATTTGTTAAAAAGTACCTGGATGAGTACTTGGCATGACATAACATTCAAGGCTACGGGCCAAGAGTTGGCAAGTGGAATTAGGTGGTCAGGTCAGGGACTTTTTTTTGTTGCTAAATTTAGAGTTCCCATTTTTTTTTCCAGTTAAGGGGCAATTTAGCGTGACCAATCCACCTACCCTGCACATCTTTGGGTTATGGGGGTGAAACCCATGCAGACATGAGGAGAATGTGCAAACTCCACATGGACAGTGACCCAGGGCCGGGATTCGAACCCGGGTCCTCAACGTTGTAAGCAGCAGTGCTAACCACTGTGCCGCCCATGTCAGGGCCTTTCATGCATCAGTGCAGACTCGATGGGCCGAAGGGCCTCTTCTGCACTGTAGTATTCTGTGATTCTACACTGCAGGGATTCTATGGATTCTAATTACTTTAGCAAATAGTTGCTTTATTGTTATTTTTTCACAGTCCAGTTGGGGATTTTGTGGAGGTGATCTGGCTTGTAAAGTAGGTAAGGTAAAGTCGTTATAGTCCCAGATTACCACAGGCTGCTTTCCCTTTGAGGGGGAGAGCTGACTGGTGGTGAGTTAACCTGAGGATCAGCACACATCCGGCAATGGGCGAGGCCTTCATGAATAACCGCGGCCGGTACGGGAACTGAACTCACGCTAGCCGTGCTCTGCATCACAAACCTGCTGTCTTGTATGCCTATAGTGAGTGTCAGGAAATAGTGAGTATAATTTTCATTAGAACACTCTTCTTTAGAAATCCATTTTGTTGCAATGCTAAATTATTACATTGTGATAAATTATCGGAGGACAAACTGATTAAAAAAGTACCACCTAGGGCAGCACGGTGGCCTAGTGGTTAGCACAACCGCCTCACGGCGCTGAGGTCCCAGGTTCGATCCCGGCTCTGGGTCACTGTCCATGTGGAGTTTGCACATTCTCCCCGTGACTGCGTGGGTTTCCCCCCCACAACCCAAAAATGTGCAGAGTAGGTGGATTGGCCACGCTAAATTGCCCCTTAATTGGAAAAAATAATTGGGTAATCTAAATTTTTTTTTAAAAAAGGAAAAAAAAGTGCCACCTTAATAATAATCCATTAGCTCCTAATGTTTTTCTCTATGTTGCATTATCTGTCCATTTTTCACTTGCATTTTACAGGTAAAAATAAACCCATATATGTGAGTTTGGACTCAATGAAAGTGCAAAGCTGCATATTTTTAAATATTCCACTTACTTTGATTAACATAAACTTTTGCATTTGCTCAACCCACTCCAACAAGACGATGCTGGATTGCAATGCACCACAAAGGTATTTGTGTCCTGTGTAAGGATTTCTTACTGTAACAAACAATAAGCAACTTAGTATTTTTTTCCAGCACTGTACATAATATCTTAGGTTGCATGATTTTTCATGAGGTGATAACAGAGAGAGAGGGTGGACAATGGTAATGCAGCACATGTCATTTTAACTGGATTTTCAAAAGGCCTTCAATAAGGTGTTTCATAATAGGCTAATGAATAAGTTCAGAGATGTGGCAGAGTAGATAGCGAGAAACCGTTCCCACCTGTGAAAGGATTGAAAACGAGTGGGCTCAGATTTAAAGTCATTGGCAAAAGAAGTAAAAGTGATATCGTGAGTGATTAAGGTCTGGAATGCATACCCGGAGTGTGGTGCAGGCAGATTCAATTGAGGCATTCAAAAGGGAATTTTATGGTATCTGAAAAGGAATAATGAGCAGGGTTATTGGTAGAGAGCAGGAGAATGGCACTAGGTATTTTGCTCATTTGGAGAGTTGGTGCAGACACAATGGGCCAAATGACCTCCTCCCTCTGCACTACCAATTCTGTGCTTTGATTAATGTGGCGTCAGGGGACAAGTGGTGGAGTAACTGGCTTCAAGACAGGAAGCAAAGTGTGGGAGTAAAGTGTAGTTATTCAGAATGACAGAAGGTGAGAAGTGATGCTCCATTAAGATCATTGCTGGGACCACTGCTGTTCACAATTTACATTTAACGATTTGGACTGGAATGAACGCAATTTCTAAATTTGCAGATGACAACAAAACTGAGGAGGACTGTAACTAATTACAAGACATTCATAAACTTGCAAAGTGGGCAAATAATTGGCAGATTAAGTTCAGTCCATATAAATATGATTGTTCATTTTGGAAGGAGGCTACTATTCCATCTCCAGCCTAACTTCCCTTTCCAAAGTCCTGGGAACTGTTGTTAGCACCCATTTCTATTCCTAGCTTTCCGGAACTCCATGTTTGAATCCCGCCAATCAGGTTTCTGACCTTGCCACAGTACCGAAACTGCACAAAATCACAAATTATATTCCATGTTAATGTGATGAAGGTAAACTTTCCTCCTCATCCTATCTGCAGCTTTTGGTATGGTCAACCAAGCCATCCTCCTGCAACACCAGCTGCGAAAGGCTGCTATTAATGGATTCAATTTTTAACCACCTAAGAGAAGAATCCTAGCGAGAGAATCACTTACAGTGACTACCATTCCCATTCCTGCACTATTACCTCTGGTGTCTTCCAAGGATTTATCCTTGACCCCCTCCTATTTAACATCTATATGCTGCCTTATCATCCAAAAGCACAGCATTAATTTTCACAAGTATTCTGACAACATCCTACTCTATATCACCACCACCTCTCTCAACTCCTCCGCTGTTGCTAAATTATCAAACTGCTTATCTGGATGAGCTGAATTATTGGGAAGACTGAAGCTTTTTGCTCCCTGCTCCAAGCTCTGTTCCCTAGTCACAAACTCTATCTTTCTCCCTGACAACAGTATGAGATTAAACCAGTCTGTTCACAACCTTGATGTCACTTTGACCCAGATTAGCTTCCGACCACACATCTGCACCATCAATAAGACTACCCATTTCCACCTGTGCAAAATCACTCGACTTCACCTATATCAGGATATCTGCTGATTAAACTCACTTGTGCCTTTATTACCTCTAGACTAAACTAGTCCACTGCACTCTTGGCTGGTCCCCCACATTCTGCCCTCCATATGCTTGAAGTCTTCCAAAACTCTGCAGCCCATGTCTTAGCTCGAGCCAAGTTCTGTCCATCTATCACGTCTGTGCTAACTGGCCTACATTAACCTCTATTGACCAAGCAACATCTTGATTTTAAAACTCTCACTGTTTTCAAATCATACCATTGCCTTGTCCATTCCCATCTTGAGCCCCACAATCCTCTGAAATATCTGCGCTCCTCTCATTCTGGTATCTTGAGCATATCCAATTTTAATTGGTGGTCCTGCCAGCAGTTTTCTCAGCTCCTTAAATCTAGCATACCTTCCCGACACCTCTTTCCTCCTTTAAAACCATCTCTTTGAGTAAGTTTCTGGTTGTCTGACCTAATATCTCCATATGTGGCTTGGTGTATTTTGTTTTATAATTGCTTCCTGTTAAACACCTTTGGAAGTTTTGTTACATTGAAGGCACTATAAAACACAAGTTGTTTTTGTTGGATGGTTGTGAATTTTTGGAATTCTCTACCTCAGAGAACAATGGATGTCCAGCCATTCTGTATATTCAAGACTGGATTCAAAATATTTTTAGACACTAAACAAATCAAGAGATATGGGGAAAGGGCAGAAAAGTGGAGGAAATATAGATTATCATTGAATGGCGGTGGCTGTAGACAGTATGGTCTATATTTTATGTTCTTATTCTCAACTGGACAGGACCAGCACTTTACATTGGGATATTTAAGAAAAGCAAAAATATTTCCTTACCAACACAGCATTTTTGGCAGCCTTTTGTATCTGGAATTTTTGTAGATACTGCAAACTTCCTGTAAAATAAATTTTAAGAATGAGATGCTTAATGCATGCAACCATTAATATATACATTAATAAATAATGATAGTTAAGCTAGTAGCAGATTGTGGAGTCAAACATTGACTTAGGTTGAGCAAGTCGACAGTGAATGTTAACAGTCTAACACAATCCTCTACTTGCTCAACATCCAGTTCCACCAGAGGGCTCTGGATTGCAATCAGTAGCCACAACCCCAAATAATTTTTCTTCCTCTAATCCAGAGGCACAAAGACCAACTATGGAGCACCTAACTGTCACTCCAGCTGAGCTGACAACAGCACTTGATGCATTTATCCATTTAACCTAGGGAACCCTACCAACGTTTGGATTTAAGCATCACATTTTAAATGCTGAAGCAAAAGGGCACTGATGCCCCACAATGCCAGTGACCAGGGTTTGATTCCAGCTTGGGATGACTGTGCAATTTGCATGTTCTTCCCATTTCTGCACAGGTTTCCTCCCACAGACCAAAGGTGTGTAGGTTAGGAAGATTTGCAGTGCAAAATTGCCCCTTAGTTCACAAAGGTGTGTAGGTTAGGTGGGGTTACGGGGATAGAGTGGGGGAATGGGTCAAGGTGGGTGCTCTTTTAGAGGGCTGGTGCAAACTTGAGGACCGAATGACCTTCTTCTGCAAAGTAGGAATTCCATAGATGCTAACAGAATTAAATAAGTAACAAAATTAAATTCTTGTCAGCAAGACATAGAAAATAGCATACAATAATATAAAAATTGCCTTCGGCCGTTACAGGACATGAAACAGGAAAATGCTGGAAAAATATCCTGGAAATCATTTATATCCTGACCAGATGGTTTGCACAATTATAGCGCAAGATCTTCACTGTCTGCTCTTAGACAATATGCTGAAGACAGCTTGTAACTTAATTTATTCATTCAGGGAATGTCAGCTTTGCTGGCAAGGCCAGTTTTTATTGCTCATCTCAAATTCCCCATGAGGTGGTGGTAGTGACAACTGAGTAACTTGCTTGGACATTTCAGAGGGCAGTTAAGAGTCAAGTAAAATGCTGTGGGGCTGGATTAAGAGCAAGTAGAGAAAGCAAATTTCCTTCCTTAGACATTAGTGTACTGTATGGATTTTATAAAAATCCAGGCAGTTAGATGGTCACCATTACTGATATTAGCATTTTATTCCAAATTTATTTAATTAACTGAATTTAAATGTCCCAACTGCCATGGTGGGATTTAAGCAACAGTTCAAACCTCTGAATTACCCTAATATACCCTAATAACCCTTAATATAGTAAAGCACCCCAAAGCGCTTCACAAGAGTATTATCAAACAAAATATGGATGCCAAGACATGTGTAAAACAAGAAAGGTAGATAGTTGGAGGAATTAGGGAGAGAATTCTAGAATTTAGACAGTTGAAGGAATGGCTGCAATGTCGAGGCACCTAAAATCAAGGGTGCAGAACAGGCCAGAACTTGAGGGGCAGAGATAGTTTGTAGGGCTGGGAATGTTAAAAGAGATAGGAAGGGGAGTGTTCTTGGACAGATTCGAGAACATGGATGAGAATTTTAAAAATTGGAGACTTTCGGTGGCAGCATGTAGATAAGATCGCTCCCAGCAGGGTTTCTGATTTTTGATCCTTTTTGCCTGGTTCTCGGGGAATTTTAGTGGTCAAACCCGGCCTATCTAATTGTATAGGCATCTGTTGACGAAAGTTCCAAAAAAAGGTTGGTGGCAAGAAGGCTACGAGTAGCAATCCTTCAACGAAGCCAGAAGGTTCACGAGGCTCATTGGGAGGGTAGATGGCCTCGGCAGGTGTGGCTGCAACAGTGAAGGAATGCCACTATATATTTAAGGCAGGATGGTGAATGACTTGGAGGGGAACATCCAGGTGGTGGCTCCTTACGTGCTGCCTAAGGAGTCTTGATGAATTCTTGCAGAGCATCTTGTAGATGATACACACTGTGCTACTGTGTATCGGTGGTGGAGGGAGTGAATGTTTGTGGGAGGGGTGCCAATCAAGCGGGCTGATTTGTCTTGGATGGTGTCAAGCGTCTTGGGTGTTGTTGAAGCTGCATTCAACCACGCAAGTGCATTATTTTCCATCACATTCTTGACTTGTGCCTTGCAGCTGATGGACAGGCTTTGGGGAGTCAAGACGTAAGTTACTCGCTGTAGGATTCCTAGCCTCTGACCTGATCTTGCCACAGTATTTATATGGCTGGTCCGGTTCGGTTTCTGGTCAATGGTAACCCCCACAGGATGTTGATAGTGGGGGATTCAGTAATGGTAACGCCATTGAATGTCATGGGGCGATGGTTTGATTCTCTCTTATTGGAGATGGTCATTGCCGAGCACTTGTGTGAACAAATGTTAATTGCCACTTGTCAGCCCAAGCATGATTAGTGTCCAGGTCTTGCTGCACTTGCACATGGACTGCTTAAGTGCCTGAGTTGTCATGAATGATACTGAACATTGTGCCACCTCTGCTGCACTTGCCCTGCCGTTGGAACAGGGCATAAGGACATACCCAGGGATGGTGATAGACATTATCTGTAAGGTATGATTCCTTGAGTATGACTATATCAGGCTGTTGCTTCACTAGTCTGTGAGACAGCTCTCTCAATTTTGGCACAAGCCCCCAGATGCTACTACAGAAGACTTTGCAGGGTCGACAGGGCTGAGTTTGCCAATGTCGTTTCCAATCCTAGGTCAATGCTGGGTGGTCCATCCGGCTTCTTTCCTTTTAGGCTTTGTAATGGTTTTGATACAACTGAGTGGCTTGCTATGCCACTTCCGCAGCATTTAGAGTCAGCCACATTGCTGTGGATCTGGAGTCACTCCAGTCCAGGTGAGGACGACTGCAGATTTCCTTTCCTAAAGGACATTGGTGAACCAGTTTTTTTTTTTTGCAGCAATCGACATTGGTCCATCATTAGACTTTTAATTCCATATATTATAATAATCTTTATTAGTGTCACAAGTAGGCATACATTAACATTGCAATGAAATTACTCTGAAAATCCCCTAGTCACCACACTCCAGAGAATGTTTGGGTACACTGAAGGAGAATTAGAATGTCCAATTCACCTAAGAAGCACGTCTGTCGGTACCTTTGGGTAATTCCACATTTTTATTGGATTAAATTTCCACCATCTGCTGTGGTAGGATTCAAACCCAGGTCCCCAGAGTATTACCATGGGTCTCTGGATCACCAGTCCAGTGGCAATACCACTATGCCACCGCTTCCCAAATTGCACACACCCTCATTCCATTTCAGTATCCCTCAATTTCTTACTGTGTCACCCAGAACAAATTTCTTAGATTTCCAATGAGTATGAAAAAATTGCCTCTTACCTTGGAAGTATTCTGTCAGGCAGTCTATATGCCGGAATAGAGACGGGCAATTTTTGCATTTGTCTAGCATACTCAAAAAGACCCAACAAATTGTGAGAGTAAAGCTGGGAAGCTTTTCCTGAAGAAGAAAAAGAAAAATGCCTTTCAATCACCAAAGTATCTACACGTTTCTTCGGATTATGAAACAGTAACTTAAGGAATTCTAGGTTTATATACTTATTTTGAATGAATTATCTTTATTGAATTCTTCCTCTAGTTACACTGCTTAGTTCTAAGGTATTTTTATATCTGCTCAAAATTATAAGAATACATCACACTCTCTTTTTCGTCCAACATTGACCTTTGTGACTTTAAATGATTTGCGGCATAGTGAATAGGTTTTTCATCTCAACTTGATCTTTGGTGGTAGGCCATCTTTAACAACCGAGTGCTGAAAACGTTCCCAAAATGCTACTTGGGAGGAAGTACAGGACTTTGATCCAGCAACAATGAAAGCATAGTAGTATATGTTTGAATCTGAATGATGTGTGCTCGAGGAAGGTTTGGAGAGGAGCTTGGAGATGATGGCGTTCCCATGCAACTATTGCTCTAGCCCTTCTTGGCAGCAGCAGTTGCAGGTTTGGAACTTGCTGTCAAAGAAGCTCAGGTGAAGGGCAGCTCGGTGGCACAGTGGGTTGGCCCTGTTGCCTCACGGCGCCGAGGTCCCAGGTTCGATCCCAGCTCTGGGTCACTGTTCGTGTGGAGTTTGCACATTCTCCCCGTGTTTGTGTGGGTTTCGCCCCCACAACCCAAAGATGTGCAGGGTAGGTGGATTTGAACATGCTAAATTGCCCCTTAATTGGAAAAAAATTAATTGGGTACTCTAAATTTATATTAAAAAAAGGAAGCTCAGGTGAGATTCACAAACTGAAATCTTCCAAATGCTGTTCTCTATATTAGATCCCTTTCAAATATAAATCTCAGTCATGAATGAGTTAGCATAATAAGACATTACTTAGAACATGGTATTTATGGAACAGGAAGAAAGTTGGTTCTCGCCCTCCCCCCCCCCGCCCCTCCCGTCTCGACAATAAAAGACATTTTCCATTCCCCCAATAGAAGACATTTTCCATTTAAGTACATATAAATATATTTTATTTAAAATGGGGTTGCTGCTATCATAGGAGATAAAGAAATTTGTCCCGTGTGACCCTGATTCTTGAGGAAAAATGTCAATACTTGCCAGAATAAATACAGCAGAAAGAAGACATATTAAGAGAGAAATATTTTGGAATCTATTTTGACAATTGACTGACCTTAGTTTTCTATACAACAATTTAACCAGATATATTGAAGACAACAATGAATAATGTCTACGTACAGGAAGAACATTTGTTATGAGGATGCATTTCTTTACAAAAGAAAAAGGTACAATTTTTAATGTACTGTAATTAGTACAATGGAAAGACTGCCAGCCAGCTGAATAAACAACTTGCATTCTATCCCAAGGCATGGACTCTCAAACTTCGAAGTGTGAAAGACCTTGGGCTGGATTCGCCATTTCTGAGACTAAGCGTTGATGCCAACGGGAACACATGGACCTTCACAACAGAAAAATCGGCAGCACACCTGCACCTATTCCACTACTATTAAGGGGCTAGCACCAGCGCCACGTGGAACACAAATCAAGTCCGATGAGAAACGGTGTCGGATTCGGCAGGTCCGTGATTGACACTCAGGAGGCTGACAAGACGCAGCCACACATAAACGATCCTCCCCCCCACACACACCATCCCAGCCATCAAGATGGCTGCAAGGATAGCGGCCCCAAGATTTACCAACGCCGATCTGGAGCCCCTCCTGGACAAGGTGGGGGAGAGGTGGATGACTGTATACCCCAGCCTGAGAAAGAGGCTGCCAGGTGCCGCCGTCCGTTGTGCCTGGGAGCAGGTAGCAGAAACAGTCAGCTCTGTGGGCACCATCGCCCGGACCAGCATTCAGTGCCACAAAAAACTTCCCAACCACCTCAGGGCAGCCAGGGTGAGTAGGCAGCACGCTGCCCGTGGCACTGACCCTGCCCCCCCCCCCCCCCCCCCCCCACACACACACACACACACACACCTGTAGCCCGCACCCTCCTCCCCCCAGGGGACAGCTGAATCCCCATCCTGCCAGCACCCATATCAGCCGCCATGGCTCAGTGCCCTGGTCACTGAGGCCAACTACCTAGCCCTCGGGCTGCAAGTGTCGGACCGTCTAACAGTGTTGTTGTATATGTTGTATACCTGGACATTGCAGAAGCGCTCCTCAACATGGCCCAGCCACAGCAGACCATGGCTGGGAACATCAGCAGCATTGCTCAAGCGCTGGTCAGCGTGGCACAGACACTGAGGGAGGTGGCCCAGTCCCAGAGGGTGATGGCACAGTCACAGCATGATGTGGCGCAGCCCCAGACGGAGATGGTCCACTCCCTGTACTCCATAGCCATGAGCATGCAGAACCTGGCCGAGATCAGAACAAGCCTCCAGGACTGGCAGCACCAGGTGGCGGGGGACCCTCAGGGGATGGCTCCGTTCGCACCCCCGTCCTGTGGAGAAGCCCGAGGGCTATCGGCACCCTGAATGAGGAGGAGGTGATG
This sequence comes from Scyliorhinus canicula, assembly GCF_902713615.1. NCBI lineage: Eukaryota > Metazoa > Chordata > Chondrichthyes > Carcharhiniformes > Scyliorhinidae > Scyliorhinus > Scyliorhinus canicula. The sequence goes on from NC_052146.1 coordinate 183,899,093, forward strand.
GACCTGTGCCGATGACTCTCGGAAGGAAGATGCCACAACACCGCAGCACCTTGGACTTCCCCCCTCTTGACCCTGGCGCATCTGGTGGGCAGCAGGCAGAACAGTGCAGCATCACGCCACCTGGGACACCCGAGCAGCGGCCGGGCCCATCCAGGCCGGGTCGCCCCGGAAGACGCGTGCCAACGGAGACCCTAATCACAGGCTGGGAGTCGCAGCTGGCTGCCTCCACTCCTGCAGGACCAACTGGGGAACCACCTAGACGTAGCTCAGGGCCCATTAGGCCAGGAAGTTAGACACCAGTTGAGTTGGCACAGGTGCAGGCCACAGTTTAGTTACAGGGGCGCGGGCACAGTTCTGTCAATATTTGTTCACGATACACACCTGTTACCACCGATACAACTTACCTCGGTGCTCTGTTGATGGATCTGAGGGGTGGCGGGGGAATGGTGCAGACCCTGTGGGTGGCCCGTGCTCTATCCCCCACCCCCTCCACCGCAGGGACTCAGTGCGACCGTGTGATGGAATGGCCAGCCCGCACGCAGGGATCACCCAGGTGGAAGGTGCAACCGTGGGCATTAGTCAGATAGTGTCATATGATGCGGAGCGCAGTGCTCATCGCAGAGCAGGTTATCATTATCCTTCATCCCATGGACAAGACCCTGTCACTAACAACCCAGGGCCCAAATCCCGTAGTGCTGCAGGTATATATCATGGAGGGGATGCAGTGGGGTGGGGGTTTCGGGGTGGGAAATGAGGGGATGTGGGGTCAGGATGTGGTGCCCGTGCCTCTGTCCAGCTCCCCCTCATACTTGGTGAACCTGGAGGTGATCAGAGCATCCCGTACGTGTTGGCCCTGGCGCACACATTGTGCGGCCTCCCGTGCCTGCCTGGGCCCCATGTCCTGCCCATCCTCCTCATCAGTCGAGGCCTGCCCTTCCTCGTCATTCTCCTCCAGCAAGTCGCCCCTCTGCTGTGCGATGCAGCATGCCACCACAAAGCGGGCAACGCTCTCAGCATCATACTGGAGGGCCCCACCAGAACGGCCCAGGCACCTAAACCACAACTCCAGGAGGTCGAAGCACCGCTTGATCACACTTCTGGTTGTTGTATGACCGTTGTTGTGGGTCGCCGCGTCGATTCCTGGCCTCTGGATAGGTGTCATCAGCCACGACCGCAGTGGGGAACCCGTCACCCAGGAGACAAGCTCAGCTGGGGAGGGGGGGGGGTCTCTCGAACATGTCAGGGACTACCGAGCGTACCAGGATGAAGGCATCGTGCATACTGCTCGGGTATTGGGCGCAGACGTATATGATGCACAGCTGATGGTCACAGACCAGCTGAACGTTCATTGAGTGGCACCCATTTCAGTTTGTGTCGAGCGGTTTGTTATCCGCAGGTGCCCGTAGGGTGACATACATCCCGTCGATCGCCTCCTGGCCCTCGGACATCCCGGTGATGGCGGCGAACCCTGTTGCTCCGGCATCCTGGTTGGCTTGGTCCACATCGAAATGGATGTATTGATCCGCCTGGGCATATAGGGCCTCCATGACAGCATGGATGCATCTGTGCACCGAGGTCAGAGAGATCTCGGACAGATCCCCACTCGGCAGCTGGGTGGACCCCGTCGTGTAAAGGTTCAGCGCGACCGTCACCTTGACGGACACCGGGAGCTGGTGTCCTCCCTCAAAGCCCTGCGATGCCAGGTGTGCCATCATCTGGCAGATGTGTTGCACTGTCTCTCTGCTCAGCCGGAGTCTCAGACGGCATGCCCGGTCAGGTAGGTTCTGCAATGTCAGCTGGTGTCGGTACATGAGGTGTCATATGGCGCCTCCTCCCCCTTCGCCTCTTGTGTGGCCGGCTCTCCAGCCTGGGCAGCTGCCACCTGCCCCTCTGCTGCCCGCTTCGCTGCTGCCTGCTCCGTTGCTGCAGTTTCCACATCCTCTTCGAGCGGCTTCCGCTCGTACGGCCGTAGAGCATTCTGCAGATCTGTGGCGACCACCATTGCTGGTCGAACTCCAAAATCCACTGTCTGAAGGAGGTGAAAGGCCAACATGTTAGCATGGTGCATACTCCCATGCCCAACCAGGTTCCATGGGCTAAATGTTGGTCCCAGTTAGCACTGTGGGCTCTGCCCTCGCATGTCCCTCCAACCCCCCTCCCGCCTCTCCAATCCCCTCACCCCTTCACCGTCAGTGGTCAGCACCATGGTGGCCTCAGGCCCTGCCGCCCGTCCCCGATGCCAGGGATTCCGGTGGCTGACACTGCCCTCGCTGGGGGCTGCCCTGGGTGGTCCGCCAGTGGGTGGCGGCCGGTTGGGCGGGGAGTTTGGGGCAGGGGTGTGGGGCTGCGGGTGCATCCATATGTTCAGTGTCACCATGCAGGACCAAGGGCCAAGGTGGGTGCGCAACAAGATAGGCATCATAATGGCAGTCAGTGCCTGGGCACTGCCCTAGTCCCATGGGGGAGGGGGCACCCTGGCCTGTAACTCCCCCCTCCCTGGCAAGCCCCCCCCCACCCCCACTCTCACCCCCCCCCCCCCCCCCCGCCAGTGTCCAGCCCGGCAGCCCACGGTCGCTCCTCTCAGTGTCCTACCTCCTCTGTCTCTCTCTCTTTCCATGATGTGGAGATGCCGGCGTTGGACTGGGGTGAGCACAGTAAGAAGTCTTACAACACCAGGTTAAAGTCCAACAGGTTTGTTTCAAACACGAGCGTTCGGAGCACGGCTCCTTCTTCAGGTGAATGGACTCCATTCATCTGAAGAAGGAGCCGTGCTCCGAAAGCTCGTGTTTGAAACAAACCTGTTGGACTTTAACCTGGTGTTGTAAGACTTCTTACTGTGCTCACCCCAGTCCAACGCCGGCATCTCCACATCATGGCTACCATTGACACCGCAAACTGCCGGCTCAAAGTGGAGAGGATCTCCAGGAAGATCGCGCATATAGACACTGACATTCAGTTTCTACAAAGAGGTCCATTCACCTGAAGAAGGAGCCGTGCTCCGAAAGCTCGTGTTTGAAACAAACCTGTTGGACTTTAACCTGGTGTTGTAAGACTTCTTACACTACTCTCTCTCTTTCAGCAGCCTTCACGCCAGGCTCAGAAGTTGAGAGAGCACACATGGACCCCGGCGTCAGGAACGCAGCCACAGGAGGCAGAGAATCGCGAGTGGCCCCACTAATTAGATGCAAAGGCGTTCGTACTCCGCACGGCGCATTTACACCATTTTCGGGATGACGGGGAATTGCGAATTGGCATCAAACTGATTCGATTTTGGCGTCAGAAACTATTCTCCGTCCAATCACATTTCCTGATTTCGGCGTCGGCCGAGGGACAATCCCGCCCCCCATTTCCTGTTGACATTTACACTATTACTCTTCAAACGTTTGAGATAAGACATCAAATATGTAATTACATATTACCAACACAATGACTGCAGCAAACTTGGTAATCAAATTCCTCTGGAACATACAGCCAGCATGGTATTTTGTAAGAAACGCTTGCCAAATCAGACCAGAGATCGGAAGGATATACTGAAAGGTTCCAAGAGCTGTCTCTCTCTTAGAAGTATTGCACATGGTATTTGTAGAATAACCATCCTGGGAAGGGAAATCGACAGCAAACCAAGGTTTCAACATAGAAATCTGCTCCATATAGCTATACCCAGAAGACAATGGAACAAAACGGCTGATCATTGCATCAAAGCCAGTCAAAGGACAGTTAACCATGTACTTCTTGGATTGTTTATTTTTCTTCACAAACTGTAAAAAATCTTCAAGTCTATCCTCGTATTCTACCATTTCTACTAGTGCGTTTGTGTGGGGCTTGGGGAATATATGTGACATGTGAATGAGGGCCATGATTTACCTAGATTTTAAACATTTAGTAAGTAGGATAAATAAACTTCTTGTTCTATGATTTAAACTCAGAAAACATGTCTGATTAATTATTTATAACCGGAGGTGTACAGAATAGGACTCCTGCGGTATTGGCAAAGCACACAACTAACACGTTATAGCCAGATCCGGAGTAATAAATTAGGGTAGACAATTTTTACCACTCCTCACGTGTTCGGAACACACTATATATTAAAGTGCACTCTATGCTCAGCAGGAGATATAAAGAAGAAGGCAGAATAGCTGAGGAAATGCAAACTGATTGAACCCAAAGTGATTTTAAGAAGGGATTTGAGATTAGTGGCAATCTGGGGCGGGATTCTCCGACCCGAATCACGAGATGCCCCTCCGACGCCGGTCCGCTGATTCTCCGGCATACCGGAGAATCGGCGGCAATGGCTCCAGCGCGGTCACTGCTGCGTGGCCGGGGGCCGCTCAACGCAACCCCCCCCCCCAGTGATTCTCCGCACTCGACGGGCCAAGTGCCCGCCGAGTTCGACCGAGTCCCACCGGCGTCATTCGCGTGTGATCCTATCCGGCGGGACCTCAACAATCATGCTGCGGAGGCCGTCCTGGTGTGGGGGAGGGGGAAATCAGACTATGCGGGGAGGGGGGGGGGCCTCCCTGGTGGCCAGGCCAGCGACGGGGCCTACTGATCGGCAGGCGGGCTAATCCTGGGGGAGGGGGTTGCCTATGTTCCACCGTGCCGGGCCCCTGTAGGGCTCTGCCATGATGCCCAGGGGCCGGCATGGAGAAGGCAACCCACGCAGACACGCGCCGGTTGTTGCGAGCATGTGCAGACCCACTCCAGCCGTGGCACGCATGTGCAGACCCGCACCAGCCGTGGCACGCATGCGTGGACCCGCACCGCCTGTGCTGGCGCCCGTATCAGCAGCTGAAGCTGCGTGAATTGCCACAGTGCCGTGCTGGCCCCCTGTGCGGTGCAGGATCGCTGCTCTTAGGGGCCAAATTATGCCGTTGTAAATCGCTCCGGCGTTGACGACGGTGCCAACGCTTTGCCCCAGGATCGGAGAATCGCCCCCCTGATTCTTCAAAAGGGCATCTCACAATGACAAGCTTTAAAAAGAAAAATCACAACTTATGTGTTTCAAGAAGTGTTACTAATTCCAAAGTAAACAAACTCACAATTCAGACACTCGTGTCAATAGCAAGTACTCCAAGATCAGGTTAAGCCTGAAAGATGCAGAATAAAGCTCTTCGACTCTGCCCAACCTGTATTAGTGTGACATTTTCATCGAAACATACATAGAAAATAGAAACAGGAGTGGGTCATTCAGCCCTTCGGGCCTGTTTCACCATTCGTTATGATCATGGCTGATTATCAAATTCAATACCCTGATCCAGCCTTCACCAATGTCCCTTGATCCCTTTAGCTGCAAGAGCTGTATCTAATTCCTTCTTGAAATTACATGTTTTGGCCTCAACTACTTGATAGTGAATTCCACAGATTCACCATCTGTGTGTGAAGAACTTTCTCCTCACCTCAGTCCTAAAAGGTTTACCCCTTATCCTCAAACTACTAGTTATGCACTCCCCCATCATCGGGAACATTCTTTCTCAATCTAACCTGTCTAATCCTGTTAACAATTTTATAAGTTTCTAGGAGATCCCTTCTCACTCTTCTAAACTCCAATTGCGATCTGAACCGACTTAATCTCTCCCCATATGACAGTCCTGCCATTCCAGGAATCAGCCTGGTAAACCTTCACTGCACTCCCTCCATCGCAAAAACATCCTCAGATAAACGGTATACAATGCTCCAGGTGCGGCCTCACCAACACCATATACAATTGCAGTAAAACATCCTTATTCCTATACTTAAAACCGCTTGTTATGAAGGCCAACATACCATTTGCCTTCTTTACTGTCTGCTGTACCTGCGCATTTACTTCCAGTGACTGATGCACGAGGACACCAAGATTTCGCTGAGTATCCACCTCTCTCAATTTATACCCATTCAAGTCATAATCTGCCTTCCTATTTCTGCCACTGAAGTGGACATTTATCCACATCAAACTGCATCTGCCATGCAAATGCCCATGGACCTAGCCTGTCCAAATCATACCGAAGTATTTCTGCATCCTCCTCACAGCTCACCCTCCCCTCCCATCCAACTTCGTATCATCTGCAAATCTGGAAATAATACATTTAGTTCCCTTGTCCAAATCATTAATATATAATGTGAAGAGGGTTTGAGTACAAATCCTTGAGGTACCCCACTAGTCACTGCCTGCCAATTGGAAAAAGACCAATTTATTCCAACTCTTGGCTTCTTGTCTGCTAACCAGCTTTCTCTCTATCTCAAGACACTACCCGCAATACCATATGCTTTAACTTGACATCGTAATCTGCTATGTGAGACCTTGCCGAAAGCCTTCCGAAAGTCTAATTAAACAACATCCACTGGTTCGCCCTGGTCAAATCTACCAGTTACATTTTTAAAGAATTCCAGTAGATTTGTCAAGCATGATTTCCCTTTCATAAATCCATGCTGACTTAGTCTGATTATACCACTACTTTCCAAATGGTGTGCTATGAAATCGTTGATAATGGACTCTTGCAACTTCCCTACTACCGACATTAGGCTCACTGGTCTATAGTTCCCTATTTTCTCTCTATCTCCCTTTTCGAATAACTGACTTACATTAGATACCATCCAATTTGTAGGAACCATTCCAGAGTCCAAAGAATTTTGGAAAATGACCACCAATAGATCTACTATTTCGAGGGCCACTTCCGTCCCAGAGTAATGAAGGAAGTGGCCCTAGAAATAGTAGATCCATTGGTGGCCAATTTCCAAAATTATTCATTTCCCACATTACTCATTTCGTAATGAGATTGCCAAATTAGTTTTTGCAAGCTGGGCCATGCGAAGTAAATTGAGGCTGTGTAATTATTTTACATGCGACCATGATATATGGCAAACAAAGGAAACTTTCATTGAACTCTTCTGGGTTGGATGCAAACTGATGTTCCCAAGATGAAAGGCCAGTGTCTAATTTCCTGCATCATACAGTAGCCCCAAGTATGAACATTTAAAAATCTTCCTCCAGCCTTACAAAACTTTAAAATATCTGCATTCCCTCCACTTCTGGCCCCTTGCTCACCCAGATTTTAATTACTGCATCATTGGTGGCTGTGCCTCCAATTTTCAAGGCCCAAGACTCAGGCATTCACTCCACTAAATCTCTCTGCCTCCTCGCTCAGTTCAGATATTAATATTTTTGACTGACCTAATTATACTTTTAAGTGAAATTTGTGGTTGAGATTTGCAAAAATAATTCAACCTGGGAAGGGAGCATGATAGTTTGAATGAAATACAGATTACTGTTGGCTGTATATGGCTGCAGGATTTTTTTCATTACAGGTTGCCATTTCAGAGGCATTGGTCTTTCAGGCTATGGAACATTTAGCAAGAAGAATAAAGAAGCTATAAAATAAGTCAAAACCAATTAACAGGCATACTTCAAAGTTATGTTTTGCTTTGATGCCAAGTTAGAATTTAGGAAAAAATATGTAGATACAAAACATGGAGCCATAATGTCTGGAAACACAAAGATAAGGTATTGATTTGACAGAACATGCTTTAAAAAATGGCAATCCAGCTGTCCTGGGTGGTTGAAAGTGTTTTGAAAGATGCCAGACAGTGACACATACTGACATTGATAGATGACGTCAGCGTTTGCCTCCTTTTGAAATGCAGAGAATATACAAGTCATATTCAATGTCTATGCTTTATCAGATAAACTCTCTTTTATTCTCCAAGTAACAGTTTGAAGAAGTCAGTAATTTAAGAGACTTTGATTATTTAGTTTTCCTGTGCTAATAACATTTGAGAGACCAGGAAAGAAAGCTGCAGTTATATTTACTGATAAGGATCTTGAAGGAATCTGTAACATTCATAAGAGGGTTATGAAATGACCGAAGGAGTTTAAACATATACTCATTGTCAAAGAAGTTTCTAATATCGTAGTTTGAACAATGAATCATGCACCTCATTGGACAATTATAGCTTAAAGTGGATTTAGACAGGACTCAATGAGTTTATTAATGAAATGTTCTACCTACCCTGGAAAGACAGGTATTGTTTAAAAATCGTTACAAAGAATGGTTGGATGCTTAAATTGGGTAGGTTAGTCAGCTACTAAAGGATACAATTGGTAGGGAGGTTGACCACTCACGGACTGATTAAATGTATGATTTCTTGTGACACATTTGAGACTAATAGGTGTATTGCAATGGGGTTTGCATTGTTCAAACCTAATAAACATTTTGGTGCTTAATTTGAGCTTTTGTGTGTTGTCTCATTATTTCCTGTAAATCTCTTGTCCAAACAATGAAGTAACCTGTCTAGGGTGGAAGGTTACATCTTATAACGCTCCTTTAAAGATAACTATCTAATCAAGATATTGAGCTTCGCTCTAATATAGCTCCTTATGTGGCTTGGTGCCAAACTTAGTTAGATAAAGGCCGTGAACCAAGTTAGGGCATTTCACTATGTTACGGCAACTAATTTACATACAGCAAGTTCTCAGAAACAGCAATGTGATAATGAACAGATCATCTATTTTAGTAACACTGATGGTAAAATTTGTCAGGACACCAGTAATGATCATCTTTATTATTGTCACAAGTAGGTTTACATTAACACCACAACACCGTTACTGTTCGTGTACACTAAGGGAGAATTCAGAATGTCCAAATGACCTAACAGCACGTCTTTTGGGACTTGTGGGAGGAAACCCAAACAGACACAGGGAGAACATGCAGACTCCGCACAGGAAGTGACCTAAGCCGGGAATCAAACCCAGGTCCCTGGCGCTGTGAAGCAACAGTGTTAACCACTGTGCTACCGTGCCACCCACAGTAAAATAATTCCCCTGTGCAAAGTAGTATCATGGGATCTTTCATGTCCATCGAGGGGACAGATTAATGAGGCCTCAGTTTAAATTTCCCACCTTAAAGTCTGCACCTGCAACACCCCACGGGCCCAGCTTGGATTATGGACATGGACCTTCTGACTCAGATGAGTGCCTCCACTGAGCCACATCTGAAAGAAGGACTTTGATTTGCAAACATCAGTCGACACCCGGGTCATTCAGATCAAAGGCTGATGCTGATAATTAATGTACTTTATATAATGTCAAACTTGAAATGTTACGTAATGCACTTTGGCAAAACTTTATGAAAAAAGTATATATTTTGGGGGGAAAAAAGACCAAGGTTCAGGCCCTAGCCTGCAATGAAACTGACCTTCGTGTCCAGGGTTGAAGGGTGTGTAGGAGGAGAGAGAAGAGACAAGGTACCACCCAATCTAACAATATTCCACAGTTTTTCTAGAATAACCAAACTTTCTTTCCTATTTTGTAATCAATTCATTATTTTAGATGTTTACCCAAATGTATACTGACTACACATCTACGTACACTCATATAAAGTTAGCTAAATGTTTTGATTTCAACAATAATTAGGGGAGGGGACAACATTCAAGAGTTGTGAAAATATGTGATCAAATTGAAATAAACTTGTAAATATCTGAAGTACAGTAAAATCAACATCCTCCCCGTGTGCGCGTGGGTTTCCTCCGGGCACTCCGGTTTCCTCCCACAGTCCAAAGATGTGCAGGTTAGGTGGATTGGCCATGCTAAATTGCCCTTGGTGTCCAAAATTGCCCTTGGTGTTTGATGGGGTTACTGGGTTATGGGTATAGGCTGGAGGTATCGACCTTGGGTAGGGTGCTCTTTCCAAGAGCCGGTGCAGACTCGATGGGCCGAATGGCCTTCTTCTGCACTGTAAATTCTATGAAACACTTAACATTATTTTTGCATTCAAGAAAAATGCACTATAAAGCGAACCAACATTAAGCGAATCAGATTTACAACCAAGGTAGAAACTAAAGTTTACAGAACCTTTCTTCTCATAAAAAAAAACTAAGCCTTGTATATTGAAAAACTGCAGATTGCTAAATCTTATATTCGTGGTGTCTCCCATGCACTGCCAATCCTGCTCGCCGACCCTCCTGCTTCACACCTTTCATGGTTGCCTACCCATCCACTCACCACACATTGTGCTCACCAAACTTACCACTCTCCACATATCGCACTCTCTGATCCTTCTGTTGGCCCAATCTCCCTCTCACTGACCCTCCCGGTTACCGGCTGATCCTCCCACTCCTCATCTCTCCCCCTTGTCACTTCTCTCAATCACAGCGAGGGCTCTGGAGATGAGTAGTGAAAGTGAGGAAGAGCAGCTTCAGAGTGAGAGAAACATAGAACTGCAAGGTTGCAGAACTAAGCTGCAACTGGGAGTGTATGCTGGAGGGAGAGGCCACTCCAAAATGGCTGATTAGATCATGTGATCCCATGTCACACATGGTGCAAAATGAAATGTTAAATACCAGCACCCTTAAGTGACCAGTGTTACACTGAATAACTTAAAACAAAGAATTACTATATGCTGCTTCTCAGCAATATCATCCAAAAACACAGCGTCAGTTTTTACATGTGCACTGACAACGCCCATCTTTATGTCACCATTACCCACCCCGACCTTTCCAATGTCTCTGAAGTCTGATAACCAGCATTGGATTAACACAAATTTCCTCCAGTTAAACATTTGCACAAAGCCATTGGGTCTTTAGTCTCCGCTGCTAACTCTGATCCCTACACACCCATTTCATCCTCTCCCTGGTATGAGGTTAAACCAAACTGTTTGCAATCTTGGTGTCATATAAGATTCCGAAATGGGATCTAACCAGATACCATCACCAAGATAAACTATTTCCACCTTCGCAACATTGTCCTCAGCTCACCTACTGCTAAAATCCTCAGCTATGTCTTTGTTACCACTAAACTGATATACTCCTGGCCAGACTCCCACATTCTGTGCCCCTTGACATTTTATGTTAAAGTGCAATACAAATTGTTTTAAGTGAAAAAGGAGGCCATGGCTATTGCAATCAGATTTCTCTCCTTCTCCCTGTCCTCACTAGAATACTTTCCTTAAGCTGTCAATTTTTTTTTTAAATAAACATTTTATTGAGGTTTTTTTTGATATTATAACAACAACACAATAAACAATGTACATGAAACTATAAGCTGTCAATTTATTTGGCACAGCAGGATAATAGAGAGTGACTATTGGGAACAAGCTGACATCTATATGCCTCAAACAGCCTCACATTGGAAGCAACTAGACTGGTCCTCACCATCAATGCTGAAGCTCTGCCCAGGATTCTAATTTGAGCAACAAGTAACGTCCTCTCAAGATTCAGAAGTTATTCTTGCAACAAAAATTATTTCTAGAATGTTTTTCAAAGTCTCTTGAAAACTTCCAGTTGGGATATCTCCAGGCTTGTTAGGAGTCCTAGCTACTCAAGCACTGGACCGTTTTGACTACTGATTGGCTGACACCTGAAAAGATGCTGTTTTCAGCTAATCTTAATAAAAGCGCTCACTGCATCAGTTTAGCTCACATCACCGCTGGACTTTGGAGAGACCATGGCAAAAGTCTCCGTTTGAGAGACTAAGTGTCAACGCTGAGACTGAATTGGAAGTGGTTTGCATTCCCATTGGGGGTGCTATTTGTGGAGCAATTCAGGACATGCTAATGGACCAGCACTCTGCCTCTGTGAATCTAGAGCAAATCACATTCCTGCTGGCGTCTGATTCACTGGGGCCAGAATTGATGCTGGACAGCTCGACAAACTGGAGCTGCTTATAAGCACTCCACTCCCCACACACCCTCATTCTAGCCAAGAAGGTGGCCCAGAGAAGAGCAGCACCATGCTTCATGGACGTGGAGCTTGATACCATGTTAGATGCAGTGGAGGAGAGACAGGACATCCTCGTCCCCAGGGTGGGCAGGAGGCTCCCTCCCATGGTCGTCAGCCAGACTTGGCGGAGGTGGCTGAGGCGATCAGTACTGTGAGCCTCAGCAGGCAGACTGGCATGCAGTATCGCAAGAAGGTGAACAACCTCCTTAGGACAGCTCGGGTGAGCCACTACCTCTGTTGCCCTGGCATCACTCCTGTCCCTCACTCCTCACATCACACCCCCACTCCCATAGAGGCCAATCAAAACCCACCTGCCTGCATTTCCCTCACATCTCACCCTGCACCACCGCAACACCTGTATTATCCTCTTTGGCCAGGTGCCTTGCACACACAAGCCACCAGTTATTGACACCCCCCCCCCCCCCCCCCCAGTGTAACTTGCCTCCATGCGTCTCACCCTGTCCTTCATGTTTCCCTTAGGAAAAGGCAGCCCGTAACAAACAAAGCGGGAGAAGACCAGATGGGGCATCCTGGACCGCAGGTCTCTCACCACCGCTGAGCAGAGGAAATATGATTTTTGTGAGTTTGAGGTATGACACGTAATCCACCCTGAGCAGGTCAATAACAGGAAACATTCCAGAACGGTTCCATGTGGTGGAAGCAGGAACATTAGCAACATGTAAGAGGCATCTGGATGGATACATGAATAAGGAGGAAATAGAGGGATATGGACCGATTAAGGTTTTTTTTTCAGTTAGTGCCCGAAGGGCCTGTTCCTGTGCTGAACGTTTCTTTGTTCTTTGTATTTTCTTCGTTAAGAGGTGGGAAATGGAGACAACTTTAAACTAACCAAAAAGTTGCTCCACATAGACCAAAAAAAAGCCGAAGAAGCATTAGAACTTTCTGAAATTATGCACCCTCTAGTGCAGTGCTTTTCACCGTGGGGGTCGTGACCTGGTGTAAAATGGGTCATCAAAAGTGATCCCCAACGATCGCCTGACAATTATTTAGGTTTTCTCTCTGGATGAATTCTCACTGCAGTACAGTGTATGACCACATGAGGCTGATGTAGAGGCCAGTGCCATGGGCTTTCTTGCCTCCCTGGGTCACTGTTACAGTCACTGCCACCGACACAAACTCCAGCAGCGACTCAAGTTTCTGCAGCAGCTGATCGGCTGGGTTGGTCAGCTCACACAACTAAAAGTGAAGAGTTTAAAAGAAAAATCAATTCTCTTTAAGTTTCTTTCCTGTAGAAACTAGTTTCCAGTAGTGCTGTGCGCTCGATTTTGCCAGGCCTGCATCTCCCACCCAAAACCAGTTGGCCGTTTACTGGAATATGTTTCTACAAGTATCCCAGATAGCAATTCGTAGCCAGAGGACCCCCATATCCAAGATTTAGCATATAATTCCTGTGTAGCCTGCGGGGCTCTCCCAACCTTTCAATTGGTCCATTGTTATGAAGCTGATTCATGTTTGCCCCATTTTGACCGAGGCTCTGGGAGAGGTGTTGTGGGTTTGGGAACTACAGCCATACCAGTCAGGGGAAAAATGCATTAGTTTAGAGATTTTTATAACAGGTTTCTTAGATCTCTAAATAACAAATAGAAAATACATTTTTATTTACAATTTTTACATTTAATAATACAGAAAAGCCAACAATGAATGTGACATTTTAAAAAGTAACTATGGTGAATCTATTGTGAACGTGGTATGGATAGGAAAGTCAGCTATTTTGTAAAAGTGGGTCACCAGAAATAAAGTTTGAAAAACACTGTTCTCATGCACAATAATGGCAATCGTGGGCACATGGGCTGGTTCCTCACTCAAAATCAAAATATAACTAATAAATCGAATAAGGAATTAAGGAGAAACATCTTTACTCGAAGTGAGAAGGTGGAACCCAGCTCCACATGGAATGGTTGAGACACACTGCGTAGGTAAGGTGGAGGAATGCTCATGTGTAGCATAAATACCAGCATAGACCTGTTGGGCCAAAAGGCCTCTGTGCTGTAAAATTCTATGTAACTTCATTAAAAAATGGTTTCTTCTATAAAAAATGGGAGTACTCTGAAGAACAGGTACTCACCTAGACTGACTTTACCCTGCAAGTAAAACAAACTCCAGTCAGTCCGAGGGGATTTCAAGCACTAGACTACGGGAGAAACTCAACTGTCTGAGTGGTAAAATCGAACAAAATGTTATCGCTTGCTTTCAGTATAGTTCAAAATACAATACAGGAATCGGACATGAATATTGATCCTTACGCACAAATATTTAATAATGCAACCAAGCATGGTGCAACTTTAGCTAAATGATCAGTAGAGTCCAGCCCTGGGAAGAAGTTATATAACAGCAAACTCGCATTAATCGGCCACTTAAGGGACTTAATAGACCGAAGGGTGGACCATCCAACTATGCCACCTCCCCCAGTAAAATTTCATACAGGTCAGGGGAGGGAGCAAGGCCAGGATTTATTCACAAATCTTATTTCTCCATCTCAAACCGGGCAGCACGGTGGCCTAGTGGTTAGCACAACCGCCTCACGGCACTGAGGTCCCAGGTTCGATCCCGGCTCTGGGTCACTGTCCGTGTGGAGTTTGCACATTCTCCCCGTGTCTGCGTGGGTTTCGCCCCCACAACCCAAAAATGTGCAGAGTAGGTGGATTGGCCATGCTAAATTGCCCCTTAATTGGAAAAAATAATTGGGTAATCTAAATTTAAAAAAAAAAAAAATTCTCCATCTCAATAATGATTGAAGCAAAACATGGATATGCTTTTGGTTCTCAGAAAGTATACGTTTTATACAATGACAGGTGATCAAACAGCAAAAAGCTCAAAATTGCTCTTAACATCGGCTAAGTTTCCTATCCATTGAGAGTTGCACAAGGACACCTACAAGATTGAGTTTGTTGAAAAGCTTTCATAATAGGGATCAAGCTGAACTTTTACTCTATGATCTGGTTATTTCCTTTTTTTGTAGATCAATGAAAGGGACATAGAATACATCTATAATTAGCCAGGGTTTGACAAGAAAAACTTACAGAATAATGGGCGATGTTTTAAGAAGATATGTTTCAGGCACAGGCTAGGCTCATTGTAACAAGGTGAAAAGGCATGGAAATTAAAGGTAGGAGTCCTTAAATGGTGAGGGAGATGGACAATTTGATGAAACAAAAAAAGAGGGTGCATGATGCATGTCAGCTGAATTCTTCAAGCGAGAATCAGTCCATAATACAGTGAATTGAGAGGGAAAATTAAGAGGAAAAGACTGGCAAGAAAAAATGAGAATAAAATGGCAGTCAACATAAAAGGGAAACAAAAAATATTCTACCAGCATATAGTGTCATGTGAGAGTACCTTTAAGAAATGGGTGTTTATAAATGGGTGTGTATATAAATATCTGTAGTGAAAGTACCTTTAAGAAATGGGTGTTTTCTACTGCAGAGATGTCGGACAGTGGGTGGAGCTGGACTGTCTGTCAGCTTTTTACTTTCATTTTTGAGCAGGCTGCAGGGTGTGTTTTAGTTTTGTTTTCAATGTTGGAGCTGAAGCCAGACCAAGCAGGTGTACTGCTGTTCTCTCTGCCATCAAAAGGTCATCTCTTGATCATTTGGTGAATTCAGAATTATAAATGTTTTCAGTAGTGACTTTAACCTGATGTGCTTCTGATAAAGGTTTTGTTTTTAAGACGTATGGATGTTAAAAAGGAAAGCTTAAAGGTTTACTTAGTGTTGTAGTCTTTGGGGATGTATTTGAATTAATGGGTGCTAAGATGTTCATTGTATGTTTTAAAAAGGTTAACTTGAGTTCATAGAATAAACATTGTTTTGCTTTTAAAAAATACTTTTTCATTTCTGTTGTACCACACCTGTAGAGTGGGCCGTGTGTTCCCCATGCCACAATCTATTAAAAGTTGTGGGTCAGGTGAACTCCATGATACACTTTGGGGTTCTCTAAACCCTGGCCCATAACAATAGTAAGCAGGTAATAAGAGGCAGGGAGGATCTATTAGGGACAAAGAAGACATTATAAGCCCAGAGGTACAGGACAAGGCTAGAATATTTAATGAGTATTTTGTATCAATGTTTACCAAGGAAAAATATGGTGACATTTTTTTGCCAAGCAGAGATGGAAGAGTTAATAAATGGATATGCAGGATGGACTTGAAAGGTTGGCTATTCTTATAGGGGGCATGTCCCCTGTTCCAGATTCCATGTTGCTGAGGGAACTGGGGTGGAAATAGAGGAAGGGTTTGCCACACAATCTTCCGTCGATACAGGTGAGGTGACAAGAGGATTTCAAGTAGCAAATGTGATGTGCCTTTTCAAAGGATGCAAAGACATTCTTGTTGACCACAGGCTGGTCAGTTTAATGTCAGTGGTAGGTAAGGTTTTGGAAACAATCAAGCAAAAAAACTGAAAAGTACTTGGAGATAGGCTGGAGTTAAATAAAGAGAACCAACACAAATTTGTAAACGGCAGATCCTGTTTGAATCATCTAATTGAGTTTTTTGATGAAGTAAGAGAGAAGGTTGGCAAAGGGAATACAATGAATGTTGTCAAAATGCATTTTCGAAAGTATTTGACAAAGTACCACATAAATGACTGGTCAACAAAATTGTAGCTAATGAAATAGGAAAGTCAATATTAGCTTGCATAAGATATTGGCGTAAGAGAAAATAGATAATAATGGTAATAGAAACAAAATTCTGCGAATGCTGAAATCTGAAACAAAAACAGAAAATGCAGGAAAAACTCAGCAGGTCTGGCAGCATCTGTGGAGAGAGAAATAACTGTTAATGTTTTGAGTCTCTATGGCTCTTCTTCAAAACTTTGCCAGATGCTGCCAGACCTGCTGAGTTTTTCCAACATTTTACAATTTTGTTTTAGATAATCATGGTAAATTGTTGTTTTTCCAGACTTGAAGATGGTAGACAATGGTGTTCTCCAAAGGTCAATGCTAGGACCGTTGTTTTTTCAATACTTCAATACTGCAGATGATACCAACTTGGAAGTGCACAAAAAGTGAAGATAAAGGCAGCACGGTAGCACAAGTGGATAGCACTGTGGCTTCACAGCGCCAGGGTCCCAGGTTCGATTCCCCGCTGGGTGACTGTCTGTGCAGAGTCTGCACGTTCTCCCCGTCTGCGTGGGTTTCCTCCAGGTGCTCCGGTTTCCTCCCACAGTCCAAAGACATGCTGGTTAGGTGGATTGGCCATGATAAATTGTCCTTAGTGACCAAAAAGGTTCGGAGGGGTTATTGGGTTACGGGGATATGGTGGAAGTGAGGGCTTAAGTGGGTCAGTGCAGACTCGATGGGCCGAATGGCCTCCTTCTGCACTGTATGTTCTATGTTCTAATTCCAATTGATTGCAACAGGACATGGGCTAGGACACTGGGGAGACAAGTGGGAGATGGAATTTAATACAAGAGAAGAGTGCTGAATTTTGACAAAAGGGCAGCATGGTGGTTCAGTGTTAGCACTGCTTCCTCACAGCCCCAGGGGCCTGGATTCGGTTCCGGCCTTAGGTGACTGCCTGTGCAGTGATCGTACCTTCTCCCCCGCGCTGCGTGGGTTTTCTCCAGGTGCGCTAGTTTCCTCTCACTGTACAAAGATGTGCAGGTTAGGTGGGTTGGCAATGATAAATGCACAGGCTACGGGGATAGGGTGGGGAGTAGGCCTCGGTGGAGTGCTCTTTAGGAGGGTCAGTGCAAACTCGATGGGCGGAATGGCCTCCTTCTGCACTGAAGGGATTCTGTGGAGGATTACAGAAAAGCAATCAAGTCAGAGGGAATACAGCAGTAATAAGTTTCAAGGAAGTAAGACAAGGTTGGATGGCTCGACTTTAATGCCGGGAGTATTACAGGTAAAACGGATGAGTTAAGGGCGAGAATTGACATGTGGAATTGTGATATAGCAGCCATCATGAGGACGTGGTTGAGGGAGGGAAAGGATTGGCAGCTCAACATCCTAGGATATAGAATCTTCAGGTGAGACAGAGGAGGGAGTAAAAGAGGAGGAGGCATTGCATTATTAGTTAAGGACTCAGTTATTGCGGTAAGGAAAGATGATATCTTGGAAGGAACATCAAATGAAGCTTTGTGGGTAGAGCTTACTTCCAGATGTTTATTATGGACCCCCAGATGATCAGCGGGAAATTGAGCAGCAAATATGTGCGCAATTCGCAGAGGTGTGTAAAAATACTAATTGGGTAATTATATTTGTTGATTTCAACTTTCCAAACATTAATTGGGATAGTCACTGTGTTAAGGTCATAGATGGAGTGGAGTTCTTAAAATGTATACAAGAGAACATTTTAGCTCAATATGTAGAGGGTCCAACAAGGGACGATGCTGTGCTGGACTTAATTCTGGGGAATAAAGCCAGACAGGTGGTTGATGTATTGGTCGGAGAGCATTTTAGTGATAGCAACCACAACATGGTAAAATTTAAGTTTGTTATGGACAAAAAAGGTTGTGTATTGGGGGAGAGCGGATTTTAGTAAAATAAGGCAGGATCTGGCCAAGGTAGATTGGAAAGAGTTGCTTGTGTGGAAATCAACATAAGATCATTGGGGGAACGTTCAAAAAGGAAATGGGTAGGGTACAGGTCCAACATGTTCCCTACATGTTCCCTCAAGGGTAATAGGAAGGAGTAACAATTCCAAAGAACAATAGATGAACAGAGACATTCAGGATACAATGAGACGGAAAGAGAGGCTTTTAGCAAGTACAACGGGAGCAAATCAACAGAGGCATTAGTGGAGTACAGAAAGTGCAGGATGGAGCTTAAGAAAGCAATTAGGAGAGCAAAGAGGGGATATGAGAAACTCTGGCTGATAAAAGTAGGGAAAATCCTAAGCTATTCTCTATTCTACCAGAGGACATTGTTAGGATGTTGAATCAATACGTCAGGTTTGTCTTCACCCAAGAGAACGAGGAGGTAGAAATAGAACTCGGGGAGAGAGACTGAGGTTCTTGAGCAAATTGTCAAAGGGAGTGACAAGTTATTGGAGGTGCTGGCAGGATTAATTGTGTCTCAGGTTGCTGTGGGAAGCGAGGGAGGAGAATGCAGGAGCTCCGACCCAAATTTTTAATTCCTCACTGGCCATGGGGAAGGTGCCAGAAGACTGGAGTATATATTTGTTTCCAATTAGGGGGCAATTTAGCGTGGCCAATCCACCTAACCTGCACATCTTTGGGTTGTGGGGGTGAAACCCACGCAGACACAGGGAGAACGTGCAAGCTTCACATGAACAGTGACCATGGGCTGGGATTTGAACTCGGGTCCTCAGCAGTGCTAATCACTGTACCACATGCTGCCCCTGGACTGGAGTATAGCTCATGTGGTTCTACTGTTTAAGAAAGGTTGTAGAGATAAGCCAGGGAACCAGTGAGTCTCATGTCAGTGATAGGGGGACTACTGAAGAAAATTCTGAAGGAGAGAATCTATCTTCACTTGGAGAGGCAAGGCTTTAATCAGGAATAGTCAGCATGGTTTTGTCAGAGGGAGGTCATGCCTAATAAATTTGATTGGATTTTTTGAGCATGTGACCAAGTGTGTAGATGATGATAGTGCAGTTGATGTAGTTTACATGGATTTCAGCAAAGCATTTGACAACGTCCCACTTGGAGACTTATAAAGGCGGCAAATGCACATGGGATACAAGGTAACTTGATAAGGTGGATTCAAAATTGGATTAACTGCAGGAGACAGAGAGTGATAACTGACGGCTGCTTTAGTGACTGGAAGCCAGTGTCCAGCGGCATACCACAAGGATCTGTGCTGGGTCCGCTATTATTCATCATTTATATAAATGACTTAGATGACCATTAAGTTTGTGGATGACACAAAGATAGGCTGAGTGGTTCACAGTGAGGCTGAGAGCCTTGTGTTACAGGAAGATATGGATGGGATGGCCAAATGGGCAGAAAAGTGGCAGATGGAATTTAATGCTAAAAAGTGTGAGTTGTTACACTTTGGCAGGAACAATTTGACAAGGAAATATTCAATGAATGGCACCACATTGGGAAGTCCTGAGGAACAAAGAGACCATGGCGTGTTTGTAAATACATCTCTGAAAGCAGAAGGGCAGGTTAATAGAGTGGTGAAAAAGGCATGAGACACTTGCCTTTATTAATTTAGGCATAAATTACAAAAGCAGAGAGGTCACGTTGGAGTTGTACAGAACTTTGGCGAGGCCACAGCTGGAGTACTGTGTGCAATTCTGGTTGCCACATTATAGGAAGGATGCGATTGCACTGGAGGGGTTGCGGAGGCGATTCACGAGGATGTTGCCTGGAATGGAACATTTAAGTTTAAAGAGAGGTTGGATAGGCTTTTGTTGTTTTCGCTGGAGCAGAGAAGATTGAGGTGTACAAGATTATGAGGGGTATGGACAGGGTGGAAGGGAGTAGCTGTCCTTAGTTGAAGGATCAGTTACGAGGGGACACAAGTTCAAAATCAGGGGCAGTAGGTTTATGGGGGATTTGAGGAAACCTTTTTTACCCAGAGGGTGGTGGAGGCAGGTTGCCTTACATCCTTTCAAAAGTATCTGAATGGGCATTTGGCACGTCATAACATTCAAGGCTATGGACCACGTGCTGGCAAATGGGATTAGGATTGGCAGATCAGGTGTTTTTCATGCGTTGCCACAGATTTGATGGGCCGAAGGGCCTCGTCTGCGCTGTATTACTGTGTGATTATGTGAGGTAATATGTAATTAATGTGCTGTTCTGAATGTGTGGGAACAGAGGGATCTTGGGGTTCATGTGCGTAAGTAGACCTTTGAAAGTGGTAGGTGGTAGAGAGTAGTTTATGGCATCTTGGGATTGTTACATAAAGATACTGGGTACAAAAGCAAGTTATGATGAGCCTTAAAGTTCTCATTAGGCCACAGAGTACATTTGGCTCTGGTCATCACACTTTATGAAAGCCTGTGAGAGGGTACAGAAGAGATTTACCAGAAAGGTTCCAGGGATGTGGGATTTTAGCTACAAGGTTAGGTTGATGAATCTGGAAGAAGCTGACGAGAGATCTAGAAGAGGTGTAGAAGATTATGGCAGGTTTAGGTAAGAGAGACAAAAACAAAAGTTGTTCCAATTAACTGATGGTATTAGGACTAGGAACACAGATTTAAGATTTTGGTTAAAAGATGTAGCAGTGTTGTGATGGAAAACTTAAATAAAAACACATTTGAATGGTGACTTAGAACTCACTGCCTGCGAGGGTGGAGGAAGCCAAGACGATCAAAAATTTCAAAAGGAATTTGGGGAGGCACTTTGGGGAAATTAACTTGCAGGACTACAGGGTAAGGACAGAGGAATGGAATGGACTGACTGGATTGCTCTAGAGAGCCAGCATGGACTGAACGGGCCAAATGACCACCTTCTGTGCCATACTGACTCCATAACTAGCACTTAAAGCACGAGTATCTTTTGTAAAATACTACATGTTATATAAAAATCTTCATAGGTTACAAATGATCAATTTCTGCTATTGCCCT
Source organism: Scyliorhinus canicula (assembly GCF_902713615.1). Taxonomy (NCBI): domain Eukaryota; kingdom Metazoa; phylum Chordata; class Chondrichthyes; order Carcharhiniformes; family Scyliorhinidae; genus Scyliorhinus; species Scyliorhinus canicula. Next base: position 183,920,286 of record NC_052146.1, read on the forward strand.
TCATATAAAGGACTGCTAAAGTGGTTTACATGAATTTCAGGCATGAAAATATTGTATGGCACCTACCAGATATCGAAAGTAATGCATTGTTCATTACATACAGCCACGTGCACCTTCTTTGGACAAGCTAAAATGAAACACATTGAGCATTTTAGAGATTAAGATGTATAAGGTATTATATTCCTGCCCATCCTCAAAACACTCCACAGTAAAGCAAGTCAACTTAATTTTCAAGGAAGATTATGTTTTTAAAATATTTTTATTAAGGCAATTATAAATTCTGCCATTGCCTTTCATCCACCCTGCCTCACCCGTTTTCACCCCCTATAACCCTGCCCTGCCCTCACAGAACCTCTCACGGCAATCTTGATTTTTTTTTTCCAGCTTAAGAAATTTCGCGAGGTCGCTCACCCACAGCCCCGGTTTTGGTGGCCCCGTGTCCCTCCTTTGCAACAAGATCCGTCTCTGGGCTACCAGGGAGGCAAAGGCCAAGATGTTTGCCTCTCTCACCCCTGGACTCCTGGGTCTTCCGACACTCCGAAAATCGCCACTTCTGGTCTCGGGACAATCTTCACCCTCAACACCTCACGCATAACGTCAGCGAACCCCCACCAAAATTCCTCCAGCTTCGGACAAGCCTAAAACAGGTGGACATGATTCGCTGGCTCCCCCATGCGCCGCCCATACCCATCCTCCACCCCCTCAAAGAACCTGCTCATTCTGGCCACCGTCATATGCACCCTATGAACCACTTTGAATTGAATAAGGGTAAGCCTAGCACACAAAGAGGATGGGTTCACTCTCCTCAGAGCTTCATCCCATACCCCAGCCTCGACCTCCCGCCCCAGCTCTTTGTCCCAATTCCGTTTGACTTCTCCTATTGTGGCTCCCTCCTAATCCATTAATCGATGATTCCCACATCGGTGCCCAAACCTCAGGTGCTGCCGCCACTGTCCCCACACCTTCAGGGCCGCCGCCACCAACGGGCCAGGCCAGGCGAGAACGGCAAAGGCGCCGTCTAATGGGTCATTAAGCTAGTGTTCTTACAAAAGGCCACCTCCATGTACTCCCACACCGACTTCTCCCCCACTACCCACTTTCTTTCGAGGAAGATTCAGGGTAGTACATCAATGGGATATTTTCATCAGCATGAGCAATAGTTTAAACGTTAAACATTGTTCAAAACAAATTTACCTGCTCCATTGATGTTTCATGTAATTCATTAAGATTTAAAGTGTAAATGCCTTCGTCAGAACCAAATATGAGGTACTGATCTAGAAGGAAAAAGTGTAAATAACTTAAATAAGAAAGTAGAAATTACAAATAAACGGTTATCATTTTTGTTTTGGAAACAACAAATACCTCGTGTGTCTGGATTAATCCATGAAGTTGCACAGTGAATTTTCAGAGGGCAACCATTGAAAACCTTAGAGAAACAAGCACCCATCTGGAAAAAAATATATTTAAATTTTATTTAAAATAGTGTTGCATTTGGTCATTTTACATGACATGATTAGAGAATGAAAAAAGTATAGGGTACCACCAGCAGACATTTTTAACTACAGTGGGTGTGTTTGACTCCAACACATTTTGTAAGTGGTATTTCATTGAACTAGTTCTCTTTTTACTTACTGAGACCAAACAATGCATAAAGATAGACCATAATTGGTAATGCACCACTTTCTGAAATAGCAATCACAATGTTTTAATTTTGCAATTAGTACAGCATTGTCTCAGAAAAATTATAGGAAATTTGACCTTTTTAAACTACAGCCACAGCAAAGGTATTTTGCAATTAGTGTTGTTTAATTCTCATCCACCATGCTAGGTCCATGTGTCACAGCATGTTATTGGTTAAATTATCCAGTTCTGTATTTGGATTCCTACAACACCTACTTCCAGCTTTTACCTTTTTTGACTGCAAATTTATTTCATACTGTGGTATTACCGCCTAAAAAAATCAGAACAAAATAATATGAACTTTATTCCCATTAAAACTTGCTGTGTATTTCACTTCAAATTTTGTATTTTATTTAGAAACTGTATACATCTTGATGATTTCTCATTACTGTCAACATCTCCAAAGTCTTCGGAGTTGCTGATGGTTATTGTATTTCCTCTACAGTCATCCCATTTGTGCTGTAGGTGATTGCTCATCCTTCAGGATTTTCTAACATTAGCTCCAGGAATTATTTTGTTCCTGCTTCACATATAAACTGCCTTCCCCAACCATCATCCAACCCGTCTGCTATTGATAGAGCTATAAGTTTTACATAGAACATAGAACAGTACAGCACAGAACAGGCCCTTCGGCCCTCAATGTTGTGCCGAGCCATGATCACCCTACTCAAACCCACGTATCCACCCTATACCCGTAACCCAACAACCTCCCCCTTAACCCTACTTTTATTAGGACACTACGGGCAATTTAGCATGGCCAATCCACCTAACCCGCACATCTTTGGACTGTGGGAGGAAACCGGAGCACCCGGAGGAAACCCACGCACACAGAGGGAGGACGTGCAGACTCCACACAGACAGTGACCCAACCGGGAATCGAACCTGGGACCCTGGAGCTGTGAAGCATTTATGCTAACCACCATGCTACCCTGCTGCCCCAAACCATAACCTTTAGTGAAAACAATTTCCAGTCCTCTGAAAGCAAAATACTGAATCACACCTTGATCTTCCTCAAAAAGGGCAATCCTTGTTCAAATTCTTGAAGAGCTATTTTCTTAAAGTCTCTCATAAAGCTAATCAACAGTTACCAGCTCTTCAATGGACACAAGCAGAATTTATTCTCATTTAGCAACGCTCTTGGTCTATTTCCTCAGACCTCCAAGCATCCTTTCCGTTGCTAGCCCTACTCTCTCAAATTATCTTATTCCTCAACAGCTTTCAAGTCTCTATAAAGTCCCAGGTACCCAAGACTTGAAAATTACTCTGCGCTTTAACACTTAGTTTGCTGGTTTGGGCAAGATAAGATAAAGGCTACTATACAATGGTAACTTAGCTCACATCTTGAGCTTTTGTCAATCTTCCTCTTGTTGGCTAATTATTCATATTACTATGGTGACTGATCCTTTGAATAGTCTTGAGTTCTTCTAAACTTTGAAAGCTTTCCTCTTCTCAATCTTCACAAATTTTCCATGATTCGTTCTTTCTCAGGATCTCAAAACTTTTCACTCGTCTTTTCTCTTAACTTGTAATTTAAAGACTTGCCAAAACTGTAAACATGGCATCTCCCAATCATTGCTTCCTTATTTACCTTGTTTTTTCTTCTACTTTGGTGGTATCCTTTGTTCTTCAAGGATTTTTTTGATTACAAACTTTCATAATATTCACTTTTCAAACTCAACCTAGGTAGTTATTTTCAAAATTTCTTTAAAATTAGAATTGCAGCCTGGAACATAAAGTCAAAGTGGAGCAGGACATGGCGGAAGCGGGATCGCCAATGCAGTGCTTTATGCAAGAGCTCCTAATGGGGGCTGATTTAGCTCAGGTAGCTGGACATCTGGTTTGTGATGCAGAACAAGGCCAGCGGCACGGGTTCAATTCCCGTACCAGCTGAGAATTCTGAATTCTCCCTCCATCTACCCAAACAGGCGCCTGAATGTGGCGACTAGGGGCATTTCACAGTAACTTCATTGTGGTGTTAATGCAAGCCTACTTGTGACAATAAAAAGATTATTATTATATAGGGACTCCATTAAGGCCGACCTCATGGTGACTGTGAAGTTGGTGACAATAATTACTCTGGCTCCCTTCAAGGAGGCGCTGGAAAGGACAGAACACCGATTGGAGACTCTGGAGGCGAAGGAGGCCACCGACCATGATCAGATCACCTTGCTCGAATTGGCAAAGTTGGTGTCAGCCCAGGGAACGCTCAAGGGAAAGGTAGAAGGCCAAGGGAACAGGTCTCACCGCCTTAATCTCAGGATTGTTGGACTACCGGAGGGTACAATGGGTTTTTAATCCAACACAATACATAGCACAGATACCAGGAAAACTGGTCAAGGGAGAAAGCTTCCCCAAGCCCCAGATGTGGACAGGGCCCACAGGTCGCTCCGGTAAAGGTCCAAGGCAGGAGAACCACTCTGGGCAACTATTGCAAAACTGCACTGATTCCAAGACAAGGAGTGAATCCTGAACTGGGAAAGGAGCACGAGATCCTGCAAATGGGAAGGGCATATGATCGGCATATATCAGGACATTGGAGCTGACCTGGCCACGGGCCGGGCGGAGTTCAATGGGGTCAAGATGGCCCTATTCAAGAATATGCAGTTCGGGATGTTGTACCCAAGAAGACTCTGGGTGACAATAAGAAGCATCAATTTCAGCACATCGGGAAAAGCAGAGGAGTTCATCCATTAGAATGGGCTGGGAAGACAGCAATAATGGACACATATCGAACATTTATAATGTTTCTTCTTTTCCTGGGCTGAACACCTGCATGGGGGGGGGGGGGGGGGAGAGCTTGGTGGAGTCGCTGCCAGGGGGATGGCCATGCTGGCGAACATGCTAGTTCAAGGAAGTAGGAGAGGGGCAGCCGCAGCGCAGCTCTTGATAGGGGGTGGGGGGGGGGGGGCGCCTGGCAGGATGGGGTGCCACAACACCAAGTCAGGAGGAAGGGGTGAGAATGACGAATGGTGGAAGAGAAGAGAACCCACAGGGAAGGGGGGGTCGCCAGAGTAGAGTAGCCTGAGTGTGAGGGGGGGGGGGGGGGGGGGGGGGGAGAAGAATGCTGGCTACAATAGGTCACACATGTGGACAGTTGGGACAAGGAAGGCAGTGCGGCAATCTTGAATGGACTCCAAACTCTTGTAGTGCAGGAGCATGGCCACATGGTAAGTATGGCTGACCCCGCAGGAGGGAGAGGTTAGAATTCCCCCATCAGGATAGTCGCCTGTTACCACAGGGGCTTAACAGCCCAATGAAAAGATCCAGAGTCTTATCATAGAATTTACAGTGCAGAAGAAGGCCATTCGGCCTATCGAGTCTGCATCGGCCCATGGAAAGTGTACCCCAATTAAGCCCACTCCTCCACCCTATCCCCATAAGCCCATAACCTTTTTGGACACGAAGGGCAATCCACCTAACCAGCACACCTTTGGACTGTGGGAAGAAACTGGAGCACCCAGAGGAAACCCATGCAGACACAGGGAGAACATGCCTCCAAGAATGTGGAGGGCGAGACCTCTGCCATTCTGGTTGCAGGTTACATATTCTTCGATGGCTTGTGACATTCTCTCGCAGAACGCCTTAGCCAACTCATCGTGGGGGAAGACTTCGTACATGGTAAAGACCCACAGACGGACAAATCTAGCCCCAAATTGGGGAGGCAATCGGAGTAGATTTTGGGGGGGGGGGGGGAGAATCCATGGAGTTTCATGCACCCAAGGGAGAAGGGGTTCTCCTTCTCCCAAATGCACAAAATAGAGGAGGTAGAAAGGGACCCGAGGAGGTGGGACTTGCTCCCGTGCTCCCTGGCGGGAGAGTGCAGACGATCAAGATGAACATGCTGCCCAGGTTCCTGTTCACATCCCTGATTTACAGCCTCACTGTTAACCACCCGGCCTATCTTTGTGTCATCCACAAACTTACTGATCCTACCCCCCGACATAGTCATCTCAATCATTTAGTTATATATTTTTTTCTTTTTAAAGTACCTAATTCTATTTCTCCAATTAAGGGGCAATTTCACGTGGCCAATTTACCTACCCTGCACATTCTTTTGGGTTGTGGGGGTGAGACCGACTCAAACACGGGGAGAATGTGAGAATGTGCAAACTCCTCACAGGCAGTGACTCAGAACCTGGATTGAACCGGGGACCTCGGCGCTGTGAGGCAGCAGTGCTAATCACTGCACTACCGTGCTGCTCACATCTAAGTAATTTATATAAATGACAAATAATAGGGGACCCAGCACAGATTCCTGTAGTATGCCGCTGGACACTGGCTACTCCAGTCACTAAAGTAGCTATCTGTCATCACCCTCTGTTTCCTACAGCTCAGCCAGCTTTGAATCCACCTTATCAAGTTCCCCTGTATCCCATGTGCATTTGCCTTCTTTATAAGTCTCCCATGTGGGACCTTGTCAAATGCTTTGCTGAAATCCATGTAAACTACATCAACTGCACTACCCTCATCCACACACTTGGTCACATGCTCAAAAAATCCAATCAAATTTGTTCGGCATGACCTCCCTATGACAAAACCATGCTGACTATTCCTGATTAAACCTTTCCTCTCCAAGTGGGAGATAAATTCTCTCCTTCAGAATTTCGTCTATTAGTTTGAATTTTAACTTGTGTTTGTGGTTTGTTCTCCTCGCTAATAAAGACACCTCGGTAAAACTTTTGAGAAAGCAAACTGGTTGAGAGTATCTGAGCTTTAAGATACAATGGACTGCACAGGTTGAACTCCACCTCCTCATGCGCTGGGCTGAGTCTAACACAGCTAAAGGTAGTGCACAGGGTGCACTTAACCAGGACACACATGAGCGGGTTCTTCCCGGAGGTGCAGGATAAATGTGAACTGTACCAGGGAGGCCTGGCCAATCACACCCACATGTTCTGGTCTTCTCCCAGACTGGTTGGGTACTAGATCACCTTTTTCAAGGCCCTGTACAAAGTTATGGGGGTGAGGGTGGTGCCATGCCCACTAGTAGAGGTCTCCAGGGTATCAGAGCAGCCAGAGCTCTTTACGGGGAGAGGGGAAGACACTCTAACCTTTTGTCTCACTTATCGCCCGAAGACTTCTGCTTGTCTGGGGATCAGCAGTGCCACCGAAGGCTGCAGACTGGCTGTCTGACTTTGCAGAATTCCTTAAGTTGGAAAAAATAAATTCTCCATTTGGGGATCAGATGAAGGCTTCCACAACACGTGAAAGCTCTCACTAGCCTGTTCCAAGAACTGTTTGTGACCAGCAACCAATAGGGAAGGGGGGTCAGAAAGGGAGGGAGGACCAAAACAGAAGGGGGGGAGGTGGTTAGGAGGAGATGAGAGGGGGGGGTTCAGCAAAACACAGGGCAAGCAGTTCTAATACCAGGAGGAGCATGTATATAATTCAAACAGTACAGTTGCAGCAACCAACTGCCAGGGGCTCAAAAATAGGGGCCCATACCTGTACATGTTACGTTTGGATGTACACCTGTTTGTTCGGCTTTTATTGTTTCCTTTTTGTACACCCATTTTTTTCCTCTTTAGTATTGTGTGGTAGGCCTGGCAAATGTTATTGTCAATAAATGTAAAACCAATAAAAAAGGTCGTTCAATAACAAAATTATTTCAGTTTTTAATAATTTGGACATTTTATTCAATTTTTGTTGAAAGCAGCTCAATAGATTGAATAGTAGAATATTCTGTGTGACTAAACAATGTGAAAGATATGTTAAAATGACCCTCTGGAAAAAGAATGTCTTAGCTGGCAAATTTGAATTTCATGAATATCAAATCACAAATGCTTCTTAATTTAAGTAAAAGCCTTTTCATTATATCACACCTGCAGTGAATGCAGTGAAAGCTGTACTACATTAAACAATGGTGAGAAAAACCAAAACATTTATATTTTGAGGTGATGAACCCACAATGATTAACAGATAAATAGACCATCATCGACTATTTGGCCCGAACAGTTAATTAAGTTAATTATCACAGCTGGAGCCATGGTCGTGCACTAGAATTAACCTCTGCATTCAAGCTACGGAAACAATAAATGAACCAATCAGGGATCTTGCTCTTGATTCTAATCTCTATACTCTTTACTCATAAATCAACATTAAACAAGGGTAGGGTTGGCTTTTGCTGTATTATCCCCTCTAGAATCTACTAATCTGAGTCGGTCAATAGAAGGCAACCATACAACAACATGATTTGCTATCTTTAGGTAAAAATATTAAGGGGGAGAAATGGCAAGGGAAAAGGACAAAGAGATGGAATGCAAGTTAGCACCCCTGAAAGGTTGATCAGATAAATGAAAATAATTCAGCATGAATATTTGTAACAGAATCTGAGGCACAATAGGGTGCCACACGGTCTCACGTAACAGAGTAAAAAATGATACATTGAATGCAATGCCACACACAGTGGCCCATGTGTTAGAAGTATAATCGCATATTACATGTTCTGTTAGTTGTTAAACGTTGAAACACAAACATTTTAGTTGTGTTCTTTCTTAAGTCTAAATTTAAAACTAAGTCACATTGGTCACATGATGACAGGAAAAGTATCCCTGTGAAAAGATGGCAAATGGCGCTGTTTCAATGGTTGGGGCATTGCATTCTTTTGAAGTTGTTTATGAATCTGGTTATGCACCTTGCCCAAAAAGGTGGATAGTTTGCCCACTGTTAAATTCTGTTGTCAATTAAGAAAAACTTTGGAAATATCGTGAGTTGTAGACTTCGGCTCCTCGTGATCGTTTAGACCACCATTGGAAAACATTAATGAACGCATCTCAAACAAATAAAATGCATTTATTCAGTAGGTTATCTTAAAAGATTTATAGCTTCTTAAAATGATTTTATAATGGCACAAACCTCACTTCCAGTACATTTATCAGTTTAACGTCAAAGTAGGCAACTGTAAATTGGGATTACCTTCTTTATTGTTAACAATAGTTGGCTGCTTGATGTTTGTTTTCATATTTCCTTAATAGTTTTCTATTTGAACTCAATGCTTACATGCACATTATATGAAGCTTTTCAATTAATTAAGTGCAACTGTGACATTTGTACAAGTGATATGTTACATCAGTGACACCAAATGCTGAAAATGATCTAATTCAGGGGTTCTAAATCTTCTTACTTCTGAGGACTCCTCCTCCCATGTTAGAAAAATTCCACAGGACCCATGTCACACAAGTATATTTTTCTGCATAAAATTTAGTTATATGATTACACGTTGTTTATTATTTTTGTTTCAATGTGAAACTTGTTTTGATATTCAATAATAATTGTTAAGACATGGAGGTTATCAAATTAAACATTGATCTATATCTGATATTTATTGTGTGCTTATACAATTATTTCTCTTGCTCCTATTGGTTTACCTTTCCCCTGGTGAGGTTCATACAGTGATACTGGCATTAGCAAAACGTCACTGAAGTTAATAAACTGTAGCAGTGGTTGGTAGGGTTCAGCTGAATGTGGAGAGTGTGATGATTGAAGTTGGTAAATTAGTGTTGTGGTTGCTAAAAACTATTATGAGACTGTAATCTGATGTTACTGAGTTCTGCGTCAGTTGACCATTGCCAAGGTTGGTGGTTATACTGAAGTTACTAGATGTTGCTAAAGTTGAAAGTCGTACAAACTGATATGACTACTAATGGTATTGATGGCAGTATAATTTCCCATTTCTCCTCTTGCCCATTACTAATGAGCAGTGCACATCCATGGAGACTAGACCATGGAGTTATAGGACAATTTGCACAGTAGGTCCAAAGGAGTGGTGGGGGGAATTATCGGGCAATTTCCACAGTAGGTCCAGAAATCATTAAGAAATGTCCCTATGTAAATCATAGGAATTTATTAATTTTACCGGACTCCACGAAACTGCCATGCCTCGAGTGTTACAGAATCCCAGTTGAGAGACTCCTGATCTAATCTGTAATTTTTGATCTAATTTCAAGTGATGCATCAAGTCACAATCCATTGGTTTTAAGCCACCTCTGTGCAAATGACACAGAAACATATGAATTAGGCAGAGGAGACCACTTGGTCCGTTGAGCCTGCTCCGCCATTCAAGATGGTCATTGCTGACCTGATTGTAATCTCACCTCCGCATTCCCACTTACACCTGATAAATATTCACCTCCTTGCTTATCAGGTATTTATCTAGCCCTGTCTCAAAACATTCACTCTGTTCCTACTGCCTTTTGAAGAGTTCCAAATACTCACAACTCAGAAAAAGCTTCTCCTCATTTGTCTCTGAAAGGGGCGGCTTCTTATTTTACAGTGACCCCAAAATAGTTTAGCAAACCACCTCTGACCTGCTTCCAGCATATGTGTAGTATCATTTTGCAATTTGTAAAAGTGAGGAGAGGTGACTGCACCACAGGAGTGATAACGCTGACCAATAGGTAAATGTTAAAACAAATTTTAATTTAAATATAGAATCAATCACATTAGCAACAAAGTTACAGCTTTACAGCCAATAATTAAAACAGTTCTTAAGTAAAAGGGAAAACATGAACTTGCTCCCTACACCTGCAACTATCTTTTTTCCAATTAAGCAAATTAATATAGTTCAGATACTTATAAATAAAGTTAACAATCAGGTTTACTTGCTTTTTTCTTTACCAAAACTTTGGAGGGAACCTTTCAGGAGCGATTTCGAGACACTTTTTACAACCCCTTATCACAGCTTTAGCATACATACTGGCTGTGTGCATCCTAAGCCTGTTTTATAACATTACTGCAACAAATATAAAATATAACAATTTCTAACATTCATCACAACATCTGTTCTTCAATAAGATGACCAAGGAATGCCAAAATAAAAAAAAATACGATGACCAATACTCTGTACACAATACTCCAAATGTGGTCTTGCTAGTGCCCTGTACAAGTGAAGTATAACCCCTCTACTTTTGTATTAATTTCCCCTTGTAATAAACAGTAATATTCTATTAGCTTTCCTAATTACTTGCTGTATCTACATACAAACCTTTTGTGATTCATGCTCTGAAGACACCAAGATCGCTCGGCATCTCAGAGCTCTGCAATCTCTCACCATTTAGATAATATGCTTAATTTTTATTCTTCTTGCCAAAATGCACAATTTCAAATTTCCCCCATTTTACTCTATTTGCCAGATCTATGCCCACTCACATAGCCTCCTGATGTGACGATAATGGGTAGGAGGTGACTAGTGGTGTACCACAGGGATCTATGTTGCAGCCTCAATTATTCATACTATTCAATAATGACTTGGATGCGGGCATAGAAATTGGAATACTGTGAGCAGTTCTGGGCACCACACCGTTGGAAGGATATTTTGGTCTTGGCGGTAGTGCAACATAGGTTTACAAAAATGATATCTGGATTACAGGGGTTGAGTTACGAGGAGAGATTACTCAAATCAGACCTGTTTTCACGAGAATTTAGAAGGTTAAGGGATGATCTGATCAAAGTATTCAAGATATTAACAGGAAAAGACAGGGTAGATGAAGGTAAACTATTTCCACTGGTTGGAGATTCTAAAACTAGAGGGCGTAGTCTACAAATTAGGGCTAGACCATTTAGGAGAGATGGTAGGAAGCACTTCTTCACTCAAAGAGTGGCAGAGGTTTGGAATTCTCTCAATAACATACATATACACAACAGCAACTTCCCTTGCTCTTCACTCCTCTCTCTCTGCTGGTTCCAAACTGGCCAGCTCTATTTATGCAGCGAGTCTGCTAATGATTTCTCCGCCCCCCCCCCCTCATTGGGGAAGCTCACACTCCCATAGGATTGTGGGATTATCATTAGTCTCCAGCCAATGGTAAGCAGGCAGGTTATAACATAATTCTTTGCTGTTTTTAATATTCTGTCTAATCTTCCACCCAGTTCAATTTTTTTTAAAGTTTGATTCTACCTTTAACATTTTTAGTTCACCATAGAAGGTGGATCCCCTCCCCCCCATGGAATTTCTCTCCCATCAGAATGCATCTATTCTGTATATCTGTCGCTGCATCTCTATAACTGAAGCATTATCTCTACTTTTGTATTAAATTCCCCTCACAATAAAAAACATTCTATCAGCTTTCCATTAATTAATCCCACCTCGTTGCACAATACTAGGTCTAGTATAGCCTGCTCTCTGCTTGGCACCTGAACAAGATGTTCTGAAGAAACTATCGAGAAAACATTCCGAGCTCCTCATCTCGGCTCCCTTTGCCCATTTGATTTTTCCAGTCTGTAATTAGATTAAAATCGCTCATGAGTGTCGCTGTACCTTTCTGACTAGCTCACATTATTTCTTCCTTTACACTCATCCTACCGTGTGGGTAGTTATGGTTGCCTGTTCACTACTTCAAAAAGTGACTTCTTGCTGATATTATTTCTCATCTCTACCCAAACTGCTTCTGCATCCTGGGTTTCCTGAACTTGGTCATCCCTCTCTAATCGTTTGATAGTACAGAACTGAGTATTGCTGCAAAAAGAGACAAGTCAAAGCTTTTTGGCTTGCATTGATCAGGACGCTTTGCAAGAATGCCGGTATAAGGGGAAAAACAATTTATACGGAGTCCTGATTGGTTGGCATGTGGATTCTGATTGGTGAAGGCATTGCCATGGAGAATTCACCAGTTGATGACAGTTAACTGCGAGCATTGTTTGAAACTTAAATCAGGCAGATTAACCGATTGGTCAAGGCATTGCCCTGAGGAATGAATGAGCGAATGACTGTCACTTATTTTGTTTGGTTGAAACATGCACAATGTATACATGCTCATCCTGTTTGCAAGGAACACGGCCCTGTGTATTAAAAATTGTAGCTTCTAGTATACATAGAGTCCAACTGGCAATCATAAATTAGTTGTCAGTGTAATTCTTAGCACATCGAGGATTATTTTGCAAATGTTGTTGAATTATGGAATCCCATCTAATGTTGAAAATTTTGTTTTGAGTTTTGCGGGGATGGGCTGGTTGAATACGGTCTGTACCTTGACCATCGGAAACAGTGGCTAGGACATGCCATTTGATACGGTCCGTCATTCTTTGGGATGTACAGCCTGCATATGCAGCATAACACTGGCACTAAATTCGTATACCACATTAGTCATGTGTGTGATAAGCAGAACTTCTTTTTGGCTTGATGCAGCACCCTGTTAGAGGCGGACCACTCATGTTACTACTGCATAGTGGCAGTGTGACACAGCTAGCTTCACTTGTTGCGCAAACCTAGAGATACCTTGCCCTTCCAGGATAATCTGAGATAGACTGATCACTTTTCTGAGTCAAAAGTAATGGCCTCGGGCCCATTCATGAGTTTGAATGATTTACAGTGCAAAATGATCAGATCAGGGCAGCTCTTATCCGGCAGGATGCCTTTGAGACACCCTATTTCAATATCCCACTTGCATGGTGAACAAATACTTGGGCCCTATTTACAAGGTTGCCAATAAAATCAAAAAGAATCCCAACACTTCTATTGACCAGTGAAGGTAGGCTTGCGGTAGACAGTGGAGGGGTTACCCCTGGCAGAGTATCCACTTGTCGTGGTCCATGTAGGGTCCAATGACATAGGCAGGACGAGTGAAAAGTTCAGCATAGTCTGCATATAAGGAGCTAGGCACCAAATTAAGAATCAGAACTTCAAAAGGTAATACTCTCTGGAAATTGGCAACGAATAAATAAGATTAGAGATGAATGGGTGACTCAAAGGCTGCTGTGGGAAAAGTGGATTCCAGTTCATGGATCAGTGGCACCTGGCTGTACCACTGGGGAGGTCTAGACCTATATCGGGTTGGGACCAGTGCCCAGGCAAGCCCCATAACTAGGGATGTGAGGAGGGCTTTAAACTAAACAACAGGGAGTGAGAGATCAAATTTGGGAAGTTGTTACAAATCAAGGGAAGAGTCAAGGCAAGAAAACAAAATAGCAACATGGGAAATAAGGGTTAGAGAATGGCAGTAAATGAAAGAGAAAAAAACCTAAGAATACACTATCAATCAAAAATAGATGTTACAAGGATAACAAAAAGCCAAAGTTAAAGGCTCTGTATCGGACTGTGTGTAGCATTCATCATAAAATTAATTAATTGATAGCGCACATTGAAATAAATAAATATGATCTGTGGTCATTGTAGAGAGATGACTTGTGGTGACAAAGATTGTGTCCTGAATATTGAGGGTTATGTGAAATTCTTGAAGAAAAGGAAGCTAGTTAAAGGTGGAGGGGTAGCACTATTAATCAAGAATGGCATTGGTACAATAGTTACGAGATGACCTTGATTCAGGAGATCAGGATGTCGAATCGGTTTGGGTGGAAATAAGGAAGAGTAGGGGAAAGCGGTCACCAGTGGGAGTGGTCTACAGGCCCCTTAACAGCAACAACAGTGCAGGACAAAGTATACAAGAAATCATATTGGGTGCTTGCGATAAAGGGACAGCAAAAATCATGGAAAAATCAGACTGGCAGTGTAGCCTGACTGAGGAGTTCATAAAACACTTTCAAGATTGGTTCTGGAACATGCTGCTCTAAGAAACAATTGCAGTGTAGGTAATGTTAGACCTGGTATTGTGCAATGTGACAAGATTAATTAATGACCTCAAAGTAAAGACACCCCTAAGTAGCAGCAACTGCAATACAATTGAATTTTACATCCAGTTTGAAAAGGATCTAATTCCAGTATTTTAAACTTAAATAAGGGCAAATATGTGGGCATGAAAGCTGAGCTAGCTGAAGTGGACTGGTATACTAGGCTAGAGGATAGATCAATAGAGGAGTGGCAGACATTTAAGGGGATTTTTCAGAATATGTATATTCCAACTACAAAGAAAAAATTGGAAGGGGAGGATCCACCATCGGTGGTTAACTATAGTAGTTAAGGAAAGCATTAAACTTAAGGAAAAAGTATATAACTACGCAAAGATGAGTGGCAAGTCAGATAATTGGTCAGAATATAAAGAACAGCAGAGAATGACTAAAGATTTTTAAAACATAAATTTAGAGTGCCCAATTCTTTTTGTTCCAGTTAAGGGGCAATTTAGCATGGCCAATTCACCTACCCTGCACATCTTTTAGGGTTGAGGGCAAGACCCACACAGACACGGGGAGAACGTGCAAACTCCACATGGACAGTGACCTGGGGCCGTGATCAAACCCGGGTCTTCAGTGACGTCAGGCCACCGTGCTAGCCCCGACTAAAAGGTTAATCAGGAGAAAGAAATTAAGAGTGTGAGAGGAAGCCAGCTAGAAACATAAAAATGGATAGCAAAAGTTTCTACAGGTAATTATAAAGTGAATGTTGTTCCTTTCGAGAGTAACAATGGAGAGTTGATAATAAGGAAATGGCAGATTAAATGACAAATACTTTGTTTCTGTCTTCACTATAGAGGACACAAAGAACATTCCACTCATAGTTGTAAACCAGGAAGGGAGAGAGAAAATTGATGAAATTATAATCACCAGGGAAGCTGCACTGTGAAAACTGATTTAGCTGTGGGCTGACAAATCTCCAGGTCCAGATGGACTTCATCATAGGGACTTAATAGAGGTGGCTAATGAAGTAGATGTATTATTGGTAATTTTACAATTTTTTACTAGATTCTGGAAAGGTTACATCGTACTGGAAAGTAGCAACTTTTATCCCTCTATTCAACAAGATAGGGTGGCAGGATACTATAAGCTTGACATTTGTCATGGGGAAGGTGTTAGAATCGATCATTAAAGGAGGTTATAGCTGGGCACTTACAAAAACTCAAGGTAATCAGGAAGATTCAGCATGGTTTTGTGAATGGGAAATCATGCTTACCCAATTTATTGGGCTTCACAGAAGGAGTAACGTGCACTGTTGATAAAAGGGAGCCCATTGATATACTGGACATGGATTTCAGAAATGTATTTGATAAATTGCCACATTAAAGGTTAGTGCAGAAAATAAATGTTCATGGTGTAGGAGGTAACATATTAACATGGATAAAAGATTGGTGAACTGGCAGAAAAGAGAGTATGCATCAATGAGTCTTTTTCTGATTGGGAGCATGTAATGCGTGAAGTCCCTCCGTGATCAGTGCTGGGGCCTCAAATTATTACAACTTATATCAATGACTTAGATGAGGGAGCGAAGGCACGGTAGCTAAATTTGCAGATGACATAAAGATCTGTAGGAAAATATGTTACGAAGAGGACGCAAGACAGTTACAAATGGAAATAGATAGGTGAGCGAGTAGGCAAAAATCTGGTAGATGGAATATAATGTATGAAAATGTGAAGTTGTTCACTTTGGAAGGAAGAATAAAAAAAGCAGAGTATTACTTAAATGAAAAATGGCTGGAGAATCCCAAGGTACAGAGAAAGCTAGGTGTTCTAGTGCACGAGCCACAAAAAGTATGCAGGTACAACAAGTAATTTTTAAAAAAAGTTTTAGAGTACCCAATTTTTTTTTTCCAATTAAGGGGCAATTTAGTGTGGCCAGTCCACCTACCCTGCACATCTTTGGGTTGTGGGGGTGAGACCCATGCAGACACGGGAAGAATGTGCAAACTTCACATGGACAGTGACTAGCGGTCGGGATCGAAGGGGGCCCTCAATGTCATGAGACATTGTGTCACCGTGCCGCCCTGTACAACAAGTAGTTAAGGCTCGTGGAATACTATACTTTATTACGAGAGGAATTGAACATAAACATAAGGATGTTATATGCTTCAGGCATATGGGGCATTGGTGAGACCACATCTTGAACAGTGTGGGCAAATTTGGTCTTCTTATTTAACAGAAGTTACAAATACATTGGAGGCAGTTCAAAAGAGGTTTACTAGATTGATACCTGGAATTAGCGGGTTGGCTTTTGAGGAGAGATTGGGCAGGGTAGCTTGGTTTCCATTGGAGTTTACAAGATGACATTGACTTGACTGAAGTATAAGAAATCCTGAATGATCTTGACAAGGTGCATGCGGAAAGGAGGTTTCCTCTTGTGGGCGAGCCCTGAACTCGGGGGCATGGTTTTAAAATGAGAGGTTGCCCTTTTAGGATAGAGACAAGGAGAATTTCTTTCTCTGAGGGTTGCCTGGCTTTGGAACTCTCTGCCTTAGAAGGCAGTGGAGGCAGGGGGTCATTGAATATTTTTTAAGGGGGTGGTAGATTCTCACAAGGCATGGAAATCAAAGGGGGTAGTTTGGAACATAAGATTCAAAACACAAACAGATCAGCCATAATCTTAACGAATGGCGGAGCAAGCTTGATGTGTCAAATGGCCTACTTCTGCTCCTAATTTTTATGTTTGTATTAGAATTACTGTTTGTGTGGAGAATTAACACTAACACAAACTGGCTTGGCTTGGTGTGTTGTCTCCATATTGTAAATTATATGCAGTGCCTAAACACAATCAAAAATGCACCTACGATCGTGGTGAACAAAAGAAGGCTGTTCTGCTCATGTCAGCTTGTGTAAAGAGCCACTCAATTATACCCATTGCACTCGCTTGCCGGAGCAAGCAAGCTTTCCAGCTTCAAGTATACATCAAATTCACTTTTGGAAAGTGCTATTGAATCTCCTTTCACCATTTGTTCAAGCAGTGCATTCCACTTGATGCAAGATTTTATGCTTGCCAGTTGAGTGACCTTGTGAAATAGTTCATGGTGAGACAGGGAATAAATAGCTCGAGAATGTAAGCCTGCTATATCATACTTGCTTTGTCCATAAGCCGCAGCTTCCTCTTCTTCCTGCTGCATAGCCTACAGCTGGGACAAGCAGCAAGGGCTTCCAGTGTGGCATATTGCAGGTGAAGACACACCTCTTTTTGGCATCATGAGCTGAAGCAGGAGATTAGACTTCAGCTCAATGAAAGGTAAGTTTTAAAAAATATTTTCAAATGCTTTTTCAATGGTTCCCCCCATTCCGCAGTCCCAGTGTTGTCAGAAATAGAACTTAAAGGGGTAAAGGAAGCAGGGAGGGGCAGAGCCTGTGACTGGTGGTGGGGTAACTAGAGCAGCTGGGGGAATGAGAAGCATTTTAACTGCAATTTATAACCATCTAGTTATTCTGAAGATATGGACATAAGCATTTGGAGGATTCCTTGATTTACATCTGTGGTTTTCAACACAGAAGAATCCATTAAGGACAAACAGGTAAGTTTTTCAAATAATCCCCGCCTTTTTTAAGATTTGGAATGGCGGAATCATCTGCATCAGGAGCCAATTTGGACACACCACAATCTTTGGATTTCCGCCTAAGTGAACTGACTGGATATTGACTGGGCAGTGCTGGCTGGTCCCTCCAGAGGAGCAGACCTCTCAGTATTCCTCACTATTGAGGAAGGAAAATCTGGACAACTATTGCTACTAATACTAAGATGAAACTGCATGTAAGATGGACTATCCTTTGAGGTAGAATAGGCACATCCTGAACAAAAGAAAAACTTGTATTTATATAGTGCTTTTCATGACCACTGGGCATCTCAAAGTGCTTGACAGTCAATGAAGGGGCTGGTTTAGCACAGTAGTCTAAATAGCTGGCTTGTAAAGCAGACCAAGGCCAGCGGCGCGGGTTCAATTCCCGTACCAGCCTCCCCGAACAGGCACCGGAATGTGGCGACTAGGGGCTTTTCACGGTAACTTCATTTGAAACCTACTTGTGACAATAAGCGATTTCCATTTTTCATTCAAGTATTTTTAATTGTTATAATGTAGAAAACAAGGTAATTTGCAACAGCAAACTCCAAACAATAACCAGCTAATCTGTTTTTTATGATGCTGATTGAGGGATACATACTGACCAGGATACTCGGGGTAATACCCCACTTCTTCAAAATAGTGCTGTGCGACCTTTTATGTCCACATGTGAGAACGTTCAGGGCCTCAGTACCATGTTCCATCCAAAAGATGGCAGCTCTGACAGTGCAGCATTCACTCAGTACTGCACTGAAGTATCAGTCCAAATTTCTCTGCTCAAATCATCATGAAGTTGGACCCAAACTCTCAACTGTCTGAGTCAGAGGCGGGAACACTATCAACTCAGTCACAGCTGACACAGAGCAGGTCAATGAGGGGGTAATTGTTGCTCTGTAGATAGGCACTTGTTTACTACCCCAAGATCATAAAAACTGACAGAATAACTTGCTTTCTTTCCCCTGTTTCCTTGTTATCTACAAAACATAATTTAACATCTGTAATAATTCATAATTCCTTAAGTCTGACATTGATATACCAGATTACTGATTTGCATGTGAAGCCATTTTTTTTAAAGCTACAGATGGAAGAGTACTTGTCCTGAAATTACTTTCCTTCCCCTTCAATGACTCGCTCAAACAATTCAAAATCGTGCCTCACATTTTGCTGTCAAAATAACAGCGGCGCTAATGAAGTACACTATTATTTATGCACAAATAATAGGAGTTCAGGTGAGAGGTAGATGTGCGGTTAACCTTAAAAATTTGGAAGTTGCTGTCAACGTCCCACCACTCCACTATTAGCATCACAAAAATTGCATCTTACGGTCTGCCTCACCATTAATATGCATTGAATAGTGAGAAATTGCTGTATTTGTGGGACAAATATACCGGAGGGCACGATCGAACGGCCTTGTTGTGCTCAACCCGGTGGTGCAATGTCATCATTAAATCTCTCAACGCTCAGAACGCCATGGAGGATCTAACGAGTCGTTGCAAGTCCTCGCTGGGCAAGGCCCAGAATTACATATTTCGGTGAGTCATTAAGCTCATTTAAATATGTTGCCGCCCGATTCTCCCGAGGAGCGGGAACTAACGTCCGCACTTAGAACATAGAACATTACAGCGCAGTACGGCCCTTCGGCCCTCGATGTTGCACCGACCTGTGAAACCCCTCTAAAGCCCATCTATACTATTCCCTTATCGTCCATATGCCTATCCAATGTCCATTTGAATGCATTTAATGTTGGCGAGTCCACTACTGTTGTAGGCAGGGCATTCACGTCCTTACTACTCTCTGAGTAAAGAACCTACCTCTGAAATCTGTCCTATATCTATCTCCCCTCAATTTAAAGCTATGTCCCCTCATGCTAGACATCACCATCCGAGGAAAAAGGCTCTCACTGTCCACCCTATCTAATCCTCTGATCATCTTGTATGCCTCAATTAAGTCACCTCTTAACCTTCTTCTCTCTAACAAAACAGCCTCAAGTCCCTCAGCCTTTCTTCATAAAATCTTCCCTCCATACCAGGCAACATCCTGGTAAATCTCCTCTGCACCCTTTCCAATGCTTCCACATCCTTCCTATAATGTGGCGACCAGAACTGCATGCAATACTCCAAATGCAGCCGCACCAGGGTTTTGTACAACTGCAACATGACCTTATGGCTCCGAAACTCAATTCCTCTACCAATAAATGCTAACACACCGTACACCTTAACAACCCTCTCAACCTGGGTGCCAACTTTCAGGGATCTATGGACATGGACACCGAGATCTCTCTGCTCATCCACACTACCAAGAATCTTACCATTAGCCCAGCACTCTGTCTTCCTGTTATTCCTTCCAAAGTGAATCACCTCACACTTTTCTGCATTAAACTCCATTTGCCACCTGTCAGCCCAGCTTTGCAGCCTATCTATGTCCCTCTGTAACTTGTAACATCCTTCTGCACTGTCCACAACTCCACCGACTTTAGTGTCATCTGCAAATTTACTCACCCATCCTTCTACGCCCTCCTCCAGGTCATTTATAAAAAATGACAAACAGCAGCGGCCCCAAAACAGATCCTTGTGGTACACCACTAGTAACTGGACACCAGTCTGAACATTTCCCATCAACCATCACCCTTTGTCTTCTATCAGCTAGCCAATTTCTGATCCAAACTGCTAAATCACCCTGAATCTCGTGCCTCTGTATTTTCTGCAATAGCCTACCGCGGGGAACCTTATCAAACGCTTTACTGAAATCCATATACACCACATCAACTACTTTACCCTCATCCACCTGTTTGGTCACCTTCTCAAAGAACTCAATAAGGTTTGTGAGGCACGACCTACCCTTCACAAAACCATGTTGACTATCTCTAATCAAATTATTCCTTTCCAGATGATTATACATCCTATCTCTTATAAACCTTTCCAAAACTTTGCCCACAACAGTAGTAAGGCTCACTGGTCTATAGTTACCGGGGTTATCTCTACTCCCCTTCTTGAACAAGGGGACAACATTTGCTATCCTCCAGTCTTCTGGCACTATTCCTGAAGACAAAGATGGCTTAAAGATCAAAGCCAAAGGCTCAGCAATCTCCTCCCTAGCTGCCCAGAGAATCCAAGGATAAATCCCATCCGGCCCAGGGGACTTATCTATTTTAACACTTTCCAGAATCGCTAACACCTCCTCCTTATGTACCTCAAGCCCTTCTAGTCTAGTAGCCTGTATCTCAGTATTCTCCTCGACAACATTGTCTTTTTCCTGTGTGAATACGGACGAAAAATACTCATTTAGCACCTCTCCTATCTCCTCGGACTCCACACACAACTTCCCACTACTGTCCTTGACTGGCCCTACTCTTACCCGAGTCATTCTTTTATTCCTGACATATCTATAGAAAGCTTTAGGGTTATCCTTGATCCTACCTGCCAAAGACTTCTCATGTCCCCTCCTGGCTCTTCTTAGCTCTCTCTTTAGATCCTTCCTTGCTAACTTGTAACTCTCAAGTGCCCTAACTGAACCATCACGTCTCATCATTACATAAGCCTCCTTCTTCCTCTTGTCAAGTGTTTCAACTGCTTTAGTAAACCATGGTTCCCTCGCTCAACCACTTCCTCCCTGCCTGACAGGTACATACTTATCAAGGACACACAGCAGCTGTTCCTTGAACATGCTCCACATTTCCATTGTGCCCATCCCCTGCAGTTTTCCTCTCCAGCCGATGCATCCTAAGTCGTGCCTCATCGAATCATAATTGCCTTTCCCCCAGATATGACTCTTGCCTTGTGGTATATACCTATCCCTCTCCATCACTAAAGTAAACGTAATCGAATTGTGGTCACTATCACCAAAGTGCTCACCTACCTACAAATCTAACACTTGTCCTGGTTCATTACCCAGTACCAAATCCAATACGGCCTCGCCTCTCGTTGGCCTATCTAAATACTGCGTCAGGAAACCCTCCTGCACACATTGGACAAAAACGGACCCATCTAAAGTACTCGAATTATAGTGTTTCCAGTCAATATTTGGAAAGGTAAAGTCCCCCATAACAACTACCCTGTTACTTTCGCTCCTATCCAGAATCATCTTTGCAATCCTTTCCTCTACATCTCTCGAACTTTTCGGTGGCCTATAGAAAACTCCTAACAGGGTGACCTCTCCTTTCCTGTTTCTAAACTCAGCCCATACTACCTCAGTATTCGAGTCCTCATCAAATGTCCTCTCAGCCACCGTAATACTGTCCTTGACTAACAATGCCATCCCTCCCCCTCTCTTACCACCTTCCCCTCTCTTATCTAAACCCCGGCACCTGCAACAACCATTCCTCTCCCTGCTCTATCCATGTCTCCGAAATGGCCACAACATCAAAGTCCCAGGTACCAACCCATGCTGCAAGCTCACCCATCTTATTCCGGATGCTCCTGGCATTGAAGTATACGCACTTTAAACCACCTTCCTTCCTGCCGGTACACTCTTACAACTTTGAAACCTTACTCATGACCTTACTACTTTCAACCTCTTGTGTACTGGAGCTACAATTCAGGTTCCCAATCCTGAACCTGGGAGACCTCACAATGGTGCTGTTTATCACTGGTCCACACAAGCATGGATCAGAGATCTTTGGAGATTTAAAAATAAATTCATTTAAAATAAACATTTGTTTTAAACTTTTTGATATTCTTTCCACTTAACCCAATCATCTGATACAATATCGCAACTAATTTGTACTTTGAATCCTTTGTGTGGCTAATTTTAAAATTCTTCAATTTGAATGACTATGGAAACACACAGTTGCTTTCCAATTTTACCAAAATCCCAGATGCCCAATTTCTCCTATTGCATTATTATCTGCTCGCATTTTCAGTGACATAACACACAGACAATTTAAAAGTTTAAACCTGCGAGGACATTCCAACTTGCCCCGAGTTGCCCAGCTGTAGAAAGTTATGGCTGACTAAGTGTCAGCAATCTAAATCAAAACAATTCATAATTTTGTGATGAGCAAAAAAATCTTTCGGGAGTTCAAAAGATGAAGGCCGGGATTCTCCTTTCCGGTAACAAAGTCCCCACTCCAACAGGAAAACTGGCGGCAACGATTCCGGCGTCGACCTGCCCCGAAGGTGAGGAATTCTCACCCGTCTCAGGGGCTAAGTGGACGGCAGAGTCGTTGCGCCGCTCTAGCCGGCGCTGAAAGGACTGCGCGAGTTCGCGCATGCGTGGAATGGCCGGCGTGATCTCGCGCATGCGCGGAATGGCCGGCGTGATTCCATGCATACACAGACTGGCCGTGGTATTTGGGCGCATGTGCGAGGGGGGGATGGGTTCTCGTCTCCCTGCTCGGAGCCCTACTGGGGCCGGCGCAGAAGGAAGAGGTGCGCCCATGGAACAGGCCCGCCCGCAGATCGGTGGGCCCCGATTGCGAGCCATGCCACCGTGGGGGTACACCCCGGGGTCAGAACCCCCCCCCCCCCCCCCCCCCCCCCCACACCGAGGACTGCCCATGCCGACGTACCTGCCAGGTCCCGCCATGTGGGACCATGCGTAACCCACGTAGGCGGGACTGGCCAGAAATGGACGGCTGTTCGGCCCATCGGGGCCCGGAGAATCGGCGGGAACCGACGTGGCACGAGTCTTGCCCTCTCCCTGAAAATGGCGCTGGAGAATACGGCAGCCGGCGTCGGGGCGGGATTCGCATCGCCCCCTGGGGATTCTCCAACCCAGCGGGGGAGGGGTGGGGTCGGCGAATCCCGCTTGAAGAGTGCTAAAAAAACTAAAGTTGATGCACTCGTTGAATTAGACTCTGGAATGACTTCCCAAATTTCACATGCCTGGTTATAAAAGGAAATTGATGGAATCTACTTAAATTTAATAGAAAATAATCTCTTGATTTAGTCGACAAAATTATTAAACACTTACGTGCACTTTTGGGGTTGGAGGAAGACCATTGCTAATAGGTTTCTGTAAGGAGAGGGAAGAGAAAGAAAAACATGTAAATACACATCAGGATTAAGTTGTTTACCGCCAAAGTGATTATGAGAGATTCAACAGTATTCATAAAGTAAAAGACTACTCTCGTAATTCTACAGTGATTTTACTGCAAAGTGTTCAGCTGCAACTCACATTTAACATTCAGCTTGATAGCACAGACAAAATATTAAGGAGAAATATGAAACAGATTGCTTTTGCACCTTTCATGACTGTGGGACATCCCAAAACACTCGTCAAAGTTGTAACTGACATACTATGTGACTGTCAAAATGCTAAACTAACCCCACTTGTCCTTCATGATCTGCCTGCAGCCTTGAACACAGTTGATTATGCCGTCTTCCTCCAATGATTCTCCAGCTGGGGCTGCTCTCACCAGACTTCCATTCTTACTGTGCCAGTCATATTCAGATAATCACCCAAATTGGCTTTTCTTATCACAACCACATCATTACCTCCAGCCTCCTTCTACCTCTCATTTACCTTCTACCTCTCATCTACACGCAGTCCCTCAGTGACACCATCCAAAATAGCATTGACTCCCACATATAAGCTGACATAACCAACCTCCATCCACCCCTCCACTGGATCTAAATTGTTACATTGCCTGTCTGAAATTCAATGTACACTAGTGAGCAGAAATCTTTTCCAACTAAATATTGGAAGACTGAAGCCATTGTCTCTGATATCGCAGTCAAGAGGAGTGACAGCACTCATCGCTGACCTAATCTGCATGCAAAGATCCAGCGATCTCTGCATTCTGGGTTTTCGCTTTTTAAATGGTTGATTTGTTTCTGGCACCAAGTCTAAGGGATTTCCAGATGTCCAGCAACAATGTCATCAAGCAGGCTAATCAGTCAATTGCATTAAAGAATTCTTACAGTCAGAAAACCAGCAAATAAAATGCGCTGATTAACATGCACTTCTTATAAATCTTAGTACGGCAAAATAAGGATTGGGATACGAGAATACGGTAGAAGCTGAAATATAAAAGGATTCGTAAAACATTTTCAATAGGATTTTAGTATAAATGCAGAAATTTGATATTCAACAAATAGCAAATCAAAGTTTTCATGGTCAGAGGTCATTGGTTTGGTATACTGATAAGGGCAGCACGGTAGCATTGTGGATAGCACAATCGCTTCACAGCTCCAGGGTCCCAGGTTCGATTCCGGCTTGGGTCACTGTCTGTGCGGAGTCTGCACATCCTCCCCGTGTGTGCGTGGGTTTCCTCCGGGTGCTCCGGTTTCCTCCCACAGTCCAAAGATGTGCAGGTTAGATGGATTGGCCATGCTAAATTGTCCTTAGTGTCCAAAATTGCCCTTAGTATTGGGTGGGGTACTGGGTTGTGGGGATAGGGTGGCGGTGTTAACCTTGGGTAGGGTGCTCTTTCCAGGAGCCGGTGCAGACTCGATGGGCCGAATGGCCTCCTTCTGCACTGCAAATTCTATGTAAATCTATGTAAAAATCCAGATATACCTCATTCAACAAAACAATATTATAGTGGAAACCGAATTCATGTCAGTTCAAAACTGATTTTTAAAGATCATTGTTGGGGGGGGGGGTCTTCATCAGAGCACCTTGTGCAGCAACAAGCAATTATTGATGGCAACAACTTCTGGATTTCCACATTTAACTGTGCTGTGTGGACATCAGAAGTTGCTGTCAGTTTCACAGTTGTAATAATGGCAAATGTATTGACAGTTTTGCTGTCAGTACAACTGCAAAATCTGAACCACTGCCTTTGATCCCTGCCATAAACTATGTTCCCTACTGACTCCATTCCTTCATCTGACAATTGTCTGTGAGTGAGTTAATTCCCAATCAACAACCCTTTCTTCCTCCTACTTTCTGGAAGAAGCAAAAAAATCCGACAGCTTTAAACTCTCCCAAAACTTTGTGGTTAATAATGGGAGTTCCGGGACACTTCCGGTGGCGGCGATGACGTAGGAAGCCGCAGATTTGGGAGCTCCCGTTTCAAACGGACTTTTTGGCTCTTTTTAGTGCCCAAATGGAATTTGTTTCGACGTCTCCCGGTGGGAGTAGGTGTGCTGATTGACTTTCTCCGCATTTCATGACTCGAACTCGGGGTGGAAAGGGGGAAAAAACGGCAGCAGCTCCCCAGAAAAAACGGGGGAAGGAATCCAAGATGGCGGCCGGCAGTGCACCAGAGGAGTGGAAGCAGTGGGCCCAGGAGCAGCAAGCTGCTCTCCTGCGCTGTTTTGCAGATTTCAAGGCTGAGGTACTGAGCTCTCTGCAGGAAACGAACAAAAGGCTCTCGGAGATTCAGACGACCCAGGGTGCTGCCATCAAGACGTTGCAGATGCAGGCCACTGAACGAGAGGAGGAGGCCGTGGTCCTCATGAGTAAGGTGGAGGGGCACGAGGCACTCCACAAGAAGTGGCAGGACCGCTTCGAGGAGCTTGATCACCGCATGAGGCGGAAAAATCTGTGGATCTTGGGCTTTGCGGAGGGGCTGGAAGGGTCGGATCTGACAACCTATGTGGCTACGATGTTGAACTCGCTAGTGGGGGCCGGATCTTTCCATCTGCCCCTGGAGCTGGAGGGAGCCCACAGGGTACTGGCCAGGAGACCTAAGGAGAATGAACCCCCGCGTGCGGTGCTTGTGAGGTTCCACCGGTTCAGTGATCGGGAGTGTATGCTGCGCTGGGCCAAGAAGGTGAAGAACAGCAAGTGGGAGAATGGGGTAGTACGGATCTACCAGGATTGGAGTGCGGAGGTGGCTAAGCGGCGGTCCGGGTTTAATCGGACGAAAGAGGTGCTCTACAAGAAGAAGATAAAGTTCGGAATGTTGCAGCCTGCGTGCCTGTGGGTAACTCATTTGGAGCGGCATTACTATTTTGATTCCCCGGAGGAGGCGTGGGCCTTCGTACAGACGGAGAAACTGGACTCGAACTAGGGGTTGGGGGTTGCGGGGTCAGCTGTAATACTTTATTGCTGGTTTCTGCTGTTGCAGTGTTCTCTTTTTCTGTACTTTTGTCATTTTGATATGGTTATTTATTGGGGTGTTGTTCTGTTTTTGTTGTGGGGCATTGTTTGAGTTTTGTACCTTGCAGGGAGGGTTGGGGGGGTTTGTTGTATTCTATATCGGGTTGGGGGTATGGAGTGGGGCTGGTATTTGGGAGCTGCGTCAGAAGGGTGTGGTGGGGCAGTGTGAAAGCGCGGGCTTTCCTCTGATTTCCCGCGTTGCGGGGCTGGGGGGTGGAGACAATGACGGGGGGGGGGCCTTAACTGGTTCTTCCCCACGCTGGAGCGGTGCCTGGAGGAGGGATAGGATGGGGGATGATCCCACTTTGGGAGGGGTCGGGTTTTTGGCGGGAGTTTCCGGGACCAGCAGAAGTTAGCTGACCCACGGAAGTACAATGGAGGACGGTTCGCGGCTAGGAGGGTTCCTAGCATGGGGGGGGGGGGGGGGGGGAGGGGAATACCGGGTTGCTGCTGGCAGGGTCAGGAAGGAGCTGGTGGGGGCCGGGGGGACAGAGGTGAGGTGTTGTCGCTGTGGGGACTGGGTCGGGCGGGGGGTGCTGGCCTGGGGCGGGCAGTCGACGGGCTATGGCTAGTCGACGGGGGAAGGGGGCGGGACGTCCTCTGATCCGGTTGGTCACCTGGAATGCGAGAGGATTGAATGGGCCGATGAAGCGGTCGAGAGTACTTGCACATCTGAGGGGGCTAAAGGCAGATGTGGCAATGCTGCAGGAGACCCACCTGAAGGTGGCGGACCAGGTCTGTCTGAGGAAGGGCTGGGTGGGGCAGGTTTTCCACTCTGGGTTGGATGTGAAGAATCTGGGAGTGGCGATTCTGGTGGGGAAAAATGTGTCGTTTGAGGCATCTGAGGTGGTGGCGGATAAGGGGGGTAGGTATGTTATGGTTAGGGGCAGGCTACAAGGAGAGAAGGTGGTACTTGCTAGTGTGTATGCCCCAAATTGGGACAATGTGGGCTTTATGAGGTGTATGTTGGGACGGGTCCCGGATCTGGAGGCGGGAGGTCTGATCATGGGGGGGGGACTTCAATACGGTGTTGGATCCTTCACTGGATCGGTCCAGCTCTAGGACGGGTAGGAGGCCGGCGGCGGCCAAGGTACTGAGAGGGGTTATGGACCAGATGGGAGGGGTGGATCCATGGAGGTTTGTGAGGCCGAGGGCACGGGAGTACTCTTTCTTCTCCCACGTACATAGGGTCTATTCTCGGATAGACTTCTTCGTGGTGAGTAGGGGACTGATTCCGAGAGTGGAAGAGGCCGAATATTCGGCCATTGCAATCTCCGACCACGCTCCGCATTGGATAGAGTTGGAGATGGGGGAGGTGCGGGACCAGCGCCTGTTGTGGCAGTTGGATGTGGGGTTGTTGGCGGAGGAGGTGGTGTGCAGGAGGGTCCGGGCAAGTATTGAGGGGTACCTCGAGGTGAATGATACGGGGGAGGTCCAGGTGGGGATGGTCTGGGAAGCCCTGAAGGCAGTGATTCGTGGGGAGCTGATATCCATCCGGGCACACAGGGAGAGGAGCGAGAGGGATAGACTGGTGGGAAAGATGCTGGAGGTAGACAGGAAGTACGCAGAGGCACCAGAGGAGGGACTGTTGGGGGAGAGGCGCAGCCTACAGGCTAAATTTGATTTGTTGACCACTAGAAAGGCGGAGGCACAGTGGAGGAAGGCACAAGGGGCAGTGTGCGAACATGGTGAAAAGGCGAGTAGGATGCTGCCTCATCAGCTCCGCAAGCGGGATGCAGCTAAGGAAATTGCTGGAGTGAGACAAGAGTGGGAATGTGGTGCGGAAGGGGGTAGAGGTGAATGAGGTCTTCAAGGACTTTTACGGGGAACTGTACCGGTCGGAGCCAATGGGGGAGAGGAGGGGAATGGAGAGGTTCCTCGATGAGCTTTCTTTCCCGAAGGTGCAGGAGGAGCAGGTGGAGGGGTTCGGGGCGCCAATTGAGCTGGAGGAGCTAGTTAAGGGGATCGGGCAGATGCAGTCAGGGAAGGCGCCGGGGCCGGATGGGTACCCGGTGGAATTTTATAAAACATTTGTGGACCTAGTGGGCCCCTTGCTGGTGCGGACACTTAATGCAGCGTGGGAAGGGGGGACTTTGCCCCCGACGATGTCGCGTGCGCTGATTTTGTTAATCTTAAAGAGGGACAAGGACCCCCAGTAGTGTGGTTCATACAGGCCCATATCTCTCCTTAATGTGGATGCCAAGGTGCTGGCAAAAATCCTGGCCACCAGGATAGAGGGCTGTGTGCCAGGGGTTGTACACGAGGACCAGACAGGGTTTGTGAAGGGAAGGCAGCTGAACACGAATGTGCGGAGATTGGTGAATGTCATCATGATGCCGGCGATTGAGGGGGAGGCTGAGATAGTGGTGGCGCTGGATGCAGAGAAGGCCTTCGATAGAGTGGAGTGGGGTACTTATGGGAGGTGTTGGGGAGGTTTGGATTTGGTGAAGGGTTTATTAGATGGGGGAGGCTGTTATATGAGGCCCCGATGGCATGTGTGGCCACGAATGGGAGGAGGTCGGAGTACGTCCGGCTTTACCGAGGAACCAGGCAGGGTTGCCCCCTGTCCCCCTTGTTGTTTGCATTGGCAATCGAGCCATTGGCGATGGCGTTGAGGGATTCAGGGAGGTGGAGAGGTTTGGTGCGAGGTGGGGAGGAACATAGGGTGTCGTTGTATGCCGATGACCTGTTACTGTATGTGGCGGACCCGGTGGGAGGGATGCCGGGGGTGATGGAGCTGCTAGCTGAGTATGGGACCTTTTCAGGCTATAAACTAAATTTAGGCAAGAGTGAGGTGTTTGTGGTGCACCCTGGAGACCAGGAGGAAGGAATTGGTAGGCTCCCGCTTCGGAGGGCAGGGGAGAGTTTTAGGTACCTGGGGGTGCAGGTAGCCAGGGGCTGGGGGACTCTTCACAAGCGTAATTTCACTAGGCTTGTGGATCAGATGGAGGAGGAGTTCAAGAGGTGGGACATGCTGCCATTGTCGTTGGCGGGGAGGGTGCAGTCCGTCAAAATGACGGTGCTTCCGAGGTTCTTGTTCCTCTTTCAGTGCCTGCCCATCTTCATCCCCAGGGCCTTCTTTAGGAGAGTGACTAGCAGTATTTTGAGCTTTGTGTGGGCACATGGGACTCCGAGAGTGAAGAGGGTTTTCCTGGAGCGAGGGAGGGAGAGAGGCGGGCTGGCGCTGCCCAACCTTTTGGGGTACTATTGGGTGGCCAATGTGTCAATGGAGCGTAAATGGGTGATGGAGGGGGAGGGGTGGCTGCGGCGTGGAAAAGAATGGAGATGGCGTCATGTAGAGGTACGATCCTGGGTGCCTTGGCAACAGCACCGTTGCCGCTCTCTCCTAAGAGGTATACCACGAGCCCGGTGGTGGCGGCGACCCTAAGAATCTGGGGACAGTGGAGACGGCATAGGGGGGAAACAGGGGGCTCGATGGAGGCTCCATTGGGTGGAAATCATCGGTTCATCCCGGGGAACAATGATGGGGGATTTAGGGGGTGGCAAAGGGTGGGCATCAGTAAATTGAGGGACCTGTTTATTGGCGGGAGGTTTGCGGGCCTGGGGGAACTGGAAGATAAATTTGGGCTCCCCCAAGGGAACATGTTCAGATACTTGCAGGTAAAGGTGCTTGCTAGGCGACAGGTAGAGGAGTTTCCTTTGCTGCCCTCGCGGGGGGCGATGGACAGAGTGCTTTCGGGGGTGTGGGTCGGAGAGGGGAAGGTGTCTGACATTTATAAGGTAATGCAGGAGGTGGAGTAGTCATCAGTGGAGGAGCTGAAGGCTAAATGGGAGGGGGAACTTGGGGAGCAGATAGAGGACGGGACTTGGGCGGATGCCTTGGAGAGAGTCAACTCTTCCTCTTCATGTGCGAGGCTTAGTCTCATACAATTTAAGGTGCTGCACCGGGCCCACATGTCCGGGACTAGGATGAGTAGGTTCTTTGGGGGTGAGGACAGGTGCACCAGGTGTTCGGGGAGTCCAGCGAATCATGCCCATTTGTTCTGGGCATGCCCGGCACTGGAAGAATTCTGGAAGGGGGTGGCGGGGACGGTGTCGAGGGTGGTTGGATCCAGGGTCAAACCAGGGCAGGGACTCGCGACTTTTGGAGTTGCGGTGGAGCCGGGAGTGCAGGAGGCGAAAGAGGCCAGTGTCCTGGCCTTTGCGTCCCTAGTAGCCCGGCGGAGGATCTTGCTGCAGTGGAAGGATGCGAGGCCCCCAAGTGTGGAGACCCGAATCAGTGACATGGCGGGATTTAAAAAATTGGAGAGGGTTTAATTTGCCCCGAGAGGATCAATACAAGGGTTCTATAAAATGTGGCAGCCTTTTCTGGACTTCCTGGCTCAAAGATAGGTATCTTGGTCAATAGCAGCAATAGCAGCAGCAACCCGGGGGGGGGGTAAGGGGGTGTTCCTTATTATAGTTTCTATTTTTTTTTATACGGTTATGTAACTTAACATTGTGTCCATTTAAGTTGTTGTTAATATGTTGTGTTGTTCATTGAGGAGGGGCGAATGTTTATGATTGATATCATTATTGTTATTGTTGGTGTTTTATTATGGTTCGATGTTGTTGTACAATTCAAAATTTTTCAATAAAAATTATTATTTTTTTAAAATGAGAGTTCCGGGAGATAACTTTAATTTTATTAATGGTCTGATGGAATGCAAAACTAAAGTATTAACTTAGTATTTTTCTGTAAATCAGAAGTTTTAAAAATCAGAGGGGTAACTAAATTGACATGGATGTCAGATGCAGAAAACAGGTTGGTCAAGAAGGAGAACTCACATAGCAGGGAAAGGTAGGGAAACATTCAAGCTCAAATTTGAATTACAACCTTAACTGATAGTAAGATTTACCAATGTTTACTAAGCCTGTTGACAGTCCACGATCAAGTTAGTAATGGATTTCACACTGGATGGAAATACTTTGCAGCTACCACTTTGGTGTTGAAAACAGCAAAAGATTCACCCCCAAGATAAAACAGCCTTCTTGAACCAACTAATCACAATAGAAATAACTAGTGATTAAAGCCAATTATAGAATCCAGGAGAGAAAATAACAGTCAAATAAAATGGATGTCGAAGGAAGAAAAATTTCAATTATGTGCACTTTTCATGGAAACAATACAAGGCAATGCAGAAGTAAAAGTCATCCTGGGGTGGTCATTTCGCCTTTCATTCTTCCCTTGACATGAAAACACAAGAAAGCATGCATTGTAGTAACAGAATAATTACATTTACAAAGATCAAAAGTGCAAACCCTTTAAATATTATATATAACAGAGCACAAAGAACTTGACAAAGAAAATGGAATGCTCACAGGGAGGTCCTTCTTATCTTTCCTTGGAGGAAGCCCTGGTGGATAACTACTTCTGTGTTCATACAGTTGCTGAGAATTGCTGTCTTTCTCCCCATTCACCTGCATGGAGTTCACTCCATTCCCTGAACACAAAAGTACACATCTTCAATAAGCATAAATATATTGACAGAAGTGGTCCTGAAACCATTAACGACCAAAACTACATTGCACTGGCAGCCTTTAAAGAACAAGAACTATCATTAACAGTTTACCTTTAAGTGTTATTACTGGCAGACCCTTAAAATAAACTTGTCGGGCGATCTGCCAGTAGCCAGATTATATCACAGCCTCATTTCCATTGCAGTGCAAATGGTAAAACTGAGGCCGTAGTTAGTGGTTAAGATGGGCAGAACAGTCCAGTCTACTGCTTCTGTTCTCATCGCACTGGATACTTTGTTGCACCATTTGTTTCCCCGATTTGAATGCCACGGCAGTCAGACACACAAATATTTAAATGCAACAAAGCAGAATCCGGAACATCTTCAGTTATAACCCGGAATGTCACAATGTCAACATAACATCAAAGTGAATAAAGCACAAGGACTAGAAGCAGAAGTGGCGGCATCTTATTCTCAACATCAACATCATCAATTCAGAATTTAGAGCAGCATGGGGGCGCAGTGGTTAGCACTGCTGCCTCAAGGCACCGAGATCCCAGGTTCGATCCCGGCTCTGGTTCACTGTTTCATGTCGTGTTTGCACATTCTCCCGTGTTTCTGTGGGTTTCGCCCCCACAGCCCAAAAGATGTGCAGGGTAGGTGGATTGCTAAATTGCCCCTTAATTGGAAAAAATTCAATTGGGTACTCTAAATTTATATTTTTTTAAAAATCAATTCAGAATTTGACAAATCAGTGTTGTCTACTGTCATGTGAGAATAATACCTTTAAGAAATGGATGTTTATTAGATAGCTGCAGTGATGTCAGAGAGTGGGTGGAGCTAGGCTGTCTGTCTGCTTTTACTTGTGGGCTCGCAGTTACAGGGTGTGTTTAGTTTTGTTTTGCAGATTGGAAGCTGCATCCAGCAAAACCAGGTGTAATTCTGATTTATTTCTGCATGAAAGGAATATCTTTAAATCACTTGCTAGTTTAAAAGTGATAACTACTCTCAGTAGTGAATTTAAAACTGATCTCTGTATTAAAAAGGGTCTTTTGTCTTATGGATATTAATAAGGAAAGATTAAAGTTTACTTATAGAATATTGTATCTGTGGGGATTATTAGTGTTGGTAGTTGGTAAGATGTTTACTATGGGTTTATAAAGTGTTAACTGGTTTCATAAACATTGTTTTACTTTAAAAGTACTGTAGAGTTCTGTTGCATCACAGCTGCAGAGTGGGCCCGTGTGCTCTCCATAACCACAATCTATCAAAAGCTGCGGGTCAGGTGAACTCCATGAAACACTTTGGGGTTCTCTAAACCCTGGCCCATAACACTACAGCTGTGGGCAGATACAAGATTGTGACCAACAGCAAATAAGACAGCAACAACATTTTAAGAAACAAGAACATTTGGATACATCAAAAGCATCTTTGAATGGGCAACTCTTCAGAGAGGCAAATCTTAACCTGTAAGTGCAGAGGATAGGAAAAACGACCACTTTAAATGTCTTTTTGTGTCAGAATTTAAAAAAAATTATGTTTGGATTAATGTTTATGATGCAGCTTCTTGACCCTTAAAATTAACTATTTTTGTGCCTTAGAAATCACTCCTATCCTCGTTGACTTACATTGGTTCATGGCCGATTAATGCTTCATATTTAAAATACTCACCCTCAACTTCAAATCCCTTCATGGTTTCAACCCTGTGTATTCCTAACTTCTCTAGCATTACCATCCTTTCAAAGCGCTGAACTCTTCGAACTCTGATCGTTTTTGCATTCCCCACTCCCTTTGCCCCATTACAAATTGTCGGTTTCCAGCCATATAGGCCTTAAGACCTGGAATTACTTCCCTAACCGGTCTTTCCCTCTCATCTCCTACAATACTGTCTTTAAAACTCTTAAGAGCAAGATTTTAGTCACCCCTCCCAGTATTTCCTCCATCTGTTCAGTGTTGCATTTTGTCTGTTTACACTTCTCTGAGGTACCTTGGGTTCTTTTCATAACGAATGCAAGTTGTTGTTGAATTTTCAATGTTGAGTGGTGATAAATATTAGAGCCGAGCCAAACCCAATCTGTCCTCATCCAACCTATAATTACATGCACTACTATGACATTGAACTCATACTTGAAGAATGATCACTTGGATGAGTAAATGGGGCACCCTTGACAGCTGTAAAATCACGGTGCAGCAAGTCAGCAACCTGAGGATAGGAAGAGGGAAAAAAGTGAAGTACAGAAAATTCAGGCCATCGTGTCTGATTTAAATAAAATCAAAAAACAGGACTGGATCCTCAATATTAAAACTCTTCCATTGTTATGTGGCTTCAAGCACCACTATTATTGAGTGGAGAAATCAGTTGTGAGGTTATCCAAGATTACCAAATTATGCGTTCAAGATTTTCGTCAATTAGAAGATAGATTCCTGATATGATGGGAAGAAGTTTGGATGCTGGGCTCAAAAGAAAATATTTCATCTATGTCTAGATGTGTTCCATGAAAGTGAATAACTGGTTTAATTCCCACTACTTTGCAGGGAGCTGGTAATTTGAAATGCCTTACTCTCATCAGCCCTGTCATACGAGTATTCTAGCTATCTCTTGCACTGTTTAAAGACTGCTGGATATTCTTCCATCTCATTCCAACTCTATTATCTTTGGAGTCATTACCTAGGACATTGCTCCTGATATAACTGCTGTTGGGAGGTAACCGAGGAGGGGGTGGTCTTGGTGGCACTTGCGAGCTTGGTCGTGCAGGGCTGTCAGATGGACATCTCTTGATTGTGCCTTGATTTTCATCTTCCGGATAATGGCTTTCTTGTGGTGTGTAGATTGATTTTGGCTGAACATAATAAAAGAAAAAACACTTTTAAAACAAATAAAATCACAGGAATTTCTGAACAGTTCAGATTTAACTCAGTTTTACAAGTCTGCTGCAATCTTGCTGTTGATCTATTTTCACGCTTTCAGATTTTTCTCTTGGCTGTTGAAAGCAGTCTTCAGAGGGGAATATTGAGGTGCAAAAATCATAGCTCAAGCGAAGCATGGATGAAAGGTTTAAAAATGACTCAGATAATCAGTTACTGACGTGTCTCAAGGTTTTTGGGACAAGCAATCACTAATTTATTGAAGTGATTAGAGCTATGAATATATTCCTACATTTATTGGCTATTGTTAAACATATAAAAATAGCCAGATCACTGCTCATGGACTTGCATGAAATGCAAAAGGATTGGCTCAGCTTGAGGCAATTAAAAAAAGTCTTCATGGGATGCTATAGGCACATGATGAGAAAGTTCTTCATGGGATGTTATAGGGCACGTGAAGAGAAAAAGATTGGTGAAGACAGATGTTGGTTCCTTACAGTCTAAATCAGGGGAATGTATAACAGGAGACAAAGAACTGGCTGAGCAACTAAACACATACTTTGGTTCTGTCTTCACAAATGAGGACACAAATCAGATCCAGAAATGTCAGGGAACACATGGTTTAGTGAGAAGGAGGAACTGAAGGTGATCAAAATTAGTAGAGAAATGGTCTTGGGAAAATTGATGGGATTGAACATAAGAACACAAGAACTAGGAGCAGGAGTAGGCCATCTGGCCCCTCGAGCCTGCTCCACCATTCAATGAGATCATGGCTGATCTTTTGTGGACTCAGCTCCACTTTCCGGCCCGAACACCATAGCCCTTAATCCTTCAAAAAACTCTCTCTCTTTACCTTAAAAACATTTAATGAAGGAGCCTCAACTGCTTCACTGGTCAAGGAATTCCATAGATTCACAACCCTTTGGATGAAGAGGTTCCTCCTAAACTCAGTCCTAAATCTACTTCCCCTTATTTTGAGGCTATGCCCCCTAGTTCTGCTTTCACCCGCCAGTGGAAACAACCTGCCCGCATCTATCCTATCTATTCCCTTCATAATTTTGTATGTTTCTATAAGATACCCCCTCATCCTTCTAAATTCCAACGAGTACAGTCCCAGTCTACTCAACCTCTCCTCGTAATCCAACTCCTTCAGCTCTGGGATTAACCTAGTGAATCTCCTCTGCACATCCTCCAGCCCCAGTACGTCCTTCCTCAAGTAAGGAGACCAAAACTGAACACGGTAGCATGGTGGTTAGCATCAATGCTTCACAGCTCCAGGGTCCCAGGTTCGATTCCCGGCTGGGTCACTGTCTGTGTGGAGTCTGCACGTCCTCCCCGTGTGTGCGTGGGTTTCCTCCGGGTGCTCCGGTTTCCTCCCACAGTCCAAAGATGTGCGGGTTAGGTGGATTGGCCATGCTAAATTGCCCGTAGTGTAAGGTTAATGGGGGGATTGTTGGGTTATGGGTATACGGGTTATGTGGGTTTAAGTAGGGTGATCATTGTTCGGCACAACATCGAGGGCCGAAGGGCCTGTTCTGTGCTGTACTGTTCTATGTTCTATGTTCTAATACTCCAGGTGCGGCCTCACTAACACCTTATACAATTGCAGCATAACTTGAAGGCTGATAAATCCCCAGGGCCTGTTAATCTACACCCCAGAGTACTTAAGGAAGTAACTCTAGAAATAGTGGATGCATTGGGGGTCATCTTCTAGGATTCTAATAATCTCTGGAACAGTTCCTGCAGATTGGAAGGTAGTTAATGTAACTCCACTATTTAAAAAGGGAGGTAGAGAGAAAACAGGGAATTATAGTTGGGCAGCACGGTAGCACAGTGGTTAGCACAATTGCTTCACAGCTCCAGGGTCCCACGTTCGATTCCCGGCTTGGGTCACTGTCTATGCAGAGTGTGCACATTCTCCCCGTGTGCGCGTGGGAACAAAATATAATATCTCCAGATTTGCAGATGACACCAAGTTGGGTGGGCGGGTGAGCTGCGAGGAGGATGTAGAGATCCTTCAGTGTGATTTGGACAAGTTGAGCGACTGGGCAAATGAATGGCAGATGCAATATAATTTGGAGAAATGCAAGGTTATCCACTTTGGTAGCAAAGAAGAGAAGGCAGACTATTATCTGAATGGCCATAAATTAGGAGAGGGGAATGTGCAACAAGATCTGACAGTCACTGAAGGTACGCATGCAGGTACAGCAGGCAGTAAAGAAGGCAAATGGAAGAGGATTGGAGTACAGTGGCAGGGATGTCTTTCAGCAATTATACAGGGCCTTGGTGAGGCCACACCTGGAATAATGTGTGCAGTTTGGTCTCCTTATCTGAGGAAGGATGTTCTTGCTCTAGAGGGAGTGCAGTGAAGGTTTACCAGACGAATACCTGGGGTGGCAGGACTGACGTATGAGGAGAGATTGAATCAGTTAGGATTGTATTCGCTGGATTTCAGAAGAATGAGGGTGGATCTCATAGAAACCTATAAAATTTTAACAACACTAGGCAGGGTAGATACAAGAAGATGTTCTTGATGGTGGGTGTGTCCAGAAAAGGGGTCTTAGTCTGAGGATATGGCGTAGAACATTTAGGACAGAGATGAGGAGAAATTTCTTCACCCAGAGTGGTCAGCCGGTGGAATTCATTACTACAGGAAGTAGTTGAGGTCAAAACATTGTGTGTTTTCAAGAAGCAATTAGCACTTAGGGCGAAGGGGATCAAGGGGGGAAAAGCTGGATCAGGCAATTGAGTTAGATGATCTTAATGAATGGTGGAGCAGGTTCAAAGGGCCGAATGGTCTCCTCCTGTTCCTTTTTCTATGTTTCTATAAACATCCTTGGCAAGGCGATTTCTAATTGCTCAAGAAGGTGGTAGTGAGCCGCCTTGCTGTCAGAGCTGCGATTGGTGGGAAAGGGGGCAATGTTCAAAGCTTTTCAGGATGCTGGAGAGGAGATCAAGTAGGAATGCACGCGCGGAGATGTACACTGCACACACGCACCGTTCCACTATCTCAAATACAGGCCTCAAATAATCCAGGACAAGCGGTAACCCACCCAACTGCGGGACAATCCTACAAAATCTGGCACGTCTGATCACCCTTCCACAACCATCTTCTTTTGTGCTAGCTGAAATCTGCACCAGGGGTATTCCCTATGATTCTCATCACTTGAATTTTACCTGGGTTCCTTGCCGTCACTTGCAGTTAAATGCTGCCTTGACGTCAAGGGCAGTCACTCCCACCTCACCTCTTTAGTTCAGCTCTTTCGTCCAGATTTGGACAAAGGCCTAAGTAGGTCAGGAGCCAAGTGGCCCTGGTGGAACCCAAACAGAGCATCAATGAAGAGGTTATTGCTGTTTAAATGCACCCGATGGAACAGCTGACAGCGCCTTCCACCACTTTGCTGATGATCAAGAATAAGGGATCGTAATTGGTCCGATTGTATTTGTTCTGTCTTTCATGGACAGGACATTCCAGGAATGTTCGGCATTTCTTTGTAGATGCCAATGTTGTAGCTGTCTGGAACAGCTGGGCTCGGGGCATAACTAGTTCTGGAGCACAAGTCTTCAGTACTACTTCCAGTTACATTGTCAGGCCCATAGCCTTTGCAGTATCCAGTGCCTTTAGCCATGAAATAAATTAGCTAAATCCATGATGCTGCCGACCTTTGGGGGAGGCTGAGAGGGATCATCAATCCACACTTCTGGCTATAAATGGTTACAAGTGCTGGTGTCTTGTCACTTGCACTGGTGTGCTGGACCTCCCCTCATCAAGGATGGGAATATTTGTGGAGCCTCTTCATCCTTCAGTTAGTTGTTTAATTGTCCACCACCATTTAACATATACCTGTTATATGTGGTAGGACTGCATATCTGATCTTTTGGTTTTGGGATCACTTGGCTCGATCTATCACATGCGTATTTCACTATTTAACATGCAAGTAGTCCTATGTTACAGCTTCACCAGGTTGACACCACATAGGCATGACTGATGCTGGACTTCCGGTGACATCATGTAGGGGGTAAGTCGCACGTTGGGTGGCTCCTGCTCGAGACTCATTTTTTGGAGTTTAATGCCCGGTCCCAGGGGCAGTTTTTTGATGATCGCGTGTAGGAAAGCATAAGTAAGGTGGAAAACAGCGAAAAATCAGAAGAAAGCCCTGGGAGGAAGGGAGGGAGCGAGGGTTCGCCGTCGAGTGAAAGGACCAGCCAGGGGTTGGCAAGATGGCGGAGGCAACGTCGCTGGGCAGAGTCACACTGCTTACAGCAGAAAAGATGACCAAGGTGATGACTTTGGAATTGGAGAAGCAGTTCGCAAAGCACATGGAGGTGTTGAGGAAGGAGATGACGGTGGCATTGAAGGTGTTGGTGGAGGAGGCAATTACCTCGGTGAAGGTGGCTGAGTCAAAGGCATCGGCTGAGGTGAGGGAGCAGGGTGAGAAGATGAAGGGAGTGGAGGAGGCCACGTCACAGCACAGCGATCAGCTCACCTCGATGGTTAGGGAGCTGCAGAGGGTGGTCGAGGCCAACAAAGGGCTGTGAGCGAAGTTGGAGAATTTGGAAAACTAATAGAGGCAGCAAAGTTTGAGGATCGTGGGCCTGCCCGAAGGGGTGGAGGGCCCGAGGCCGACTGAGTACTTTGACATGATGTTGGCAGAATGGATCCCTCCCGGTACGAATTGGATCGGGCTCATCGGTCGTTGAGGCTTAAACCGAAGACGAATGAGCCTTCAAGAGCAGTGATTGTTTGCTTCCACAGATACCACGTGAAGGAGAAGGTCCTGAATTGTGCGAAGTAGAAGCGAGAGGTCCAGTGGGCTGAAGCTGGTGTACGTATCTACCAGGACTTAATTGTGGAACTGGCGAAGAGGCGGGCAGCTTTCGGCTGAATGAAGACGGCACTGTATAACAGTGGAGTGCGGTGGTGTACCCAGCGGAGTTGAGGATGACCTACAACTCCAGAGACTTTTACTTTGAGACGGTGAAGGCAGAAGGCTTGGGCAGAAGTGAGAAATGGGACTGAGGATTGGTCTTGGACCATGGGGAGGGTAGTTGGAAGAGTGTACATATAGTTCTGTTTTATATTTTTACTTCATGCTGTTATAAGGGTCATGTTTTGTCTTTGTTTTTTGTTGTGACAGTTTTTCTGAGATTTGTATGTTTGCAGGGGATATGTTTGTTTGAGGGGGTATGTTTTTCTGGTTGTTTACCTGGGATTGGGGAGGGGAGGGGGGGCCTGACACTAGCAAGTGTAAGTCGGCTGGAGAACGGACGTGTGGTGGGGGGAGGGGCTGCGGACATTGGAGCCTGGTGAGCAGGTTTCGATGGGCCTCGGAGGTGTGTGTGTGTGTGTGTGTGGGGGGGGGGGGGGGGGGGGGGGGGGGGGGGGGGGGGGGGGGGGGGGGGGGAAGAGAAAGAGATTGATACTGGGCGAGGCGTTTTGAGGGGAAGTAAATGGGGGGATTCTGGGATGGGGGGGGGTTCGATGGTAACAATGGATGGGGGCGGGTCAGGTCCAGGGCCCAGAGTTATGATGATGGTGATTGGGAAGGTTGGGGGGGGAGAGAGAAAGAGACCCCGGTTAGGTTAGTTACATGGAACGTGAGGGGGTTGGGAGGGCCAGTGAAGAGGTCGAGGGTGCCCACGCACTTAGTACTCGGCAATAGCAATTTTGAATCATGCGCCACATTGGGTGGATATGGTTTTGTAGAAGGGGACAGTGCAGAGGCTGGGGTGGAGATTGGATGTGAGGTTGTTGGGGGACCGAAGGTTCTGTGATAAGGTTGGAAAAATAATCGATGAATACGTGGGGTTCAATTGTATGGGACAGGTTTCGCAGGTGGTGGCATGGGAGGCTCTGAAGGCAGTGGTGAAGGGGGGTGGGAGGGGGTGATATTGTTTAAGGCGAAGGTGGTAAAGAGGAGAGGGTGGAGTGGCAAAGGTTGATACATGAGATGTAGGAGGTGGACAGGAGGTATGCAGGGGATGCAGCTCCAGCGCTTTTGGATAGGAGGGAGCTACAGGCTAGTTTTAATCGGTTGTCTGCAAGGAATACGGTGCACCAATTGAGGCGGGCGAGGGGAGCAGTTTAAGAGTGTGGGGAGAAGGCGAGATGTATGTTGGCAGGTAACCTTCAGAGGGAGGCGGCGTTAAGGGAAATTGTCCAGGTGCGGGATAGGATGGGGAAATTGGTGGTGGCCCCGCAACAGATCAATAGTGCGTTTGAGCAGTTTTATTAGATTGGATTTGGATTTGTTTATTGTCACTTGCACCGAGGTACAGTGAAAAGTATTTTTCTGCGAGCAGCTCAACAGATCATTCAGTACATGGGAAGAAAAGGGAATAAAAGAAAATACATAATAGGGCAACACAAGGTATACAATGTAACTACATAAGCACCGGCATCGGATGAAGCATACAGGGTGTAGTGTTAATGAGGTCAGTCCATAAGAGGGTCATTTAGAAGTCTGGTAACAGCATGGAAGAAGTTGTTTTTGAGTCTGTTCCTGAGTGTTCTCACACTTCTCTATCTCCTGCCTGATTGAAGAAGTTAGAGGAGTGAGTAAGCTGGGTGGGAGGGGTCTTTGATTATACTGCCCACATTCCCCAGGCAGCGGGAGGTGTAGATGACTCAATGGATGGAAGGCAGGTTCGTGTGATGGACTGGACGGTGTTCACGACTCTCTGAAGTTCCTTGCGGTCCTGGGCCGAGCAGTTGCCATACCAGGCTGTGATGCTTTCTATGGTGCATCTGTAAAAGTTGGTAAGGGTTAATGTGGACATGCCGAATTTCCTTAGTTTCCTGAGGAAGTATAGGCGCAGTTATGCTTTCTTGGTGGTAGCGTCGACGTGGGTGGACCAGGACAGATTTTTGGAGATATGCCCCTAGGAATTTGAAACTGCTAACCATCTCCACCTCGGCCCCGTTGATGCTGACAGGGGTGTGTACAGTACTTTGCTATGAGAATTTGTATAGGCCGAAGCCACCGGGGGAGGACCGAGAGGTGCGGAATTCCTGGACGGTTTGGAATACCCGAGGCTGGGGGAGGAGAATAGGGCTGCATTAGAGGGGGCGGTATTGGTACAGGAGATAAAGGAGGCAATTGAGAGGATTCAGGCGGGGAAAGTGGCAGGTCCGGATGGGTTCCCAGTGAAGTATTATAAGAAAGTTAGTGACAAGTTGGCGCTGCTGATGGTGGGGATGAACTGAGGAGGCAATGGGGAAGGGGGTGCTGCCACAGACTTTGGACAGGCCTCGATCTCTTTGCTGCTAAAGAAGGATAATGATCCAACAGAGTGTGGGTCGTACAGGCCCATATTGCTATTGAATGCAGATGCGAAAATATTGGCGAAGCTGCTGGCAGCTAGGTTGGACGGGTGCCTCCTGAATGCAATAAGGGAGGACCAGATGGGGTTTGTAAAACGGAGCCAGCTATTCTCGAATATTAGGAGGGTGTTAAATGTGGTTATGACATCGGTGGAGGGTAGGGAGACAGAGGTGGTGGTGCACTGGCATTTAATCGGGTAGAGTGGGGGTATTTGATGGTGGTGTTAGAGCGGTTTGGGATAGGGCCGTGATTTGTGGAGTGGGTACGGTTATTGTATAGGAAGCCGAGGGCAAGTGTCTGCACAAACACTGAGTTTCGGATTTTTTTTTCTGTACAGCGGGACCAGACAGGGATGCCCTATGTCCTCTCTGTTATTTGTGCTAGCAATTGAGCCTTTGGCCATCGTGCTGAGGGGTTCCGGGGGGGTGTGTGAAAGAGAATAGTGAGGGGGAGGGTTAGGGTGGGACATAGGGTGTCTTTGCATACAGATGATTTATTACTCTATGTGTCAGAGCCGAGTGCGTCGATAGGAGATATAGTGGAGCTGCTCCGAGCGTTTGGATCTTTTTCAGGGTATAAGTTAAATTTGGACAAAAGTGAATACTTTGTGGTGTCCTGGCCGGGGGTGGGGTGTTGCCATTCCATAGGGCGGTGACCCACTTTAGATATCTGGGGGTGCAAGTGGCACGGGACTTGGGGGGGGGGGGGGCGGGACTCCATAGGTTCAATCTTACTAGCTTGGTGGGGAGGGTGAAGGCAGGCTTCTCAAGGTGTGATAGTCTCCCTTTGTCGCTGGCAGGCTGACGATTAAAATAAATGTGTTGCCGTATTTTTTATTTATATTTCAGTGCCTGACAATCTTTTTACCAAAGGTATTTTTCAAGAAGGTGAAGAAGTTGATTACCGTGTTTATTTTGGGGGGAAGAGGACGGCAGGCGCGGGGATTTGAGTCTCGTGCGCGAGGTTGGGGCTGATACAGCTGCAGGTCGTGTATAGGGTGCACCTCACGAGGGCAAGGATGAGCCGACTCTTTGAGGGAGCGGAGGACGTATGTGAATGCTGTGGGAGGAGCCCCACAAACCACGTTCATATGTTTTGGTCCTGCCCGAAGCTGGAGGGGTATTGGAGGGAGGTTTTTAAGGTCATCTCGGGGGTGCATGTGAATTTCGAACCAGAGCCCCATGAAACCATCCCTCACACAACATAATGAAAAGAGATCATCTCGTCATTTTCACATTGCTTTTTCAAAAATTAATTTAGAATACCCAATTATTATTTTAACTCCAATTAAGGGCCAATTTAGTGTGGCCAATCCACCTACCCTGCACATCTTTGGGTTGTGGAGGTAAGACCCACGCAGACACAGATAGAATGTGCAAACTCCACACGGACAGTAACCTGGGCCGGGATTGAACACGGGTCCTTGGCGCCGTGAGGCAGCAGTGCTAACCACTGTGCCACCCTTCACATTGCTTTCTGAGGTATCTTGCTGTATACAAACTTGTTGTTTTTGCTACATTGCAACACTGGTCACATTTCAAACGCATTTCATTGGTTATAAAGTGCTTTGAACCTCCCAATGTTGTGAAAGACGTTGTACAAATGCAAGTCATTTTCTTAAAATGCGCTGCTGTATTTTGCCATAATTTAGTAAAATCATCTGCGTTCATTGAAGTTAATTTGGAGATTGTGCTGTAAAGTGAGTAAGCAAGTAATCAAGACAAAACTAACAGCCAAGGCATTGGAATTGAGAATAAGGAATGTGAGAACAGAAGGCAAAAATGGCAAATGAGATTGAGAGCATGTGAAACTGCGAGAATGTGAGTGTGCAAGAATTGGAGTGAGCAAACCACATGTGAGTGTGCAAGTGCAGAAAGCAT
The DNA here is from genome assembly GCF_902713615.1 of Scyliorhinus canicula. Taxonomy (NCBI): domain Eukaryota; kingdom Metazoa; phylum Chordata; class Chondrichthyes; order Carcharhiniformes; family Scyliorhinidae; genus Scyliorhinus; species Scyliorhinus canicula. The sequence goes on from NC_052146.1 coordinate 183,964,616, forward strand.
GTAATCGAGCATTTGTAAGGCAACACATAGAGGTAGATGGTGAATGCAATTGCACAGGGAGAAAGAAACAAGTGCACACGTGCAACATAGAGTGTACACGTGAACATGAGAAATGCGCAAGCATGCTTAAGAGGGACAATGAACTAAAGTACAGAGTCAGAACATGTGAGAACACAATTGCACATGCAGAAAAAGCAAGCCCTGGTGGAACAATGTTAAGAGAATATATGTTTATGGGAGGTGAATTATATTCATCCAGGCAAGGTACAACGGTCTCATATGTGCTGGTGGAATTATACCAATCATAACTCAGGGACTTCAAGAGAGCAGCAGCCAACTGGGAAAGAACAATTTTAAAAGCAGAAAAGAGTCACAAAACTCAGTTTACCTACTTCACAGTAAATAAGAAATTAATATTTTTAATTTTCAGTTGTCTTCAATCAGTCTCAAGTGGATTTTACAAACCTTGATTTTAATACTAATATAACATTAGGCAACAGAATCACTCATTTAATTTTTTAGATTTTGTCTCTGGTGAAACAGTTTTATAATTCTATGAAGTTATAAATGATGATATAAAGCAAAAATGGGGGATGAAATTAATAAAAATAATCTATTATTGTCACAAGTAGGCTTTTTAAAAAAATCTTTATTGTTACAAGTAGAATTACATTAACACTGCAATGAAGTTACTGTGAAAAGTCCCTAGTCGCCACATTCCGGCGTCTGTTCGGGTACACAGAAGAAGAATTCAGAATTCTCAGCTGGTACAAGAATTGAACCTGCACTGCTGGCCTTGTTCTGCATCACAAACCAGCTGTCTAGCCCTTTGAGCTAAACCAGCCCCCTCAATACTGTAATGAAGTCACTATGAAAATCCCCTAGTTGCCACACACCGGCGCCTGTTCGGGTACACAGAGGGAGAATAACAAGCATGTCTTTCGGGACTTGTGGGAGGATACCAGAGCACCCGGAGGAAACCCACAGACATGGGAAGACCATGCAGACTCTGCTCAGACAGTGACCCAAGCCGGGAATCTAATCTGGCTTCCTTGTGCTATGAAGCAACAGTGCTAATCACTGTGCTACCGGGCCGCCCTAATTCTGGAAATGCATAGCATTAATGCATTCTGTGCATACCACACTACATATCTAAGTATAATGGTGTTAGATTCGGAAAAGTAGACAAGGTTCACACGTGGCAGGCTATTTTCATAGGCTTTTAATGAGGATTCATATGAAGGCAACCGGGAGTCAAACTCTGACTCATCCGTCCCTTAAGGTGTCAGCCAAACTCATCTCGCCTTACAGACACGAGAGCCAAAGTTATATACCATTTTTAGACAGTCTTTACCACTCCTCTCACCATTCTGTAACCTGACCTTTTCCGAACAAATGATGTTTATTCAAGACCCGCAAAAGATTTCCGTGGTGACTTTATTATCCCAAATGTTTGAGGAATCTCTGGTGACCTTTGGGATTGATAAGAGGTCATGCTTCAGGACCTCTGCTAGCCAGAGACTCCTTCGCCCCAAATACGTTTCTGCAAAATTCTCTCAGCTGATAAGCAGCGTCAGAGCAGGATGGGGCTCACCGGGTCTTGAGGCAGAAGCTGAGCCGAATGAGCTACCACCTGTGGTGATCATCCGATTCCACAGTTTCCAGAGGAAGGAGCGGGTCCTGGAGTGGGCCAAGAAATGCTGGAGCATTGACTGGGACAGTCACATGGTGAGAATTTACCAAGACGTCGGCTCGGAACTGGCAAGGACACAAGTGGCCTTAATTCAGGTAAAGACAGTCTTGCACAGTCAGGGAGTGCAATTTGGGGTGGTGTACCCTTCAAAGCTGAGAGTCACATTTGACTTGAAGGACTTTTGTTTCAAAATTCCGGAGCAGGTTGAGGACTTCATCAGAGACCATGGACTGGCCACGGTTTGAGGGATGCAGGTGGGCTGATGGGTGGTTGGGATTTTACTGTTCAGGTTCATGCTGATACGAGTTGAGTTGAGGTTATGGTAGAAGTGTTTAGATAGGGTCATTTCCTCTGCTCTGTTTTCATGTTTATTCTTCTGTATGGGTTTAGTAGTTGTTGGGACATTGGGGGGATGGGGTGTTTTTTTTCCCCCGAGTTTAGGGCTTTGTTTAATATGGGTGGGGAGGAGGACCGGGGGGAGGGGTGAGCTTGATGCAGGAGCAAAAGCGGTGATTAGGAAATATGTGGGGCATGGGGGTTGTCACATTGCTAGCGCTAGGAAGTAGGCTAGTTAATGGACGTCAAGTGGGGGATGGGGCTGTGACTTGTTGAGCCAGTCAGGTTAGGCTCTATGGGTCTAGATGGTGGGGGGGGGGGGGGGGAATGGGGAACGACTGACAGTGACCAAGATTTTTCTTTGTTCCACTGCTGGGTGGGATGGGTCACCTTCTTAGGTGGGCCTGTGGCCTAGAAATCATTGGCGACGTTATGGCTTAACAAAGTGGAAATGGCTGACTCGAGGTTGGGGGAAAGGGTGAGAGATCCCCAACAAGGATGGTCACCTGGAGCCTGCGGGTCTGAGGGGGGCAGTCAAAAGATTACGTTTTTTGCTCATTTAAAGAGTCTGGGGGCCAATGTGATGTTTCTCCAGGAGATCCACATGCGCAAGCGGGATCAGGTGCGGCTTCGGAAGGCTTGGGTGAGCCAGGTTTTCCACTCAGGGTTCGACAGGAGGTCCCGAGAAGTGGCAATTTTCATTAATAAAAGGGTCCGGTTTTCTCATTAATAAAAGAAGATTCGGATGGAGGCAAGGGCAGAATTCCTGGCCTTTGTCTCGCTTGTGGCAAGGAGGAGGCGAATCCTCTTGGGCTGGAGGTCGTCGACTACACCACCATGCACTTGGCATGGCTGGGTGACTTGATGGCGTTTTTGCACCTTGAGAAGGTCAAGTTTACCTACCGTGAGAGGGTTAATGGAAAAGGCTTACTGTAGATGGCAGCCGTTTACAATTTATTTAAAGAGTTGGTCACTGTTAGCTGTTGGAGAGTGGGAGGCCAAAGCGTGGGGGGGTGGGTTTAGTGGTGAGGTTATAGTGTTATAAGTGGGGGGGGGGGGGGGGGGTCTTACTGTTTGGTTGTTATTCTGTGTTACTGTATGCTTTGTATAAAAATGGTTAAAAATTATGATAAAAACATTCCCCCCAAAAAAGCTGGAAACTTCTTCAGCAGGCACAAACACAATGGATGAAAAGTCTCCTTCTGTTCCAGAAATTCGAATTGATCCAGAATTCACTTCTTGTACAAAATCCTGAACTTGAAATGTACGGTTTTTGCTGAGATCTACTGTCTTCTCTGCTTAAGTACTGACTTAAAGATTTTTCTTGCCAAAAATATATTTTCTTCAAAAAATTTATAAAGGCACATTCCAAAACATTTCAAATTGTCTATTACAAAAAGGGCAATAAAATTCAACTTTTCTCCCGAAAGCATGTTGTACCCTAAGGTGCCTTAACACAATTCAATACTATTGATCTTTACAATAGGCATTTCATGCCAAGCATAAAGCTCAAGGGGTTCTATTCAGTTTCCTGCCCTCGATACACTACAGCTGAAAGTGGTCTTTCTCCACTGAGACTCTGCTTTATTTGTCCTTTAGTTCATTATTCCTGAACCATGGGATGTGCCAATCCACAACTCGAGCTTCTCATTTTCAAATTACTCCACAGGCTGGCACAACTTTACCGAAGCAATCTTCTCCTGTCATACACCTCACTCCACAAAGCTTTCACTTTTGCACTCGAGACCAAACTTTCCGACTCCTTTCCCCAAACCACTTTTCCCTACTGCCATTCTCAATTATTTCAGATGTTTCTCAAAACACCCTGCTTCTACCATGCATTCCAGTCCCCTCAACCAAATTTTTCCACTTCATCTTTAATCCAGAATTCACTTCTACTCCCCGTGCATAAAATCTGAAGACATTCTTTTACATGAGGACTGCTATATGAATGCATACGTCACTTGTTAACACAAAGGTATTATATTCACAAAGTATAGGAACAAGACTACACTGTTTTACCACTCAATTACATCATGGCACAAAATGAAATATTTTCATTCCTATATCATGGTTACAGTTAAGACCATTTAAAAATGTAGATTTAGGTAAATTATATTAAAAGAACCAAATAATTTATTACACCATTACCAGTGATACAGTATTTATTATCTGGTTTTGTTTTCTAACCCACTCACTAAACACCTAGCTGCAAAACTGCAACTGACTGCATGGCCATTCATATCACTTTCTGCCATTTTAGAACTTCCATAAATTGTATAAAATGGTGATCTTAAATATTTGGTGTCCAAGAACTTGTTAACTTACCTTGGGAGGAAGAGGTGGTGGCATCCTGGGTTTCATTGTCAAGCTATAAATTAGACATAAACAAAAAAAAGTTAAGAAAGTGATACTAAGCGTTATATACACGTTTTATCACACATCTTAAACACCTAATGGCTACCACCATCTGTGGATTTCTGTATATGAGAATATGCCTCTAAATTTCTTGCGCTAAATGCAACTCCTGATGGAATGGGATTTCACGGTCTAGTTCTAATGAATAAGCAACAAATAGTGGCTATCTTCCCTTTCTTTGCAGTACAAAACCGATCATACAAAACTGATCATGAAACTGAAATTTTAATCAAGCTAGATTTTTCTAATACACACACATCTAAAAATAATTGTCAATCTTACACCAAAAAAACTAATTTTTATTGTGATCTTACTCACTTGTGCATGCGTCAGTCAATAACAAAATGCATTTTGAGGATTCCTGGCTTTGAAAAAAAAAGTGCTTTCATTTCTTTCTTCTATTTCTTCCTGACAGGGGCAGCACGGTGGCACAGTGTTAGCACTGCTGCCTCACGGCGCTGAGGACCCAGGCTCGATCCCGGCCCCGGGTCACTATCCGTGTGGAGTTTGCATTCTCCCAGGTCTGTGTGGGTCTCGCCCCCCCCCCCCCCCCACAACCCAAAGATGTGAAGGGTAGGTGGATTGGCCATATCTTTTTATTAAAACAGTAAAAAATAGGGCAGCACGGTGGCTCAGTAGGTTAGCACTGCAGTCTCACGGCGCTGAGGTCCCGGTTCGATCCCGGCTCTGGGTCACTGTCCGTGTGGAGTTTGCACATTCTCCCCATGTTTGCGTGGGTTTCGCCCCCACAACCCAAAGATGTGCAAGGTAGGTGGGTTGAACACGCTAAATTGCCCCTTAATTGGAAAAAATTAATTGGGTACTCTAAATTTATTTTAAAAAACAGTAAAAAATAGGATAATAATAATCGTTTGTTGCCACAAGTAGGCTTCAATGATGTTACTGTGAAAAGCCCCTAGTCACCACATTCCGGCGCCTGTTCGGGGAGGCCAGTAGGGGAATTGAACACGCGCTACTGGCATTGTTCTGCATTACAAGCCAGCTGCTTAGCCCACTGTGCTAAACCAGCCCCTATATATAAAGCCAGTATGTACAAGGCCAAACGGTAAAAACACTAATTTTGTGTTGGAGAAACAGGGTACCCTCCCCTCTGGCCACACTAAATTGCCCCTTCATTGGGAAAAAATTAAATTAGATCCTCAGTGATTATAAGCTCTTTAGCATATTTCTAATGTTATTATTGATAAGTCAACCAAATTAAATTTTCTTGTTCCTTCCCTAGAATAATGGATGAATCATTCTTTTTTTATAGCATACACCAGTCCTAATATTTTATCGCATACACCAGTTGTAATAATATCAGACACCGTATAAGTAGGCATCACTGCCCTTGTGCACTGCTACACAGAAAACAATCTCATTCCTTGCTGCTTTCCAAATAGAGATTGCTTATTAGTTGCCAAATCCAGAATAAGTCACAGGACAACTGAGAAGCAGACTTCAATTGTTGGAAGCCACTTGGAACATACAACAGCTGGAGGGAAGGCCTGTATTCACAATGTTGAACCATAATTCAACTTGGATTGCTAGAATTGAAGGGCAGTTATGGATTGGATTAATTTTTCCTCAAAGTTCACTTAAACACCAATATTCAATTTTACTTCACCCCAAATATATTGTAGTACCCTAAATATGAGCAGAGCAACTAATCTGGTCATCCCTACTGCCTATCAAAAACCTTTCACACTGTGGTACATTTGTGTCAGACTAAACAATTGTATTTTCAAGTTTGTTTATCATATTATTGCAACCAGAATGGTTTACCTAATACAAAACAGTTACTGAACGCTGGCATTTCAGATTATTAGTGACATGTGAGATGATTTGAGTCAGTGACCAGTGATGCCTTTATTAAAAACAACAGATTTTATTGTCCAGGTATTACAGGGTGGGCTCTGCACCCTCACATCCAAAATTATCTACAGGAATTTGCTAACCCATTAAACCCTTGCAAGTGATGGAATGATGATACTGCCAACCTGAAACATACTTGATTATGTTTTTGGTTCACTTGCTTTCATCTATGTAGCACATGCATTCCAAAAGTTTTGGAAACTGAACATGGAACTGCATTTTATATATGAAAATCAGCCAAGTTAATTCAGCTTGCAAGAGTGCCGCAGAGGTAACAATAACTATGTATAGCAATACAGCAAAAAATAGATCATTCTTAAAGTAATGAGTGTGTTTTGAATGGCAATACAGTAAATGTATCACAGCCTCAAGAAAAGAAAACGGTAACCAAGTAGGATGGCAATGAATCATAAAAGGTTGCGTTGCTTAAGCTAGGTTGAACATAGGAAAGATTTTAGAATGTCATGCAGAATTTAATGAAGATTATTCTGACTTCGACTCTTAATAGCGCTCAAAGTAAAACCAAATTCAGCTAAACTAGAAAAAGAAAAGACTTACTGTTCAGATTCATCATCATCACCATCATCATCATCATCTAAATGTGCCACGTGTCCCCTAAGGAGATGAACAAGGTGCTTATGGCTCAGTGGATTTCAGTGGAATAAATTCAGCTAAAGTAAAAGAACTCTGGCATGCACTACCTTTAGGGCTTGCTCTATATGGAGCTCATCAATGTATTCTATGTTTTTTATTCATCTAAAGGTAGCTGTAGTCTAAGAAAATTAGACTTATTTAAAATCTATGACAAGCCCTCAAGCAAACGGTTACCTTTAGATCACTACATTTTTTTAAAAAGCTACGGGAGGATTTTATTTTACAAAAGGCAACAAGAGAAAAATTACCGCTGATGCAGTTCCTCTTCTACTGATTTTAGAAGACTCCTTGGAATTTTAAAACAGGAAACAAGGGCTTATTTTAACTTCACACAGCAAGTAGAATAAATTATGCAGTTTTGAATACATATGAACTAAACGTAAGAAAAACAGCACAATGATGACCTACTACACAGTAATAGAAAGCTTCTTATACATATATCACTAAAAAAATCTATATGAGAAAATTCAAATGAACACCGTAATATGGTGTCAATTTCAAAAATTTATATTTGTTTTTGTATTTCAGTAGCATAAAGCACAATGCAACTACATGTCATTTGAATATTCTTCTTTACTGGACAGTTACTGTAATTGATTTACCTGGCTGCACTACTCGACAGTATTGACTGACTAAATAAATTTACTGTATAGCATGTTTAAAAACAAACCAAACACATCCTATGACAGATAATGGAATTTTGGCCACACCGGCCGACTTTCATGACCCACACCGGCCAATCCTTGCGTCCCACCATTTTCACTTAGCTCTACTGAGACACATGAGCGTGCTTGGTATTCATGATGTCACATGCTTTGTTTTTCAATGCTACATTTCTGATAAAGACTTCCGCTGATGATTTAAGATCTCACTGCATCCGTTGACAAAAATCAAGAGGTTTGTCCTCAAACTCGCCATGTTTAGTCTTCAAATATCTTTGAAGTTTTGAGAGTTTTAAACTTTTATTTGCCAGTGCTTCCCTGCATATAATACACATGAATTTGGAATTCTGATTTGCAGTGGAACAATTAATAATCCAAATCTCAAGTAATCATCTCTATGCTGCTTTGTTCCTGTTTTCAGCTTCTTCTTCTTCATGGGTTGTTCACCAAAGGCCCAGGAGCTCTCAGCAGCACTGCTGGCAGCTGCAAAATTGAGGAATCTCTCTTGCGCCCTAAATCCGTGACGTCAGCACACGGGGCACGGGAGCTGCTCTTTGCTGCCGTTCTCGGTGGGAGGAATCCATCGTTTGCTGAAGAAAACTAGCCCTGGACAGCACGCTGACGTCAGGAGGAGACGGTCCACCCTGCTGGGCTCCGGGCCTGTGCAATGCTTGATCCGGCACACATGCGCAGGATGGTCAGCAATCTCAAACGTCTGTCCCGGCCGGCCTTTTTAAGGACCGGTCGCGACAGTTGGGCATTCCTCCCACGATCGGGAATGCCATGATCGACCCTCCAGTAACCTGCCCGCGACCCGCCCGTGGGTTGCGACCCCGAGTTTGAAAACCCCTGGTTTAGTTACTGGTTTGCCCTGCATGCTTGTGCCAAAGGAAATAAATAATTGTGAAGACTTTCCAAATTATTCTGTGCAAAGCACATTGTTATACATCGTGGAAACTAAGTTTTAGTTCTGGTTTTGCTGAGAATGCAACAATGGAATAATTCCTTGATTCAAAAAGGGGCACGTGATCTCAGGCTAAAAATTCCAGATGAGCCGGTCTGTCAAAATGCCTAATCAAGGTCTATAATCAATGGTTAGGCCTTCCAGTTTTCTTAACTCTCGCATGCCAGAGGTCCCATTTTCCATATAGGAACTTAAGATTTGAACAGATGCATATCATTGATAAGAACTAAATTGATACCCAAAAAGGAATCAGCTTGTTATAAATAGGACAATCTGTTAACAGTACAAACACAAGTGGGCCATCAGATTGAAATCACCCTAGAACTCAATAGAATTAGATTGCAAACAAGCGCTGAATAGATGCTGAAGATGTGCATAACATTGCATGGAATCACAATTAAAACCAGGTGAGTTGGAATCTATTTTAGCTCATCCATCGAGAAAGATCCATTGCCCCTCCTCTAAGATTTTACAGCATAAAATTGCTTTAGAAATAATTCCAGGTTTCTGCTTTCAAGACTCTACCCCAAAATTCCATTCCATATTCAGCCATAGATTTACTTGTCACTTGTTTGAAGTGTCCTATTCTGATGATTTTGCCTGGTCATTTTCTGAATCTACCAATTCTACACCATCAAGACCACCTCTCAGTCAACTTCTTTCAACGCTGAGAGAAAATCAACGTTTTCCCTCATAACTGAAAGTAAAATCACCCTGCAAGCTCTTCGTTGAACAGTCTCCAGTGCCTGAGTGTTAATTTGGGTCTTGGCAATCAGTGGTTAATTCGGTATCTAAATTAAAATTGGTTAATTTACGAGTCATCACTTCTGGAGTGAAGTACCTTTTCCTCACAATGTTACAAATTATAAAAAATTGTTTGGGATTCTCATCCGGTATCCTAACAAATGTTTGGGTCTGGTCCAGTATCCTAACAACACCCAATTGACTGAGTGTTGCAATAGACACTCTGATTGAGATCAGCAGATCCATGCTTGTTGCCATGCAGGTTAGGGTTTGTGAAGGGAGGGGGAGGAGGGCAATTGTTGGCGAATGTTTGGAGCTTATTGAATGTGATAATGATGTCCCCAGAGAGACAGCATGTGGAGGTGGCAGTGGCAATGGATGCAGAAAAGGCTTTTGATTGGGTAGAGTGGGAGTATCTGTGGGAAATGTTATGACAGTTTGGGTTTGGGCAGGGGTCTGTGGACTGGATCCGGCTGCCGTACAAGGCGCCAGTAACGAGTATGCGGACGAATCGGGTAAGCTCGGGGTACTTCGGGTTACATCGCAGGGCAAGGCAGGGGTGTCCACCTCCCCATCGGATCGAGGCCAGGGGCAGGTGAGGAGGTTGGGAGAGTTGCAGTTGGGGGGGGTCGGTTCAGATAGTTGGGCACCCAGGTGGCATGGGGATGGGTGCAGTTGCATAAGCTGAACCTGGCTCTGTTGGTGGAACAGATGAAGGGATATTTTAAGGGGTGATTTGTGTTGCTACTGCCGCTGGCGGGGCGGGTGCAGAGTGAAAATGAAGGCACTGCCAATGCTCTAGTTTGTCTTTCATAATCTCCCGATCTTCATCCTGAAATCATTTTTTAAGAAGGTTAACACTTGGATTTTGGGGTTTGTGTGGGCTTGGAAAATCCCGTGGGTTAAGAAGGTGTTGTTGGAGCAGGTGTGAAGGATGGGGGCTGACCTCGCCAAATATAATGAATTATTATTGGACAGCTAATATATGGTTGGGAAGTTAGTAAAGGAGGGCTCAACATGGCGGAGTATGGAGGTGGCGCCTTGTTTGCCGTTCTTGGTGATGCAGGATAAGGTGCTATCGAGGGATGGTGGACTGGGAGGGAGCCCCATTAGGAGAAGTCAAACGGAAATAGGAGGATCTTTTTGGGGTGGATGGGGGGGGAGGGGGGGGGGAGAGATGTAGGCCGGGGTGTGGGAGGAGGCCCTGAGGAGGATGAATGCGTCCTTGTCATGTGTGAGGCTCAGCCGTATCCTATTTTGGAAGGTAGAGGACAGGTGTGGGCAACCTGGTGGAGTTCCTGAGGCTAGAAAAAAATCAAGTTCATCTCGAGAGGGTCGATGGATGGGTTTGCCCGGAGGTGGAAGCCGTTCATCGACTTCTTCAAGGAGAATTTAGGTGTCAGCAGAGGGAAGGGGGGGCTCTATTTTTGAAGGTGTGCATGCCTTTTTTAGAAATCAGTGGGCTTGTTTAATTTAGGCAGCAAAACGGATCAGCTAATTGCTGGGTGATGCTGTTAAGAAAGTGATTGCTTCTAAAACAAAACACCAAGGATCACTGCTCAGCAAATTAGCTAACGGGTTGCTCCCTCACCAGGTTCAATTCAAAGATTCTATTGCACTGTTTCCCTATTCCAGCTTTGGGTGCCGCCGACTTTTCACACATCTCAGCTTTGAGCCACCCAGACCATCCCTTCCTAACCTTGAACCCCTGTTCTTATCAACTCAATTTAAGATCTTGGACATTGCTTCCACTCGCAACACCCATTCAAGGCTGGTCCCCAATTTCTCTAATCTGCATGTCTCAGCAGGACTGGTCAAGGTCATTCTTTTGGATCCACTGCAGTAACGACGAGATGTCACCTAAGCTCTGAATATAAAATCATGCCTTAGTTTACCTATTCCCTCTCTGGTCAGGCTCTCTCATTCTTGGTACCACCAACCTGAGCTAATGTTCCCCCCCCCCTCCAAAACAAAAGCTCCCCACTCCCAGGCCCAGCTGAACTCTCTGCTTTTCATCAATGTACAACTTGCAGCATGCCTTCGCTTGGAAAAATATGTAAGATACTAATTCAGAAAATAAAAAGAACATGTGCAACAGACACAATGGGACACACAAAGTGGAAGAAAATGGAAAATGGAAATAAAACTTTACACAAGTGTAAGACAGAGGGTGAGACAGGGCACACGCACGAGAGAGAGAGTAATATAGGTGAGGAAAACGGTTACACATAAATTTTGTTTGTGTTTGAGCAATGTCACAAATCACCACCTAATAGGGTGTTGAAGAAAAGACAAATACATCTTCCAAGACATTGCTTAACCTTTAACTATTTAGTCTAGCATCTGGTTCCCAGTTTCCGACCATCATCATGATTTTTGAAATAATGCCCATTCACTCACCCAGCCCTCCCTTCTCCCGCTACTAGCCCTCGTTAACTTCCTGTCACTATCATTCGAGACCTGAGACATTTCAGTTACAGTTGCCACTCAGTATTATCAGTACTCATAGCATTACCAGTCCCAAACTAGTAATTATTGTGGCTTTTGTCTATTCAAACTCATTGGTTTTTAATCAGTGCGGCAGAGAGCAAACATTAATCTACAAATTACACAAATAGAAGTGTGGATATAAAAATGTTGATTTTATGAAGAGGCTTTTCCGACAGCTCAATTAGTAAATATAATATGTAATGAGGTACACAGATCTCAAGATTCCAGATTTGTGAGTGCTGAGTTGGTTGATCTTAGCCAAGGCAACAAATGAACAATGAAGATTTTTGCTCCTGAATCACTATCTAGTGATTCCTCTGGAAAGCATGGGAATACGATGGGCGAGGTTGTGCTCATACACAGTTGTAACGTTCCTATATGTGACCGATTAGCCTGTCAACTCTAAGTGAGGGAGAATGGCAACTTAAAGGATGCACTGAAGAGAGTCAATTAACCATGGCATTCGTAGAGGAAGGGAGAAAATGAATCATGAAGGTTTATTGTTAGAATGAAACACTAACGTGAAATAGAGATGTATATGTTTTACAAAATAGTTGTGAATCAAAGAGATCTGTTTTCAACATCCATTATCAGAAACAGAAGCAAATTACACTATTCTTACAAACCTTCCAACACTGAGGTCATTGTCACAGCCATTCTTTTTTTTATCAGAACAGTACAGCACAGAACAGGCCCTTCGGCCCTCGATGTTGTGCCGAGCAATGATCACCCTACTTAAACCCACGTAACCCGTATACCCGTAACCCAACAATCCCCCCATTAACCTTACACTACGGGCAATTTAGCATGGCCAATCCACCTAACCCGCACATCTTTGGACTGTGGGAGGAAACCGGAGCACCCGGAGGAAACCCACGCACACACGGGGAGGACGTGCAGACTCCACACAGACAGTGACCCAGCCGGGAATCGAACCTGGGACCCTGGAGCTGTGAAGCATTGATGCTAACCACCATGCTACCGTGAGGCCCTGGGCAGATGTTTTCTGGGCTAGGTAATTTTAAACATTGAAATTAGGTTAGGCAGACTCACAAATGAAAGTAAATATAGAACAATGGTTCAAACAGTAGAAAAAAGTTATATCAATGAGAGTTGGTCAATTTTCCACATACATAGATAATTAAAATGTAGTGGACAGTGCAGAAGATAATAAAGATTGGCTTTTATATCTGGAGGGCCAGAATCAAAGGAGGTCAAAGTTATGCTACAGACACAAAGCCTGGATTAGACCAGATTTGCAGTATTGAAGATCTGGGCACCACACCTTCGGAGAGTTATACTGGCCTTAAAGGGAATGCCATATTGATTTACCAGAATAATACATGGGCTCAATTTACCAGAATAATACCTGGACTCCAAGATTAAGTTATGTGGAGTGATAACACATACTAACAATGTATTCACTGGAAGTTAGATGGGTAATGGGTGATTTGGTCAAAGTTTACTAAATATTAAGGGGACCTGATAGGGTAGACAGATAAAAATAATGCATTTCAGTTGATTGAGGAATCAAGATATTTTAGAAGTGAAGTTTAGAATTACTTTGCATGCAAACAGTGGGAGAAATTTGGAACTCTATTCTGCAAATGATAGTTGATGATAGGCCAATTGTTAATTTGAAATCAGTGATTTATAGAATTTTATTAACCAAAGGCATTAGGGGATAAAGGTGGGTACATAAAATAAGGTCACAGATTAGCCATGAACTTACTGAATGGCAAAATAGGCTTGAGGAAGGAGGTAGATGGCCTACTCCTGTTCCGATGTTTGCTATTTTAATAACTTGGCTTTTGAAGCCTATAGAATAAAGGTAAGACTGAGGGTCATTAGGAGTTTCAATTCCAATTGCTAATAACAAGCTACAGTAGGAATGGTGCAATAAATTTGCATTTCAATATAACAGTGATGCAGGAAGTTGGAGTGCATATAGGTTTACATACTTGGAGTTCAAGAGGAATGGATTGATTTGAACAACAGTCCTAATCGATAAAATTGGAGGAAGAATTGAGGGTAATACATATATAGACTTTGGAAGTTGTCAGTGGCTAGAATTGGGCAATTGTCAGTATGTCAGACAATTCATTGCTTGAGTCTTGTTTGTAAGCACAAGGGAGTGCGACAAGAATCTCCCCAAATGTAGAAGCAGCATTTAAAATTTGGTCAACAAAGAAATAATAAGGTTTTTAAAAAAGAAAACCAACCTTCAGGAGGTTGCTTTAACACCAGGTGGGATCTGGAAGAATGACTTGTGTTGACAACAGACAGTAAATGCACAAATTACAATAAAGGAAGAAAGATCTGTCAATAGTAATTGTTTGAGTTTTGACGGTTATAGAGCATATCAAGAGTTGGGATCCAAGCACCCTCGTATGAGAAGAATGAAAATTAAGTGGACTAAAAGCAACAAATCAAAAGGAAGTTACTAATGCAGTGGAATTAAAATAATAAATAGCACTGGTTAAAGAAGAAAGGAACAGTGAAGGAAAAGAGCGACAGAGGACTAGGCCCTCAGAAACCTATGAATCAATGAAAAAGAGGAAAAAGATGTACCATTAATTACAGCACAGATAAAACTAGCTGGGAGATTAAGTAGCTGGTCAAGATAGCTTAGGCCAAAGCAAGATAAATAAATAGAAACTAGGTGCTGGAACAATTCAGCAAGTCTGGCAGCATCTATGGAGAAAGAAACAGAGCTAACATTTTGGTTCCAAAGACGTCATATTGGACTCAAAACACTAATTTGCTGCTTCATCACAGATGCTGCCAGCACTGCTGAGTTTTTCCAGCACTTCCTGTGTGACCTGCAGCATCTGCAGCTTTTGCTTTTACACAATTAAAACCTGTGAACACCATTGAGGTTGCCACAAATTGGGAAATTTTAACTGTTTTTTAAGATTAGGGAACACATCCATGTGGGCAGGCAAGGTTTAATGCTTTACTGGGTATCTGGTCTTATAATTCTACTTGTGACAGTAAAGATTATTTATAATCTTTATTATTTAATTTATAATTGGGTTCAGTTTCTTCACAATCAATGTAATTTATTCTGTTTGGAAAAGTAATGTTTTGCCTTGAGATGTAAAATTTCCCTGCCAGTCATGCCAGAAATAAATTTCCCAAAAAAATCTGTCAACTGATTCATGTTGACATAAATGCACATCGTAAATGTCTGACTGACATGCGTGAAAGCAGTTTAGACGTTGGATACAGTTTAATTGCTCATTTACATCCTATGGTATGATCTTCAAGTTACCGGGGATGAAATTGGCCTTTGGTGCAGTACAAAATGGATGGAAACGAATCAGCAGCCCATTTTATATCCCAACTGATTTTTTTTCTCTGATTTTTGTAGCTGGGATTATACCAGCTCGCCGTGTTGACACTCCTGAAACTAGATTCCTTATCAAAACAAAAATCCAAAAATATGGGCTATGATTTTGTCACCAGGTGCAAGTTTCAATAATGCAAAAATAATGCAACTTTTCTTTCATGATCTTAATTAAAGGTGGGGTAAATAGTAATTGCAAAAATCTGGCTTTCTTGTGCCTTTATTAAAAATTGGTTGACAGCCATATCTTCAAAAGAATGAAAAAAGTATAAAAAGAGCATAGGCTTTTTAGTGATTAGACGTCTGCTTTTCATAAGTTGATACCGTAGGACCCATGTTCCCAAATTTCATAGGGGCAACATGTTTTCCTCGTATCATAGACAGCTATAGCACAGGAGGCAATTTAATACATCATGTCTACACGAGCTCTCCCATCAGTTCCACTCTGCTATAGATGCTGCAGCTATTTGCCACTTTAACTGTAACTGAAACCCATTAAAATAATGGTTGTGTAAAAAGGGAGTGCCAGGGAACCTTAAAAAAAGCATATTTAATTAACAAATTGCAAAAGCTCCCACTGAAACTGAAGTCGAATACTCAGCGCAAACAAGCTGAAAACTAGTTTCAAGAAGTTCACCTGGTATTCCCAGTTTTTAACAAAGGTTTTGACAAAGGGTCATCTGGACTCGAAGCATTAGCACTTTTCTCACCCGACAGATGCTGCCAGATTTGCTGAGATTTTCCAGCATTTTCTCTTTGATCCCAGTTTTTAAAATGAACGTGTGAAATAGGAGCAGCAGTAGGCCATTCAGCCCCTTGAGCCCGCTCCACCATTCAATAAGATCATGGCTGATCTCTTTGTGTTTTGATGTTCTACATTCTCATCGCCCCTAGATTACCTTTATTTCCGTTGCATAACAAGAATCCACGTACCTCTGCCTTAAAAATATTCAGTTACCCTGCTTCCAACATCTTCTGAGGCAGCATTCCAAAGTCACAGAACCCCGAGATAAATAATTTTTCCTCTTCTCTGTCCTAGAAGGGTGACCACTAATTTTAAAACAGTGCTCCCCTTGTTCTGGACTCACTCCCGAGAGGAAACATCCTTTCTACATCCACCCTGTCAAGACTATTCAGGATCTTAAATAAGGAAACCAAAACTACAAACAGTATTAAAGATGCAGTTTCATCAATGCCCTGTATGACTGAAGCATAATATCCTTATTTTTATGTTCAATTCCTTTTGTAATAAAGGATAGCATCCCATTAGACTTCTTAATTACATGCTGTATCTGCATACTAACATTTAACGACTCACGCATGAGAACATCTAAATCCTCTGCAACTTGGAATTCTGCAATTGTTCTCCACTGAAGCAATACTTTGCTTTTTTATTCTTCTTGCCAAAGAGAACAACTTCACATTATACTCCATCCGCCAGATTTTTGCACACTCACTCAATCTATCCATGTCCCTCTACAAATTCCTCAAAGTCTTCCTCAACATGAAAACACCACACCAGACCCATTCGAGTATTGCCTCTGTAACTGTTACTCCGGCACCCAAATGTATATCTACCTCCCCAGTCTCCACCCAACCCCCCCACAAACAGATGCCTACTTATGTGTTGTAAATAATATTGCCAATTGTACAGAGTTGCTGCTGTTGAGTTGGTGCATAATACCTTACCAGTTACTTTATTTTCTTTTTTTTATTTATTTGGTATGTTTGTGCGTGCCCTTCCCTTCTATATATGTATCTTATTCTGTGTACATAACGGTAAATATACTTTTTTCAAAAACCGAATAAAAAACATTTATTAAAAAAAAGTCTTCCTCAACATATTTAC
Source organism: Scyliorhinus canicula (assembly GCF_902713615.1). Taxonomy (NCBI): domain Eukaryota; kingdom Metazoa; phylum Chordata; class Chondrichthyes; order Carcharhiniformes; family Scyliorhinidae; genus Scyliorhinus; species Scyliorhinus canicula. Next base: position 183,981,650 of record NC_052146.1, read on the forward strand.
CTAACTATTTTTGTGTTGTCTGCAAATTTAGCTATCATGCCTTTGCTTCCCTCATCTAAGTCATTGATATAAATGGGGAAAAGTTTTGGCCCCAGCACAGACCTCTCCACTCATCACACCCTGTCAATCAGATAAAGATCCATTTATGCGCACTGTTTTCTGCCAGCCAGCCAATCTTCTATCCAGTTAGTTCCAACACCATGAGCTCTTATTTTCCACAATAACCTTTGATGTGGCATCTTATCAAATGTCTCATGGAAATCGAAGTATACTATGCCGACAGGCTTCCCTTTATCCACAGCATGTTACCCCTTCAAAGAATTCTAATAAATTGATTAAACATGATTTTCTTTTCACAAAACAATGCTGACTGACTCTTCCAGATAGTTTTTCCAAGTGCGCAGTTATAACCTCCTCACTGATCAATTCTAACAGCTTCCCTATAACAGATGTCAAGCTAACTGGCCTATGATTTCCTGTTTGCTGCTTCACTCCCTAATTGAATAGAGGGGTTATATTTACTACTTTCCAGTCTGATGGAACGTTTCCGGAATCTTGCGTATTTTGGTAAATTAACACCAACACACCTAATACTTCATTAGTCACCTCTTTTAAGACTTTAGGGTGAAGTCCATCGGAAACGTGACAGCCTGCAGTTTCATCAGTTTGCTCAGTACTGCTTGCCCAGTAATTTCAGCAAGCTCCTCTCTTCCCTCCAGCCTCCTGATTTATAGCTATTACAGGAATGTTTTTTGTACCCTCTATAGTGAAGACAGAAGCAAAATATTTGCTAATTTCATTTACCATTTCCTCATCTATTTATTCACTCCTCATTCGCACTCTAAAGGACCAACACTCAACTTTATCTACTCTTTTCTGAATTAAATAACTGTAGACTCTCTTGTTATCTGTTTTAAAATTCCTAGCAAGCTTCCTCACATACTCTCGTTCTCCTGATTAATCTTTTAGTCATTCAAATGGACACGGTTAATACAATGGAGAAACTTGCAAAATTAGGTGAGGGTAAGTTTCACACAAATTTTGCATTTAAATTAGGCCTGTACTTGTTTGGAGCCTAATTTCATCCAGCTCCTTCAACCGCTAGTCCCGCCTCCCCCTTGGTCATTGATGTTTTTGTTTCAGTGACAGCCATAGCTGCACGCCCCCCAGCATCCATTTAAAATCAGGCATGCTGAGATCACATCAAGAAATATTGTCTCATATGTCGTTTTTTAAAACTCTTAACAGGCTCCTTTAACTGTAAGATTTACTCATACAGATGCAATGTTGCAAATTCTTTTTGTTTTAAAAGAGGGAACGGAGTATCTTTCTAGAAATGCAGACAAGTATCAGGTATAATGGAATGATGTAATTAGTTTTTCACTGGCGTGACTTACTCAAAACCAGTTCGAGACTATGTACAGATTACTCACTTCAATTAACTATCAACATGTTATTTACAAGTAGTACACTTTAGGCATCATATAAGTGTTCATCATAGTGAAATTGTTGCTCTCCCACACTCTGCAACAGGTTACAATTCTAAATCAGCTGAGCTTGTTACATCAAGATCCACCCCAGAATTTCAGTACGAAAAGTATGTGCACATAGTAGCACTTCATCGTCATTGGTACCATCTTTCAGATGAGACATCAAATCAATCCTCCTTTGCCTTTCGGTGGTTATAGAAAATCTCAAAGTACCATTCAAACAATAGAGGAATTTGTTCCTGGCTAATGACTTCGAAATAGATAACACTGGTCATTTATCTTTCTGATGTTTGTGGGACATTGCCATTCTTAAACTGACTAACAGCTGACACAGTACAAGTGACTACACTTCAAAAATAATCTATTGATTGTGAAGCACTTTGGGTTCTACAAATACGAGTTTGTTTCAGTATTCTACCAACAGGCAATATGAAAACACAGCTGATTACTTTGTTACATGTTGGTGATTTTAAAAATACATGATTTACACGTAATTTAATCTTTGATGTTCATACCTCTAAAGCCGAAAGTTTGAAAAGGCAAATACTATCCTATTTTTTGATATGTAACGTCATAACATTTCTAAATAATTTTTACTACCCAATATAAGATCATTTAGACGAGCAAAGCATGCATTTCAGTAAAATTAAAAGCAAGCAGAATCAGCTGTAAAATGCTTACTTATTTCCACCTAATAAATAACTGCTCTGCAGTCCTTGGCCATACTCTAGCTGTAGATCCTGCAAGTTAAAAGAAAGCAGAGACATGTTGCAAATACATGATTCACATCAATTATTACGGTAAACATAAAGCCACTTTACATAAAAGCTTTAAGACAATAAAATGGAAGAATGATTCAGTTTTAGACAGGATAGATTTGCAAGAAGTTTGGTGAAGCATAGAAACTAGTCAGCACGGTGGCACAGTGGTTTGTACTGCTGCATCATAGTGTAAGGGACCTGGGTTCAATTCCGGCCTTAGGTGACTGTGTGGAGTTTGCACATTCTCCCTATGTCTGCAGTGTTTCTTCCAGGTGCTCTGGTTTGCTACCACAGTCCAAAGATGTGCAGGTTAGGTGGATTAGCCATGATCAATGCGTGGGGTTACAAGAGTAGGGAAGGAGTGAGCCGAGGAAGACTGCTCTTTCGGAGGGTCGGTGCAGACTCATGGGCCAGATGGCCTCCTTCTGCACTGTAGGGTTTCTATCCGCAAGTCCCAAATTTGGCAGCTATTAGAATTCTCCTAACAATTCATTGGCAGATTCAGTAAATTTGTTTTTCAGTAATTTATGTGAAACAGTTAAGATATGGCATGTTGTTCAGATGAACTTCAAGAAGTCGTCAATTATTGACATAATTTGCACTCTAAGCACACTTTCCCCATCATGATGATTCAATCAGGAACACTTCAATCTTAATCAACAACATGCGTTCATGTACCTGTATTCTATCCTTTTCAACTCACCCAAGAGCTAGGCAGGTTTTCTGCTGATTATGGTGGTTTTGTACGTGCAACAGGTACATTAGGATTATCTGTTCATTCATTTCCGTACTCTTTGCAGGGTCTTGCTGTCAGTTACCATATTTCCCACATTACAACAATGACTGCACTTCAAAATACTTCACAGGTTCAAGGAGCTTTGCTCACGAGCAGTGGTAGAGAATACGTCTTGAGTGAGACACAGCCAGAGTTAGAGTGGGTATCGTGAATTTTGAGCACTGTGGGAATTCGGGTCAGAAGAGGAAAAGATGCTTATTTTTTCTTGGCTTTCAAATTCTTGAATTTTGAGAGAGTTGTCTTCCCTGCTGCAGCAATAGAGGTGACAGGAGAGGGAGCTGATTGTTAAGTAGAGGGTATGGTCAGGTAAGTATTGACTACCTTTATCACTTATAGTCTGTGAGGTATTTTGCAGGTGATAGTTTGAAAGGGCACTGTAGTAGCAAGGGAGCAGAGAAGATGGGCCTCAGCGAACTGGATATAATCTGATATTAAGCATCTTCCAAAAGTTTAATATAAAGGTGTACATTATAACAGGAGAGCAGCAAGTTATGATGCCCTTCTCATGCTCCATGTGGGAAGCCAGGAACAATTCCACTGCTCAGGACCAGCACGTGTACAGGAAGTGTCTCTAATTCTGCTCTTGGAAGTCTGGGTTTCGGAGCTGGAGCAGTGGCTGGGGACACTGTGGAACATCCAAGACGTGCAAAGTATCATGGACAGCACATAGAGAGAGGTGGCTTCCCTGCAGGCTAAGAGCTCGCAGGCAGGAAGGAAAATGGGTGACCACCAGGCAGAACAAGAGGACTAGGCAGACAGCGCAGGAATCGCCTGTGGCTAATTCCCTGCAAAACGGATATGCCGCTTTGGATACTGTTGAGGGGAATGGCCTCTCACGGGAAAACAGCAACAGCCAATATCGATGCGCCACAGTTGGTTCTGCTGCACAGGGGAGTATTAAAAAGTGTGGAAATGCAATAGTTATAGGGGATTCAATTGCAAGGGGAATAGATAGGTGTTTCTATGGTTGCAAACAAAACTCCAAGATGGCATGTTACCTCCCTGCTACTAGGACCAAGGGTGTCTCAGAGTGGTTCCAGGAGTGGGCAGAACAGTAGCACAGTGGTTAGCACGGTTGCTTGACAGCTCCAGGATCTCAGGTTCGATTCCCGCTTGGGTCACAGTCTGTGCGGAGTCTGCACGTTCTCCCCGTGTCTGTGTGGGTTTCCTCCGGGTGCTCTGGCTTCCTCCCACAGTCCAAAGATGTGCAAGTTAGGTGGATTGGCCATGCTAAATTACCCTTAGTGAGTCCATAAAGGTTGGGTAGGGTTATTGGGTTATGGGAATAGGGTGGAGGTGTGGGCTTGGGTAGCGTGTCCTTTCCCAGGGCCGATGCAGACTCGATGGGCCAAATGGCCTCCTTCTGCACTGCAAAATTCTATGATATCTATGATTATGGAAGAGGGAAGATGAACGATCAGTGGTCGTGGTATATATCGGTACTACGACACAGCAGAAAAAAATGGATGAGGTCCTAAAAGCCAAAAATAGGGAGTTAAGAACTAAGTTGAAAAGTAGACATCAAATGTAATGATCTCAGGATTACAACCAGTGCCTCGTGCTTGTCAGATTTGAAATAGCAGACTATCACACATGAATATGTGGCTGGAAACATGGTGCAGGGGGACACTTACAGATTCTTAGGACATTGGGACCGGTTCTGGGGGAGATGGGACCAATATAAACTAGACGGGTTACACTTGGGCAGGATCGGGACTAATGTCCGAGGGCAAGTGTTTGCTGGTGTGGTTTCAACTAGAATGGCAGGGGGATGGGAACCCAAGCAGAGTGCGAGGGAAAGAATAGCAAGACAGCAATAAAACAGAAAACAGTAAAATACAACCGTATACAGGGCAATCAAGGTCGAAAGGCAAATAGGGCCACAGTACAAAGGAAAATTTGCATGATTAAAAATAGCAAAAGGCAACCTAAAGGCTTTGTATCTTCGGATTAAGGCGAACAAACTGGCAGCATAAATCTCGATTAATGGATATGATTTCTTCGCCATTATGGAGACATGGGTACAAGGAGATGAAAACTAGGAGCTTAACATTCAGGGATATTTAATCTTTTGAAAGGACATGAGGGAAGGAAAAGGATGGCACTCTTAATAAGAGATTAAATGAGGACAGTTGTGTGAGACGATCTAGGCTTGCATGATGTAGAGTCCATTTTGATGGAAGTAAAAACCAGCAACAGAAAGAAGACATTGGTCGGAATTGTGTATGGCTCCCTAAACAGTAACCACACTGTAGGAAAATGTACAAATCAACAAAAGAGGAGCATGTAAAAGGAATGGAGCTATAATTATGGATGGCTTTAATCTTCATGTTGATTGGGTTAATCAAGTTGGAAAGGGTAGCTACGGCAACAAATTCATAAGAGTTCATTCAGGATAGTTTCCTGGAGCAGTATGTCATGAAGCGAATCAGAGAACAGGCGATCTTGGATCTGGTAATGGGGAGAGTAAAAGATCCCCTTGGAAGTAGTGATCATAACATGAAAGAATTTAATATTCAGCTTGAGAGTGAGAAACGTGGTCAGAAACAACTTTATTTAACTTAAAGGAAATTACAATGAAATGAGGATAGAGTTCGCTAAAGTGGACTGGGCAGATAGATTAGCTGGAAAGACAGTAACATGCAGCGCCAGACATTTGGGGGGTAATTCATGACTCTCAGCAAAAATATATCCAGTAAGAATGAATGATTTGAAGAGAGGGATAAACCAGCTATGGCTAACCAAGGAAGTTAAGGAGAGTATTTAGTTGAAAGAAAAAACATATAAGGAGGCAAAAGATAGCGATATCCTGAAGATTGGGATAAACTCAGCGTCCAGCAAAGGAGGACTAAAATGATAATAAAGAGGGAGGAAAAAAACTATGAGAGCAAATTAACAAGGATTATAAAAACTGACAATAACAGGCTCTTTAAATAAATAATAAGGAAGAGATACAAGTGAAATAGGCCCCAGAATATTAATCTGGGGAGATAGTTATGGGGAAGAAAATGGCAGAAGAGTTAAACAGATATTTTGCATTAATCTTTATGGTGGAAGATGCTTCAAACATCCCATTAAAACTAAAGAATACAGGGGGAGGATTTAAATACCATCACCATCACTAGTGAAGTAGTATTAGACAAACTAATGGGGTTAAAGGCAGATACGCCCGCTGACTCTGATGATTTGTGTGGGATCCTCCTATTTAATCGCGCTCTATTCCCCTTTTTTCCTTTTAATTCCCATTATTCCTTTGGCTATTTCAATTTGTGTACATGGATAATTATGCCCCTATGCCTTTAAGATGGACTTCATCTTTAATTTGAGTGGCTGGTAAACTAAGGGTTGACCTATAATCCTAAGGCAAGGCAGGTTACATAGAGCTATTTACATTTCAGGTCAGCAGATTCCAGGGCGATCAATGCGGACACTCCTTGATGGGTTTAGCTGTCGGCCAATGGCCTGACCCGAATTATCGGGCCTCATCACTGGATTGTGCTGCTTGGTCCGGTTTTTCTCTGGAATGTTCTCTCCTCTTTGAGATTGTGTTTCCAGTTTTGTTTTTGAACTCAGAACTGAAGGAGGCTCTTTGAGTTTCTCCCTCACTGTAAACATACAACTCTTTGAAACATCCTGATGGATGTTTGATTAAGTAAAGCTGGAGGACATTCTAGTGAGACTGGATAAAATCAAAAATGCAGGCTGAGAAATGAATTTAAGGGGAGACAAAGTGTTAATACTAGAACAGGCCTGAGGCGGATACTTTCAGTGAAGACCCAGATTAACATGGTTAAAGTGACTCGCCAGAGGAAATTCTACTGTCTGAGAGTACTGATTGAATGTTCCTGCCAGAGGATCTCCACTAGCAGTCCACTGATGACTTCAATCACTCCCCATCCTGGAAGGACAGCCTGCTGCAAAGGCACCAACATCAGAAGCAAGGGCTCTCTCTTTTCATCTTAATTCCTCTTATTTTAACCCTTCCTCTGTGTTTCTATGTCTTTTGTGTGTTTGGGGAGAGGACAGGATGGTACAAAGGGGAGGGTGGGGGTTGATGACAAGCTGGCTGCTATTCTGTTATGATTATTGCATATTTCAACTTTGTTTCTGTTTAAAATAAACAGTTATTGTGTTCAATTTACAAACCTGGTGGCTATGCCTTATTGAGCAGTCAAGGGCCAAAGAGTCTGCAAATTTTATACAAATCATTGATTAATTGATTTCTGTAGGGACTCCAGGGCCTGTGGGGCTGGAATTGACCGTGCACTGGCCCAGGGTGTCATAACACTTGCATCCTAGGATCCGAAAAGAAGTAGCTAGAGGTAGTGGATGCATTGAGTGTAATTTTCCAAAAGTTCTTGGAATTGGGAGAAGTATCAGAAGATTGGAAAACTGCCAGTGTGACACCCCTAGTCAAAAAGGGATACCTTAACATCTATTGTTGCAAAAATGTTGGAATAAATTATTAAGGAAGTAATAGCAGCACATTTGGAAAAGCATAATCTAATTAAGCAGAGTCAGCATGGCTTCATGAAAGGGAAATCGTGTCTGGCTATTTTATTAAGAGTTTTTCAAGGAAGCCGCAACCAGAGTGGATAGAGAGGAACCAATAGATGTGTTGTATTTGGACTTTCAGAAGGTGTTCAACAAGGTACCTCAAGGTTAAGTCATAAGAAAGAGCCCATGGAGCTAGCATATTGGCATGGGTAGCGAATTGGCTAATGGGCAGGAAACAGTGAGTGGGGATAAGGGGCTCTTTTTCAGGTTGCCGACCTGTACCCAGTGGAGATCAGTGCTGGGACTGCAACTGTTTACAAAATATATTAATGACTTGAAGGAAGGAAATTAATGTAGTGTAGCAAAATTTGCAGACGACACAAAAATAGGTGGAAAGGCAAGTTGCAAGAAGGATACAGTTTGCAAAAGAGATATTGATTGATTAAGTGGGCAAAAAGTTGGCAAATGGGAGTATAACGTGGGAAAATGTGAAGTTGCTCATTTTAGAAAGAAGAACAAAAGAACAAAGTATTATTTAAATGGAGAAAAATTGCAGAAAGCTGAAAACAGAGAGACCTGTGGGTACTTGTGCACAAAACACTAACACACAGGTGCAGCAGGTAATCAGGAAGGCTAATGGAATGTTGCCCTGATTTTAATGGGGTTGGAGTATAACAGGAGGAAAGTCCTGCTGTAACAGTACAAGGTACTGGCAAGGTCACATCTGGAGCAGTGTGCGCAGTTTTGGTCCCCTTAACTAAGGAACGATATTATTTTGGTCGAGGCAGCTCAGAAAACTTTCACTAGAATCATCCGCTGTATGGAGGATTGTATCATGAGCAAAGGTTAAACAGGTTGGGACTCTACTCATGGGAATTTAGAACAATGAGAGGTGATCTCATTAAAATATATAGGATTCATAAGGGGCTCAACTGGGTAACTGTTGTGAGGATGATTCCTTTCATGGGAAAGTCTAGGACCTAGGGCATAGTCTCAGAATAAAAGGGTTGAGGAGGAATTTATTCTCTCAGAGGGTTGAGTGTCTTTGGAACTACTTGCCTCAGAGATGAGAGACCTTGGGCGCGATTCTCCCATATGGGGAGAAATCGTAAGGCTGGCGTCAAATCCGGGCGGGTTTGACGCCAGCCCCCCCCTTCCCGACCGGGAACCGATTCTGGTCCCCGGTCGCGGCTAGCATCCCGACGCCCTAAACTCCGGCATCGCGGGCTTAACGAATTTCGTTAAGCCCGCTTGCCAGAGTTAGCGCCGGCTGACGCGTCATATGACGTCAGCCGCGCATGCGCGGATTGGAAGACTCCAACCCGCGCATGCGCGGATGACGTCATCGCGCATTTGCGCGAAACCCGCGCATGCGCGGGCCGGGATGCCCCTCAGCCGCCCCGCGAAGTGATACAGCGGGGCGGCGGAGGGACAAAGAGTGCACGGGCATTGTGCCCGCTGCCCGCGATCGGTGCCCACCGATCGCGGGCCCATGGCACCCTTGGCACGGCCGTGGTACTGCCGTGCCAATCGGTGCCATGGTTTTAAAAATCGAGAGTTTACGGCCGTTTTTACGAACGGCCAGACCAGGTGTGTTTGCCGTTCGTAAAAACAGCCGTAAAGGGCTAGGAACTCGGCCCATCGATCAGCTGAGAATCGCTGCTGGCCGTAAAAAAATGGCGGCAGCGATTCGTATCGGGAGTCGGGCTGGGGGGGGGGGGGGGAGAGAATAGCGGGAGGGCGTCGGACGAGCGTGGCCGTAAAATTTTACGAGCCACGCTATTCTCCGCACCGTTGTGAGTGCGGAGAATCGCGCCCCTTGTGTGTGTTTCAGGCTGAGAAAGATTCTTGATAGTAAGGGAATCTAGGGTCATGGGGAAGAGCAGGAAAGTGAACGTTAGAAATGTGGGTCAGCCATGATCCTATTGAATAGTGGAGCAGGCTTGAGGGGCCAAACAGCCTACTCCTCTTCCTATTTCTTATTATCAGGTCAGGTCACATGAAAGGCACTTTATAAATCAAGGTTTTTATTTTTGTGGCAATTAAGCTCGAGCTCTAATTGTCACATGCTGCAGACTAGAGTGGGCTTTGTCTGGACAATTAACTCTTACAATAACCAATTCAGTCTTTGCTGCGTTGAAAGATCCAGATCACGAGCATTAACATGCTGCTGATTAAAACAGGAAAAGCCAGTTAAAGGGAAAACGTTGGGGAAAATGCCAAAGAAATTATCCCAACTGTCCTGCCATTTTCAGCCACAAAACATTACTGCCCAGCTATGAGCTACATTTCTAGATCATCACAAAAGGTCATTAATAGAGATCATTTTGAAGTACTTGACGAGAAACAAGCAAGCCTGCACCTTAAGCAATACTTCATTCTTAAGGGGATATAAGGAAGCATATAATTGGAGTGTACTCCAATGGAATCAAAATGAAATCACAAAGCAGATCGTAGCTAACATGAACTCAACCTTTCACATTTGCATACATTCCTACACAAGGGTCCTTACTAATTTTAGTCTTCATGACCTCAAACAGCCAACAAATTAAGTTTCAGGATGGAGATTGTATGGAAAGCGTGTGCCCAAATTTAACCGAAATGTTATTTATTTTTCAACATTATGTTGCATTCAGCCTTCTTTTTCCCCAGTCCCTTTTCCCCAAAGTTTCCCTCTCCAACTATCTCCCCAACATCTGTAATGATCCACCTGCTTGTCAGTGTATGGTTTCATGGGGTTTGGTTAACTTTTATGCCTTATCCAAATTAGATTAGACAGTGTGTTAGCATGTTATTCAACTAGATGACGCATCACATTCAAACCCAATCCTATTCTTTCCTGATGGTGATATTTAACAGCATCAAAACACTAACTACTGTATGGTGAAGACTCACTGAAGTGCTAACCCTCAATTTGCAATCAACATATTTACACCTCTGGACATGAGCCTCCAAGAGCCGCAAGTTAGTATATTCATCTGTCAGTAGTTCTTAAGGATTTAATGCATCAGAGATCAGCCTGAAGGTATCACAATATGTCCAAACATGTCCTCAATATTTCAACTGGTTGAAAAAATACCGCTCGTTTGAGTATTTTCAGTCAGTGAAAATCCAACCTTTTGCAGTGGCTTCCTTCTTAAAAGAGCCAGGAGGAAAACACTAGATTGTTAAATATATTTATCCTGAAAACAAACCAGGTTAAAGGGTAACTGAAGTAAAAAATAAATAAAACTAAAGATAAAACAAATGCAGGACACAGAAAATGGGAAGGAAGATAGCCCGAGGGATCAGAATTAAATTTACAAATGGTAATGGATAACAAAAAAATGACTGTTCTGACCTTATTAGGTCTATTATTAGTGTTTGTTTTGTTGTCAATGTCAGACAGTCCAAAGGAATAAGAATTTCCCTGGATCCGGCAACAGTCAAGGTTAGCAGCAATATATTTGAGAAATACAGGAGCAATAATTCTATAAATGTAATGCCATTGAATGTTTGCTGCTGTCCCCTTTAAATAAAGCATTCCTGGAACATTAAATCACATCAGGAAATGTATTAAATTCTATGTGCCACCAGTGACCTACAGCTTCTCTTTAATATAGTAGTGGGTTAAACAAACCTCTTCAATACCATTTAGCACTGCGTGAATCATTGCTTTAATTTGTTTGCTTTGTACCATGCTTACTTAGTGTTAGAATAGTTTAGGAGTCTGCTGAATAAAAATTTCAAAATTCACTTTTTCCTTACAGAACAAGCACAGTTTCTTGTTTGATACTTTGGATTGTTGTTTAAAATGGATGTAGATTTATTTAACAATGTTTTCATCAGATTGGTCACCCTCCATTCAAGGGGAAAATAACATTGGTAAAACTGTAGCTATTTCCACTTTTATGAAACCAGGAGGAATTCACATAAGACTTGCGATCTCAAAAGATGCCTCAATCAAATTGGGGGCCAACCATTGAATCCAAATTAGACATATGAAATTTAATCTAGCAAATCTGACTAGCCCTTTTCACAAACAGTTACTTGAGATTTCCCAATTTTCTTCAGTCATGGCCACTGCTAAGTTAGCAACCTATCGAGCCCAGCCACCACTTCCAAGTTTTTTTTTTGTATTATGTTCTCACAAAATCCAGGGTCTCTAGTTGTAACCTCCCAAATGTTAGAAAGGCTGCCTTCGAACCAAGTAAGAAGTCTTACAGCACCAGGTTAAATGCCAACAGGTTTGTTTCAAACACGAGCTTTCAGAGCACTGCTCCTTCCTCAGGTGAATGAAGAGATACCAAGCTAGTCACTCCAGTAAATTTTCTGCCTAAAAGCACAGAATGTACCCATAAACTGTATCATACAGTACAAGGTGAAGACACCAATTTGTAAAATCTGAGCTGTGATGACATTTTGTCAAGTTCCGTATCCCTCAAATGGACGATAGTGCAATCTGGTTTCCTTGATCGCTGCTCTGTAATAGTCGATTGTAATCATAGAATAGAATCATAGAATCTCCACAGTGCAGAAGGAAGCCATTAAACCCATCGTGTCTGCACCGACCTTCCAAACGAGCACCCTAACTAGGCCCACTCTCCCACCCTACCCCGTAACCCCACCGAACCTTTGGACCCCAAGGGACAATTTAGCATGACCAATCCACCTAACCTGCATATCTTTGGACCGTGGGAGGAAACCGGAAGAAACCCATGCAGACATGGGGAGAACGTACAAACTCCACACAGACAGTCACCCAAGGTCGGAATCGAACCAGGGTCCCTGCAACTGTGAAGCAGCAGTGTTAATCACTGCGCCACCATGCCACACGGTGGTCAATATATATTGGCCAAAACGAGTCAGGTGCATCGGTCTGGCTGCGCATATAGTACATTGACCTTTCAAAGTACACTTTACTAACATCAGTGGACTTGTGCGAAAATTAGGAGAGCTGTCTCACAGGCTATTCAAGCAACAACCTGACAACGTCATACTCACAGAATCGTATCTTACAGAACATTCCAGACACCACCACCACCATCCCTTGTTGAGTCCAGTCCCACGAGCAGGACAAACCCTGCAGAGGTGTCAGCATAGTGGTATACAGTCGGGAGGGAGTTGCCCTGGGAGTCCTCAATCTTGATTCTGGATCCCATGAAGTCTCTTGGCTTCAGATCAAACATGGGCAAGGAAACCTCCTACTGATTACGACATATAGTCATAGACATAGAACAGGCCCTTCAGCCCTCGATGTTGTGCCGAGCAATGATCACCCTACTCAAACCCACGTATCCACCCTATACCCGTAACCCAACAACCCCCCCCCCCCCCTTAACCTTACTTTTTAGGACACTACGGGCAATTTAGCATGGCCAATCCACCTAACCCGCACATCTTTGGACTGTGGGAGGAAACCGGAGCACCCGGAGGAAACCCACGCACACACGGGGAGGACGTGCAGACTCCGCACAGACAGTGACTCAGCCGGGACCCTGGAGCTGTGAAGCATTTATGCTAACCACCATGCTACCCATGCTGTCCACTGTCAGTTGACGAATCAAAAGTGCCCCATGTTGAACACCGCTTGGAGGAAGTACTGAGGGCATTAAGGGCACAGAATGTACTCTGGATGGGGGACATAAATATCCATCACCAAGAATGTCTCGGTAGCACCATTACTGACCGAGCTCTAAAAGACATAGCTGCTAAATTAGGTCTGCGGCAGGTAGTGAGGGAACCAATAAGGTGGAAAAACATACCAGGCCTCATCCTCACCGACCTGCCTGTCCATGACAGTATTGGTAGGAGTGACCACCACACAACTTCACAAGGCATAAGTCAGAAGTGTGATAGAATACTCCTCACTTGCCTGGGTGAGTGTAGCTCCAACAACACTCAAGAAGCTCAACACCTTCCAGGACAAAGCAGCCTGCTTGATTGCTAACCTTTCCACAAACATTTAGTCACTCCAGTACTGACGCATAGTAGCAGTAGTGTGTACCATCTACAAGATGCACTGCAGATATCACTCCTTCTAAACCCATGACCACTACCATCTAGAATGACAAGGGCAGGAGATACATGGGAACACCACCACTTGGAAGTTCCCTTCCAAGCCACTCACTATCCTGACTTGGAAATATATCACCGCTCCTTCACTGTCGCTGGGTCAAAATCCTGGAACTCACACCCCAACATCAGGGTAAGCACGGTAGCACAGTTGCATCACAGATCCAGGGTCCGAGATTCGATTCCCGGCTTGAGTCACTGTTTGTGCGGAGTCTGCACGTTCTCCCCGCGTGTGCGTGGGTTTCCTCTGGGTGCTCCAGTTTCCTCGCACAGTACAAAGATGTGCAGGTTAGGTGGATTGGCCATGCTAAATTGCCCTTAGTGTCCAAAAAGGTTAAGTGGGGTTACGGGGTTAGGGTGGAGGCATGGGCTTGAGTAGGGTGCTCGTTCCAAGGGGTGGTGCAGACTCGATGGGCTGAAACTTCTGCACTGTAAATTCTATGATCTATGATAATCTGGGGCTGGTTTAGCTCAGTGGACTAGACAGCTGGTTTGTGATGCAGAACAAGGTCCGCAGCACGGTGAGGCAGCACGGTAGCATTGTGGATAGCACAATTGCTTCACAGCTCCAGGATCCCAGGTTTGATTCCGGCTTGGGTCACTGTCGGTGCGGAGTTTGCACATTCTCCCTGTGTCTGCGTGAGTTTCCTCCGGGTGCTCCGGTTTCCTCCCACAGTCCAAAGATGTGCAGGTTAGGTGGATT